>NC_061867.1:32846067-33446067 GCF_907164915.1 Impatiens glandulifera
AATCTCTGATCTTGCAGTATGTGTTTCTGTCTACGCTGTTGGAGATCCGGTTTCTTGCATGGTTGTCCAGATTGTTCCTTCTCCTGTCATCAGCCGTCCATTCTTTTCTATCTTTATCAATGACTATCGGTCCTTCGGTTAGAACGGATTCCATTTCATCATCCAAGGTGACTAGGTGCAGGTGCATGCGTGCCTTCCAGTTGGCAAAGTCATCACCTTCTAGCATTGGAGGCCTATCCTGATACATGTTTGCTTGAGTATTGAAACTAACTGCTCTGATACCAATTGTTAGGATCTAGGTCGCCGCTGGTGGACCGGGGGTTGGACCGGTTAGCGGTTCTCACTCGTAGGGTGGTGGTTAATCCGGTTAGAGATTATCACCGGGGTTTCAATACTACACAACCTGTCACAAATCCTTGAACTAGGTTCAAGCGCGGAAGAGGTTTGCTTTCAGGTTGAAGCGGCACACTTGTATGATAGGCGGAATCGGTTTCGGATGATGGAGATTTGAAGGATGGTGGGTCGGTTTCGGTAACCTGGAAGTTCGGTATGGTTATTATAAAGTCGGTTTAGAGCGGTATGGTTAGGTTAGTCGGTTTTATAATGAAGCCAACAGAAAGTAAATAACACAAACGGTTTTATGGATGTTCGGAGATAAAACTCCTACGTCACCCCTTCCTCTCGAAACCGCGAGAAGGATATTCACTAAGGAATACAAGTACAATCCGATCGAGACTTATTTCCTGCTCGATAACACTCTTATAATTTACACCGAAATTGTAGAACACACTTTAACTTTCAACACTTAGGTTTTCTAGAATAGTACACTGTTATCATTTGTAGTAAATGCTCTTAGCTTTCGTTATCTCAATATATGTCTCTTGATGTCCCAATATTTGTCCCGCATTTACTCTTCTTCAACTGCCTCCTTTTATAGGTGAAATATGTCAACGGTCATATTTCACTGCCTTGAATCTGATTGGCTGATCAGAGGTGCAGTGATTCAGTGTCTCAGACCTGCCGGTCGTCTCCTCAGACCTGACGGTCAATCTCAGACCTGGTATCCTGTTTCAGACCTGCCGGTCTGTAAGGCAAACCTGCCGGGTTTGTCTTTTACTTGATGTAGGCACTGTCTGTTTGGACAGTTGTCTGTACTTTGAAGATTTCCTTTCTGGCTTATCCCGAAGTAGAAGGATTCGGTAGTACGGTTTTCTGCAGCCTACAGTCTTTCCTCAGACTTGCATGGATATGGAAGTATTCAGTCTGTTCCTTTGGTATCATTCTCAATAGATACCCGAAATGTCTTCTTGTACTGGTCGGCCACTTGACTTGGCCGAATGTCTCTTGGTAGTGAAGTAACCGGACTTCTTCCGGTTATTCTTGTCTTGTGGATAATCGGCTGTTTGATGGATCTGGTTTTAAGCTTTGGCCGATCCTTTGTGCGGTCACGTTCAGAATGCTTTTGATCGGTATTGTGACTTGACCGGTTCGGTTTCTTCAGTTGGTTTTCTTTTGTTCATCCGGTCCGGTTCCTTGTTCCTGCATGGGAAGTTTGTTTAAGTTAGGTTTATTTGAACCGGTCTGAATTTATCTAACAGTTTCCTTTTCAAAGCAAGAATCTGAATCAAATGTTTTTGATGAAAACTTAACGGAGATTTCGTCTGAGAATAAAATGCTCAAGGAACAGATTCAAATTCTTTCATCTGAAAACAAAAGGCTTAACTATGTTGTCTGTACATGGACAAGGTCTGGTGACACTGTCAAATACCAGATTACCATGTTGAAACCTGCTGGATCTAGGTCCAGATTAGGATTTGATAGCAATGATCCTAATCTGTCCTGCAAAAAGTCAAAGCCAAATGACAAAATTAAGCCAATAAGTTTTGTCAAAGGAAGTATGACTGACATTGAATCTGATCTTATTCATGAAGAAGTGGCTTTTAAAAATGAAATAGTTTATGTTCCACCAACTGTTAGTTGGCTTAAGAATAAGCTTGAAAAGGCTAATAAGTCTGGTAATTTAAAACCTAACTCAATGTCAAGGAATTTTAAAAGAAAATCTTCTTCAAAAGTCAAAGGATTAGTGGCTAGCAGGAAGTCATCTGCTAAGTCAAAATCATATGCGTTAATCACAACACAGAATGGGAAATCCATCAGAATAACCCAAATATGGATTCCTAAGGGACTGATTGATCGAGGACCTAATTAAAGGTGGGTACCAAAAGATTGTAAATATTTATTTATGTAGGTATAAATAAATGAAGGATTGGAGGAATCTGTATGGTATCTTGATAGCGGATGTTCTAGGCATATGACTGGAAACAGACGGCTTCTCACTGATATATCAGACTGCTCTGGACCTAAGATCACATTTGGTGACAACAAGAAGGGTAAGACCATGGGTAGGGGTAAGATTATCCATGGTAATCTAACCATTAATGATGTGCTATTAGTTGACAACTTGTGTTATAACTTAATCAGTATCAGCCAACTATGTGATAATGGTTTGTCAGTAGATTTTCAAAATCATGCATGTTTAGTTAAAGACTAAGAGGGAAACATCTTATTAACTAGAAGCAGAGTAGGAAACTCATATAAAATGAATTGGCAAAAAGAGACATCTGACCCTATGTGCATGATTGCCAAGAATGACCAGAAATGGTTATGGCATAAACGTTTGAACCATTTAAATTTTAAAACCATTAACAATATATGTTCAAATAACTTAGTTATTGGCTTACCAAATCTTCAGTTTTCAAAGGACAAGATTTGCATTGCTTTCCAGTTAGACAAACATGACAGATCATCGTTCAAAAGCAAAGGAAAATCACAATCCAGCCGTATCCTAGAACTTTTACATATGGATCTTTTTGGTCCAATTCCTGTAAAAAGTGTAGGAGGGATGAGATTTTCCTTAATTGTTATTGATGATTTTTCACGTTTTACATGGGTTGCTTTTTTACCTTCAAAAGATAAAACTGCTGAAAATTTGATCAGAATATTTAGAGGCATTCAGAATCAGAAATCTCTGAATATCTCATGTATTAGAAGTGATCAAGGAACTGAATTCACTAACAGATTTCTATCATCTTATCTTGAGGAGAATGGAATTAGGCACGAGTTGTCTAGTGCCAGAACTCCACAGCAAAACGGCATTGCTGAGAGAAGAGTGAGAACTCTAAAAGAAGCAGCGAGATCTATGCTCGCTGAATCAGATGTTCCTCAGAGGTTCTGGGCGGAAGCCATCAGTACTGCTTGTTATACTCAAAACCGGTCAATTATTAACAAACGTTTTTGATAAAATTCCCTATGAATTGTATTATGGGAGAATTCCCACAGTTTCTTATTTTAAGATATTTGGATGTAAATGTTTTATCCATAACAATGGAAAGGTTTATTTAACTGATTTTGATGCTAAAGCAGATGAGGGATTTATGGTGGGATACTTATCAGTAAGCAAGGCTTACAGAGTATACAACAAAAGAACTCAGACTGTTGAAGAATCCCTTCATGTAATTTTTGATGAGCCTGTTGAGAGCAAATCCAAAGAACCCATTAATCTTGCTGACAGACTGCAAGCGGCTAGTCTTGAGTCTGTAAGTGAAGAAGAAGAAACTTTGGACAAATGGATGGCTCTATCTGATCCTGTGGCTGATCCGGTTGAAGTTCAGCCAGACGTACAAACTCCTGTTCAACAAGAAGTTGAAAGTTTGGATGTCGCGGTGTCACCGGTTCAGATGACCAATCCTCTTGGTTCTAACTTCAGATGGAACAGAAATCATCCACCAGAACTGATAATTGGTAACTCTTTTTCTCCTCGAAGGACAAGACGTCAGTTGATGGATGAAATGGCCAATTCTGCATTTATTTCTCAAATTGAACCAAAGAAAATTGGTGAAGCTATAGTTGATCCAGACTGGATCAATGCTATGCAAGAGGAGTTAAACCAATTTGATAGAAATAAAGTGTGGTATCTTACTCCTAGACCAAGTCAGTTATAGGAACAAGATGGGTCTTTAGAAACAAGCTTAGTGAAGATGGCTTAGTCATTAGAAACAAAGCTCGTTTAATTGCTCAAGGATACAGACAAGAGGAAGGTATTGATTTTGATGAGTCTTTTGTACCGGTTGCAATACTAGAGGCAATCAGAATCTTCCTAGCATATGCATCATTTAAGAATTTCAAAGTTTTTCAAATGGATGTAAAAAGTGCATTTTTAAATGGAAAATTAAGTGAGGAAGTATATGTTGAGCAGCCCCCTAGTTTCGTAGATCATGTTTTACCTGATCATGTTTATAGACTTAACAAAGCATTGTATGGTCTAAAACAAGCTCCTAGAGCTTGGTATGACACTCTAACCAATTTCTTATTTGATCATGATTTTGTTGTTGGAACAGTGGATAAAACCCTGTTCAGATTTGCTAAAGACTCCCATATACTACTTGTTCAGATATATGTTGATGACATTATCTTTGGGTCAACTAACCCCAAACTATGTGAGAAATTTGCCAAGCTGATGCAGGATAGGTTTGAATGAGCATGATGGGAGAACTTACATTCTTCCTTGGGCTTCAGATCCGTCAGCTGGAAAACAGAACCCTCATCAACCAAGCCAAATACACCAAAGAATTGCTAAAGAAATTTGGTTTGGAGAATTGTTCTGCAGCAGCTACTCCTATCAGCTCCTTAGTCAAATTGGATAAAGATGAAGGTGGCCAAAGTGTAGATGTTATAGCATATAGAGGACTCATCGGTTCCTTACTATATGTAACTGCCAGCAGGCCAGACATTCAATTTGTTGTTGGTATCTGTGGCAGATTTCAGGCTGATCCTAAACTCTCTCATTTCACTGCTGCTAAACGTATTCTTAAATATTTGAAGGGAACTCAAAATGTGGGACTGTGGTATCCGAAGGATTCCAGTTTCAATTTAATTAGCTTCTCAGATGCAGATTATGCAGGATGCAAAATTGATAGAAAAAGCACAAGTGGAACTTGCCAGTTCCTTGTAGATCGTCTAATCACATGGTTCATCAAGAAACAGACATCAGTTGCTACTTCAACAGCAAAAGCAGAGTATCTTGCAACTGGTAGTTGTTGTTCTCAAGTTTTGTGGATCCAACAACAGTTCGGAGACTATGGAATTGAGGCTGATGAATCTCCAATTTTCTGCGACAACACTAGTTCTATCGCAATATCCTACAATCCTGTTCTGTATTCTTGGACAAAGCATATTGAAATCAGGCATCATTTCATCCGAGAACACGTCAATCAGAAGCAAATCTGTCTTGAGCATGTTCCTACGGATCAACAAACTGCAGACATTTTCACGAAACCTCTTCGGAAGCTATGTTTTCTCATTTTAGAAACATGCTAGGTCTTGTTGATCTTGATTGACGTAACTATGTGCATAAATTGAGGGGGAACGTATTGTTCAAAATGAAACTGAACAGATATGAAAGACGGAGGTTCTAATTCGTCCTAAGGATTCAGAGTCTGAGAAACACAGCTACTTAGATGAACATTTCCCTTAAGCAGTTTCATCTCTATATGAAATTATTGTCTTGGTTATCTTAACCTGCTTGATTAGACGGATGCATTTATTAGACGGACACGACTAATAGACGTTGGACGTTTTTATGTCATGAGCAAGAGGCTGCTCACGTCTAATCAGACACGCGTGTCTCACGCGCTGTTATAGCATAATTAGACGCATTCGTCTATTAGACTGATTTTCAAAAAGAAGTTGAAAATGTGAAAAGAAGAATAAAAAAGTCTAACTATAGGTTTAATTAGACTCTTCATCTTCTGGTATTTAGGACAACTGTCCTTTAATGATGTCTGTTTGAGTTATCTTTCCCGCCGAAAAATAAATTAGTCATTCCTCAAAAGAATTGAAGACACGTGTCTCTCAATATGCAAGAAATGACTAATATTTCTAACATCTTTTGCTTGTACATTTAGTATTAGACGTTTTATTTCATGCTAACATTAAATGTTGTGTATTGGGAACTGTCTTTTGAAATTCTTGACGGTAGAAGTAATCATTAGCTTTCTTCTTCATGATCAAAACCCCGGTATTAATAGGTTCATTCTCTCTAAGAGTTTAGAAGATCCCTGAAATCTCTCTTTCTCTCTTTAGAAATCGAACCCTTTGAATCTCTCAATCCCTTGTTCATCAAATCAATATGTTGCCCTTCCGACCAAAATCGATTCAGGTGGACTTTCAATCTGTTTCTACTTTTGAATCTCCGGGCATGCAAAGGATGTTCGACTCTCTGAAAGCTTCAGGGCTGAGAAGATTCCTCACCCCTCATGAAACCTATCATGAACAGCTTCTTAACGAATTCTTCCAAACCGCTAGCTTCTATCAAGATAGTGATAGTGTTATTGTTGGTGCTGTAATGGGCCAGATGGTATGGCTCACAAAAGAATCTTTTGGTGAGTTTTTTCATCTCCCAACAGAAGGTATTGATAATTTCTCTACCACTCACCCTAACCTTATGATTTCGATGATAAAAGTCTTTTCCGATTCCCCTGAAGTAGATTTTCATGGAAAGAAGAACCTTCTGAAGGTCGAATATGCTCTTCTAAGTGATATCATTTCTAAATCCCTTCTGTCTAAAGAAACCTCCTACAAGTATTGTACGAAGGTTTTTCAGATAATGGTGGCTATCACCAGGGGTGTTCCGGTGAACTGGACAAGCTTCCTCTTCGGGAATCTTGTCAAAATGGTTGTAGATATAAAGAAGATCTTTGGCTTTGATGGTCCTCTTAGTTCCTTTCTCTGTCATCGTCTGAACGAACCTGGTAAGAGTTTTCCCCTTCCATCTAAGATCCTGAACTACCAGAAAGTGGTAGATTATATTCAAAGGGTGGAAACGCTTAAATCTAAGAAATGTAAAAGTGAAGACTCCAACTCTCTCGTAACTGCTGTCTTAGAGGCATCTTAGGCTGAAGTGTATCCCGTCCAGAAGTTATGACCAGGGAAAAGAAGAAGAAGACTAATGATTAAATGTCTTTTTGTAGTTATTTTTGAATGTCTTCATAATGTTTTTGGTAAAATTATCATGGTTACACTAAACAATGTTTTGAGTGTTTCTTCTGAAAACACTTATATGTGATTAACGTAGATGTTTTTGAATGATTACTTGCATGTTGTCCATTTGTTTATTTATTGGATGAATGCATGTTGTGTTGTATGTATGCAGGTTTGCAATTTCATCATCAAAAAGGGGGAAATTGTTGAGTCAAATTATTTTGACTAAGTGTTGAAATAATTTATCACCTGATATTTTGATGATGAAATAACTTATGAGTTTTGATACAGGTGTATTAAGACAAACATGTCTTTAGAATTGGATCTAATGAGGGCCATTAGACCGATTTTGATCTCCATTCGCATAAAATTAGACGCAAGTCTAATAGAATTAGACGTACAGTCTAACTCATCGGAGTTAGACGTGTAAGTCTAATAGACGTGTAAAGAATTAGACGGGTAGTCTAATGAATACACGGAATTAGACGTAAGTCTAATAGAATTAGACGTACAGTCTAACTCATCAGAGTTAGACGTGTAAGTCTAATAGACGGTTAGTCTAATGAATACACGGAATTAGACGTAAGTCTAATAGAATTAGATGTACAGTCTAACTCATCGGAGTTAGACGTGTAAGTCTAATAGACGTGTAAAGAATTAGACGGGTAGTCTAATGAATACACGGAATTAGACGTAAGTCTAATAGAATTAGACGTACAGTCTAACTCATCAGAGTTAGACGTGTAAGTCTAATAGACGTATAAAGAATTAGACGGGTAGTCTAATTAATACACGGAATTAGACTTAAGTCTAATAGAATTAGACGTACAGTCTAATTCATCGGAGTTAGACGTGTAGGTCTAATGGTTATTATAATTAGACGGGTTGTCTAATTAATTGAAAGTTAGACGTGGGTCTAACTCCTTCAGATTAGTCTGAGGTAGAATCGTAATTAGACGTGGTAGTCTAACTCAGTGGAGTTAGACGTACCGGTCTAATGGTTATTATAATTAGACGGGTTGTCTAATTAATTGAAAGTTAGACGTGGGTCTAAATCCTTCAGATAAGTCTGAGGTAGAACCGGAATTAGACGTGGTAGTCTAACTCAATGGAGTTAGACGTACCGGTCTAATGGTTATTATAATTAGACGGGTTGTCTAATTAATTGAAAGTTAGACGTGTGTCTAACTCCTTCAGATAAGTCTGAGGTAGAACCGGAATTAGACGTGGTAGTCTAACTCAGTGGAGTTAGACGTACCGGTCTAATGGTTATTATAATTTGACGGGTTGTCTAACTAATTGAAAGTTAGACGTGGGTCTAACTCCTTTAGATAAGTTTGAGGTAGAACCGGAATTAGACGTTGTAGTCTAACTCAGTGGAGTTAGACGTACCGGTCTAATGGTTATTATAATTAGACGGGTTGTCTAGTTTATTGAAAGTTAGATGTGGGTCTAACTCATTCAAATTAGTCTGAGGTAGAACCGGAATTAAACGTGGTAGTCTAACTTAGTGGAGTTAGACGTACCCGTCTAATGGTTATTGATATTAGACGCGAGTCTAATTATATTAGACCAGG
Organism: Impatiens glandulifera; assembly: GCF_907164915.1. Classification (NCBI taxonomy): domain Eukaryota; kingdom Viridiplantae; phylum Streptophyta; class Magnoliopsida; order Ericales; family Balsaminaceae; genus Impatiens; species Impatiens glandulifera. Next base: position 32,854,683 of record NC_061867.1, read on the forward strand.
CGGTCTAGTAGACGTTTTTCATTAGAAGGAGTTGACTTATTTCATTAGACTAATTTCTTCAAATCCGTCTAACTGAAATATGTCTAATGCTCTGTTCAAGCAGTACGCTTGAATCTAGAATTTCTCCTACACACGTGCTATAGCTGTACCCTACTCCTGCTCCACTTTCCTGTGAAGATTAGTACAACAGCTTTATGCATCCAATCAAGGAATACCACGTAAGAGTATTTTCCTCACATTACCCGTTTTGCAGGTACATCCCTGATGGAATATTCGGCGCGCTACCAGTTCGGTACGGCCACGATCCTTGTGCTTAGAACCTGCTGTGTACAATGGAGGCTTTCCAATAGAAGAGCGCCACGTATCATTCTTGAATATTCGACCGTTAGCTCCTGATCAGTATTTAACCAATCCTTAGAGCAACGGACGAAGCACGAGCAACCTAGCTAATTTCCGAACGACCAAGCATTCTGATTTTGCAGAGAGAGACTACTCAATCATCTTTCTTACTGAACTCATTCTTGAAGCTTCTTTCTGATTGTACTGTGTGTAAATCGAGAGATTGAGCTAGAATCAAAATACCATTAGTTGAGTGATATTCTTCATTTTCTTGTAATTGAAAAGAAAGTGTTCTGTTCAATATTGAGCTAAGTGTGTGTAAACTGTATTTGATTCTCATCATATAGTGAATCCTTCCGGTGGTTTGGAAGAAGGGGTGACGTAGGAGAGTTTCTCCGAACATCCATAAACAAACTGCTGTGTTCTTCATTTTCTGTCATCTTTTCATATTTCATCTTGTGCTTCAAACCAAGTAAACAATTCTGCCTTGAATCTGTTTCAAGTGTTTACACAAGTTTGCGTAGAATAGAAAGCGAATTAAATCCCTAACAGGATTTCTTTCAAACCGTTTTTCATAAGCCTTCATCCTTAGCCAAACCCCCGTCTCTAACGATAAAGCCGATCCCATCAAATGGTGTTAAACCATTCCCCCCCCCCCGAAAAAAAAAGCAGGGGAAAGAGGGGAAACCAAAGAGAAGGAAAAAGACAAATGTAGGGTTGGTTTTAATGAGAGGGCAAACCTCAAAGGTCTAATAAACCAAATTTTAAGGAAGCTGATGCAAGATAAGAATGGAGAAATGATTCTCAACAACGAAAGGGCTCAGCAAATCACTATTTAGATAAACCTGCACTACGTCCAATATTGGAACCTTCCAAAAATAATAAGAGTATAACATTATTGTTAGCTGGTCCGTCAACACAATGAAAGAGTTGGAAAAATGTACCAAGACAAAGGTTTATACTCTGAAGAAGAACCCAAATTATCAGGTTGATCAAGTCTGGAAGAAGAATCAAGGCACAAAGTAGGGTCAAAACTTAGCAAAAGAAAGTGAAAACAAAATCCCAAAAAATGGACAAAATTTCCTGGGTGCGTTCAAATCAAAGGTAGAAAAACTCGAAAATCCCTTTGAGTTCAAGTTACTATCAGACGTGGAAGAAAAATGCATTCGATCAAGGGAACAGGTGATAGTGGGTAATTATATTGGGAAAGAATCTGCCACTTTTGATGCCACCAAGGAAGAACTCATGAAACAATGGGGAAAAAAAGGTCTAATGAAGGTCACCTCTAACAGTCACGACATGTATTTCCTGAAATTCAATCAAGAGGCTAATCTTGAGAAAATTTTAGAGTTGGGATATACACACGAGGGGAAAGAATGCATGAAGCTCGAAAAATGTAAGGAGGGTACGAGTTATGACAGTATTCCAAAAGAAACAGTGCAAATCTGGTTCAAGTTGCGAAATATCCCTCCCCACATGTACAACGCAGAAGCCTTAAGCCATTTCTCTAGCCTTCTAGGAAACCCGCTATACATGGACAAAATCATTAAGGAAAACGAAAATCTCACATTTGCTAGGATGAGCATTGAAGTTCAACCCAGAAGCGTTCTCCCCAACGAAATTACAGTGGTGGATCGAAAGAGAAACGCTACCAAGATGGGCATACACTATGAATGGCGACCGTACAAATGCGTGAACAACATTACCTTTAAACATTCTATAATGAGATGCCCTGAATTAATGGCCAACCAGAAAGCAAACCAGGAACAACAAATGCATAATGGAGAAGCCAAGCAACAAAATGTTCCTAGTACAAATAAAACAATTGTGGAAAAACAAGAAGCAAAAGAAAGCAATGCCAAAGGGAAAGATGTTCAAAATTCGGATGAAGGAACAAAAGGAAATCAAACTCAAGAAGAGGGAAGTAAGGAAGGAAAGGAAATTGATGAAACAGGTGATTCTGAATAAGATAAACCTAAATGTAAGGAAGAGGAAGATGCAGAAGATGAAAGAAAAGATACAACAGAGGAGAATGAAACTAAGGTTGTTGATCCTCAAACACAGAAAACTGAAGCACGAAAAGTAGTGACAAAAACCTTGAAATCTTGAAAAAGAATACATTTTACTATGTTAGTACGAGTTCATATAGAGGAAGATTAAACAATAAGAGCAGACATACATCATCATCTGCTTCAATTCAATCTCCCTTCATTAAGAACGCGAGAAGATTAAGACGTAAAAGAAGACAATATGGTCAAAAGGCGGATATGGAGACAACATAGGTTGTGATATCTAGATTGTAGTCTTTATTCATTTTAATCTGTGTTTTTTAATTTGATTTGACTGCCACTATTCAGAAAGTTTTGGGTCTTTTGTTTGTCATCTTACAATCAAAACTAGGGTTTTGTCTAGTTTTTGATTATTGACCCCTCCCACTTTTGGGCTTTTTAATGAAATAGTGTTAAACCGTTTTTCAAAAAAAAACTATGAAAAGATTAAGTAGATGTATATTATTAAAAGAAGGTTATTTACGGTATTACATGGTTAAATTTTATGTATCCATTAATATTTATCATTAATTCATTATTTTTCTCTCTTTTATACTCGCTCATATGTATAAATATATATTATTATTATTCGTAAAATAAGTTTATTTTTAATATAAATACAGTATTTTTACTCAAATAATTTAAATAAATTTCTATTCAAATATTATTTTATTCAAAATTATAAAATATAAATCAAACAACAAACTAAAAAAAAAATTATATATATTTAAAAAGTAATAAAAATTGGGATAGATAAGTTTATATATATATATATCATTTTTTTTTATAATTTTACACATGTTAATATACATGCTTTACTAATTATTAAATTTTGTAAATTATCAATTAATAAATATATTTTAAAATTATATAAATTATGTGTATATATATTTATAATAATATAAATTATTTTAAATCATTAATATATATGTAAAATTATTTTAAATCATTAATATATATATATAACTGAATATTAAGAAAACAGTAAAAAAGTTAATTAAATAAAAAATTAACTAATAAAATAAAATAAATTTAAACTTAATAATTAATGTATTTATTGTTTAATTTTATTTGAATCATGATGACTTATTAGAATTTGAAAAATAAATTATAATAATTTATTAAAATATTGTATAATATTAAATTAAATTAAAGTGCATGTCATGTTCTCAATAAAACGTTGTCATATTCTCAACATTTCATTATCATGTTCTCAACGAAGCGTTGTCATGTCACGTTTTAAACTAATTTTTTTTTATTTAACTATAAATAAATTATTTTAAACTGAATTTTAATGTTTTATTGAACTATAATGTCATGTTTATGAAAGTGAAATAACAAACATGACATTCGAGTTCAATACAACATTAAAATTGACAATCTGTATTTTTAATTTATGTCGAATTAAACTTGAAATGTGCATGTCATGTTCTTAATGAATCGTTGTCATGTTTTCAACGCTTTGTTGTTATATTCTCAACAAAACGTTGTCATTTCACGTTTATATTGAATTTTTTCAATTAAGCTGTAATTCAATCTTTTATAAACTGAATTTTAATGTTGTATTAAACTAGAATGTCATTTTTATGAAAATGAAATAACAAACATGACATTCTAGTTTAATACAACATTAAAATTAACAATTTGTATTTTTAATTTATGTTGGATCAAACTTGAAAATTGTATGTCATGTTGTCAACGAAGCGTTGTCATGTTCTCAATAAAGAGTTGTCATGTCATGTTTTAAAATTAAATTTTTTCTATTAAACTGCAATTCAACTTTTCTAAACTGAATTGTAATGTTATATTAAACTAGAATGTCATGTTTATGTTTATGAATTTGAAATAAGAAATATTACATTCTAGTTTAATACAATATTAAAATTGACAATCTGTATTTCTTATTTTTGTTCTATTAAATTTGAAAATTGCATGTCATGTTCTCAACTAAGTATTGTCATGTTCTCAATGAAACATTGTAATGTCATGTTTAAAACTGAAACTATTTCTATTAAACTACAATTAAATATTTTTAAGCTGAATTTTAATGTTGTATTAAACTAGAATGTCATATTTATGAAAGTAAAATTACAAACATGACATTTTAGTTTAATACAACATTAAAATTGGCAATATGTATTTTTAATTTCTATTGGATTAAATTTTAAAAGTGCACCTCATGTCCTCAACGAAGCATTGTCATGTTTTCAATACTTCATTGTAATGTTATCAACAAAGTGTGGTCATGTCATGTTTTATACTGATTTTTTTCTATTAAAATGTAATTCATTTTTTAAAATGAATTTTAATGTTGTAATAAACTAAAATGTCATGTTTATGAAAGTGAAATAACAAATATGACATCCCAGTTTAATACAACAATAAAATTCACAATCTATATTTTTAATTTATATTGGATTAAACTTGAAAATTGCATATTATGTTCTCAACGTTTCGTTGTCATGTTCTCAACGAAGTGTTAAAGTATCATGTTTTAAACTGATTTTTTTTCCGTTAAATTGCAATTCAATTTTTTAAAACTGAATTTTAATGTTGTATTAAACTAGAATGTCATGTTTTTGAAAAGTGAAATAAGAAACATAAAATTTCAATTTAATACAACCTTAAAATTGACAAACTGTATTTTTTATTTATGTTTGATTAAACTTGAAAAGTGCATTTCATGTTCTCTACGAAGCGTTGTCATGTTCTGAACCAAGCGTTGTCATGTCATTTTTTAAACTAAAATTTCTCTCTTATTTTTTATCTTCATGGATAAACCATCATCATCTCATCCCGATGTTCAAATCCCCACTGTTGGTATGACTTTTCATTCAAAAAATGAACTTCATGAGTATGATAAGGCTTATACTCAAACAAAGGGTTTCGAAATTTATAAATTAGGAGAAAGAACTTGTAAAAATGGCAAGCAAAAGTGGTTCTCCATTGCATGTGTAAAAAGTGATTTAATAATTTCAAAGGGAAAACGTAGTTTACAAGTTAAACCTCTACCAAGGCGAATTGTAAAGCTAAGATAAATGTTGCTGTTAAGAATTAATGTGCAGTTGAAATTACTAGTGTCTGTCATGAGCATAACCATATTTTGATCACAGGAAAGTTGAGACATCTTATATCTCACAAGATTCTAGATTCAATTGCGAATAGAATATTACAATTAAACGATGAAGTTCGAATAACTTTTTCAAAAATATTTCAATCATTTATCGTTGAAGCTGGAGGATATGATAATCTGACTTTTGATGAGAGAAGTTGTTGAAACTATATTTCAGAAGCTAGGAGATTTATGTTATGAAATGGTGATACTAAAGCTCTTTGTCATTATTTATACATAATGCAAATTAGATGTTTAAACTTCTTTTATGTTTATGATCTGGACGAGGAATCTCAGATAATAATGTGTTGTGGGCTTATAGAAGATGTAGGATTTCTTATGAGTACTTCTCGGATGTCATCACCTTTGAGTCTTTGACACAACATATTTATCAAACCACTATGATATTCCTTTTGCTCCTTTTGTCATTTTAATCATCATGGACTATCTATTTTTTTAGGATGTCGCTTACTATCTAATAAAGATTTGGAGTCCTTTATTTGGCTTTTTAAAGCCTGGTTGACATGTATGCACGAACGTGCTCCAAAAGAAATAATCAATGACTAATTATGATCAATGTTCATTACTATTGAAAATGTATTTTTCGAACACCAATCATCGTTTCCGAACTAGGTCATATTTTTCCTTAAAGGTAATATCCTCGGGAACTACCCTGTTGTCAATTATTTCAATTTGTTGCTTATTTTGTGGTAGACAACCAAGTAGAAATAAAAATTTTCACATAGAGGCACACAAATCTATACACAAACAACATGACAACGCAGCTAATAAAATATGAAAACTCAATTCAAACAACACGACAACATAGTTAATAAAACATGACAACTCAGTTCAAACAACCTGACAACAAATTATTAATAACATGAGAACTCTGTAACCCCAGAAAACACCATTGCGTTGGTTTCCGTGAAAGGCTCGAGGTTTGAGAAATTTAACATCAGTTTGCGTGCCAGGAATTTTCTTTTAAAATAAAATATTATTTTAAAAATATGTCATTGATTCCTGACATTATTTTGAAATTAATTAAAAATAAATTTCGGGGTTCAATTTTAAATAATTCGTGGATTTACGGTAATCAAATCACAGTTTGAATTTTAGAAAATCTTTTAGTTTAAATTAATTAAATTTAACTAATTTAAAAGATTATTTATTTTGAAACAGAGTCGCTAATTAATATTTGAAAATCAATAAAAAGTTGGCATACGTGTACAAATATATTTACTAGAGTTTTCTTTTAGTTCGTAGTTTGCTGATACTCGAGAAAAGGCTTTCGCGCTTAATCCTCCTTACCCATTTAAAAACGATCTCTACTTATAAAGTTGGCTTTTGAAAATTGGTTGTATACGTTTGAGTTTTAACTAATTATTCTTCCGGTCATATCATGCTTCTAGGTTTAGCGTTTGATAGACTAACAGATATTTTATAATTTGCATGCTCCAACTTGAGGGAGGGTATTAGAATTATATTGAACGATGTATCTTAGAGTTACATAGGTTATGTCTAATATATAGACATTAGATTAAACTTATAAGGAAACTAATATAATATAATTTTGATATTATCACAATTTATCGTATTGTGATAATATCTTACAGAATTAAACTTATAAGGAAACTAATATAATATAATATTGATATCATCACAATTTATCATATTGTGATAATATTTTACATATATATTATATTATAATCTAAAATTAGATGAACTATACAATCTAATCTAACACCCTCCCTCAAGTTGGAGCATGCAAATTACAAATGCCCAACTTGAACAATATAGGATCAAACTACTGCTTCCTTAAAGGTTTAGTGAAAATATTAGCTAACTGAGTAGAGGTAGCAACATGGAAAGCAGTAATAATCCCATCAATAATAACAACTCGAATAAAATGACAGTCAATCACGATATGCTTCGAGCGCTCGTGAAACACATGATTATGAGCTAAGTGTAACGCATATTGACTATCAGAATAAACTTATATAGCAGCGGAATGTGATACTCCCAAAAACTTTAATAACTCCTTCAACCACTTTAACTCACAAGTCAAAGTAACAAGTGCATGATACTTAGTTTCAGCAGGGGATCTAGATACAGTAGCCTACTTCTTGGTCTTCCAAGAAATAGGAAAATCTCCAAGAAAAATAAGCCAACAAATAAGCCAACCAGTAGTAGAATGTCTGATGGTAGGACAACTTGCCCAATTAGAATCACTCTAACCAAACAACTTCAGATTCTCATCGGCGCGGAAAGGAGTACTTTGACCAGGAGCATTTTTCAAATATCAAACCACTCGAAGGGATGCATCCCAATGAGCCTGACGTGGTTCCTATAAAAACTGAGAAAGAATGTGTACAGCATATGCCAAGTCAGGTCGAGTGAAAGACAAATAAATCAAACGTCCTATTAGGCGCCTATAGAGCTCGGCATTATTTAAAGTATTGAAACATCAATATTTAAATGTTGATACCTATTGCTAATGACATTGATTAAGGGGGAAATACCTGAAGAACGTTATTTTTAAAGATGTTAGAGTTTAGAAATAAACACTAAATAGGCCTTAGTCAAAACATTTTTTGTGGGACACATCCCAAAAATATTTTGAAATTATTTTCTATTTTTTTTGGATTTTAGAAAATAGTTTGGGGTCCCAAAATTACAAAAATAATTTTATGTTTGAAAAATAGAACCAAACAGGCCTTAGGACCGAAGTTCTAAGCCTCAGGTTCGTTTTTATTGGTCAGGGTCTGAAGACAATTGTTCTAGGTGCTAAGGACTCTCGGTCCTTGCCTAGGATTTACTGGTCTATGTGTATAAACATATCGGTCATGGGTTAGCCCTGGGATAAGTTTCTTGGTCGAGGTGTATAAACCTCTCAGTCTTGGGCTAGCTTTGTGTTAAGTCCTGGGTTTGAGAGCTTTCGGTCCCGGGTTTGGGATTCTCGGTCCCAAGGTTAGACCTTTCGATCTTGAGGTTCAGGAGTCTCAGTCCCATGCTAAAACCCTATATGTTGATAGGTCCTAAAATCTTGTTTGTTAACAAATACCGAGATCATTCATAAATGATCCTACTAAAAAAGCTATGTTTCAATAAGTACTCTAAATAAAAAATCCTATCTCTCGATAGGTATCCAAGCCTTGTCTATCGACAAGCACATAGATTATATGTACACAATCCTATCAAAACCCTATCTTTCAATAGGTACTCTAAATCAAAAACTCTGTATCTCTATATGTATTAGCCTTGTTTGTTGACAAGCATAGAGATCATACGTATATGATCCTACTAAAAACCCTATCTCGATAGGTATTCAAGCCTTGTATGTCGACAAGCACAGAGATCATACGTACATGATCCTTCTAAAAACCCTATCTCGATAGGTATCCAAAATCCTATCACTTGAATATGTGCCAAAATCTTATCACTTGGATAGATATCCCAAACCGTATCACTCAATAGGTATCCCAAACCCTATTTCTCGATAGGTATCTCGAATCCTATCCCTAAATAAGTACAAAAATCCCTATCACTCGATAGGTATCTCAACCTTTATATTTCGATAGGTATTCCAAACCTTATCTCTCAATAGGTTCCTAAATCATATCATTTGGATAGGTATCTCAAACTCCATCTCTCAATAGGTATCCTAAAATCCTATCACTTGGATAGGTATCTCGAACCCTATCACTCGATAGGTATTCCAAACCCTATCTTGGATAGGTATCTCAAACCCTATCTCTCGATAGGTATCCTAAACTCTATCTCTCGATAGGTATCCTAAACCTTATTTCTCGATAAGTACAAAAGTCTTATCTCTTGATAGGTATCTCAAACCCTATATTTCGATAGGTATCCCAAACCTTATCTCTCGATAGGTTCCAAAAACATATCACTTAGATAGGTATCTAAAACCCTATCTCTCGATGGGTATCCCAAAACCTATCTCTCGATAGGTTTCCCAAACTCTATCCCTCGATTGGTAAGAAAAACTCTATCTCTCGATAGATATTCCAAACCCTATCTCTCGATAGGTTTCATAAACCATATCCCTCGATAGGTACAAAAACCCTATCTATCGATAGATACTCAAAATAAAACCCTATCTTTTGGTAGGTATCTCAAAATCCTATTTCTCAATAAGTACTTTTCCAAAATCCAAAAATACCAAAACTTATTTGTTGATAGTGTCACTATCATTTATAAATGATCGCCCTAGAACATTACCAGTTGGTAACATTTGTGGTAAGTTTGTTAAGCTCCCTAGATAAAACATTATTTGTTGGTAGTACCACGATTATTTATATATGATCGCCCTAAGCACTACATGTTAGTAACCTTCGTGCCAAGTTTGTTAAACTTCCACGATAAACCTACATAATTGATAGTTCCACGATCATATATGTATGATCATCCTAAATGTTACTTGTTTGTAACCCACATGAAAAGTTTCTAAGATTTTCATGTCCTCTTTTATGTCCAGACAAGTGACATCAACCTTAGTCATTTATACATGACTATCTTGAATAATTTGTAGATATTCATAGGAATTAATTTTTCAAATGCCTATGATTGTCTCTCTATCATCATCCTATGGATTTTACGGATACTTTGTTAAGATCTGTGAAACAAGATTCTAAAATTATCCTTGTTATATTTATTTTAAATATTTTGTAATTTTTAAAGAGTTAAAAACAAAGGCAAAAGGGTGAAAAATATCAATTTCAAATAAACTCTTAACATTAAAATAAAAAACTATAATCCAGTACAGCCGAAACCATATCACTACAACCTTCAGATAGGCACTAGATGACCCGCTACAACAAAGAAAATGCACGCTTGTGAAGTAGGGAAATTATCTAACACTGTGTTAGCTCCGTTAGTTGAAACACGAAGAAACGCTCTATCGTTGATGGAACACGAACAAAACACCAATGGATTGTCCCACATTTTCCATTTATGCCCGAAACGACGCCTTTTTGCCCTAGTTCATTGTTTTCCTCGTGATTGCTGAGAAAGTAAGAACATCATTCATATTTGATTTTTCAAACATGAAACTCTGTCATTTCTTGATCATTTGGCCTCATTCGAAAAGCGAAATGATCACCTTATTTCAGTGATCATTTCCCATATATCTTGGATCGTTATTACGACCTACATTAGTGATTGGTCGGAAGAACACCCAAAACATTATTATGGGTTTTTGAGTAATTAAAGCCCACTTGATCGATCAACATAAAAAAGATATCACCTCTCAAACCTCAAATCAAGATTTTTAAAAAACTTGCCATTGAAGCTCCAAGCTTTTGGATTTTTGAATTTTTATATGAGGCCTTAAAGCTCGCATTAAAGCATCCCTAAAACTTCCTTAAGGTCCAATGAGTGTTCTCCAATCCTTAGAAACTTCCAATCAACCTCTAATTCAATCTTCCAGTATGAAATTGAAATTTTTATATTTCACTTTTCATAAGTTTGTATATTGCCTTGTTGTAGGATTTTTTGATTGGAAAATGATCCTAGGATCATTTATAAACTTTCTATTGAAGCTAAAATCGATTAATCGATCTAAAATAGAAAATCCCAAATTTGAATTTGGAAAAATCCAAAATAGGGTTTTATGTTCTTGATCTTTTACTAAAGAACAACATCCTAGAAAGCTTCCCAAAATATTTCTAATGATGCTGGGAACCAATTTGGATAATATTTGATCTGTCCCGATCATGTTTGATCAAAATAATTTTTTTCATAAAAATCAAAATTTCAAGTTATTGAATTGATTCAAATGAATAGTCAATATTCATGTTTTGGTACCAATCAATCATATGACGTATAAAAAATCTATTACTAAGCTTCTCACACTTCATTACAGCTAAAAAATCAAAAACCTAATTTTTGTCTATAAACTGTTTTTTAGGAAAACGAACATCATTCAGGTCAAATCGAACCTTGAGATGATGTTCATAATGTTCATGAGAGTTTAGTGAAGCTACCCAAGCCATTGGATCGAAAAATCCAATCCTTAATCAAAACTACAAAACATATAGTTTTGATGTTCTTAAGAACCGAGAGGTTCGATTGAGGTTTTTCGACTAGGACCGAGAGGTCAGACCGAGGTTTTTCGACTAGGACCGAGTGGTCCGACTGAGATTTTTCAACTAGGATCGAGAGGTCCGGTCGAGAATTTCAGCTAGGACCGGGAGGTCCGACCGAGAATTCTAACCTAGTACCAAGGAGTTCGCACCCGATTGAGAACTCCCAAATATCCGACCGATGAAGTTAGCCCCAAACCAACCTAGGACCGATGGTTTTTACACCTCGATTGGGGGATTTCCGCACCCCGATAGAGAATTCTAAGCCATGACTGAGGGACTCCTGAACCAGGACCAGTTTTAAACCCCGAATAATAAAAATGTACCCAAGACCATGAACATCGGTCCTAGAGTTTGTTTGGTTCCATTTTTCAATTTTCAAAATTATTTTCGTAATTTTAGGGTTTCAAACCATTTTCTAAAAATAAAAAAATATAAAATGATTTCAAAATATTTTTTTAAACGAAACTCTAGTGAAAAATACGTTTGTACACGTATACCTTTTATTAATTTTAAAAAATAATTGATTACTCTATTTCAAATAAATAATTTTTTTAATTAATTTAAATATAGATTTTTAAAAAATAAAATTTAATTTGATTATTTTAAATCCAAAGGATTATTTAAATTTGAACTCAAATTAATTAATTTCATAATTAATTTCAAATTGTCAGGATTTGCTTAAAATCTTTTAAAAAATGTTTTATTTTAAAAATATTCATGACAAGCAAATCAATGTTGAAATTTTTTGAATCTTAAACTTTCCAGGTCAAAAGTTTTCCGGGATTACAACCATCGATTCTAATAGTAGGTCGATCTTACTTCCATCTGTAAATCATTGGCTTCAATGCCCACTAAATGCATATGCAGACATGTGTGTTAGATTTTATACAATGAATTTCAGCATTAATAAAAGTAATTGTACCTAGATTAAAATGCATCAAAGTGCTAAAAAATGTAAGAAATTTTATTATAAGAAGTCACCCAATTGCCATAAATATCTAATATTACTTTTTTCTTTCCGTTCCATGATTTCGTATAACTAACATGATAGTTATACATATCTATAATTTGATTTTATATAATGTTAACTTTAAGATAAAGACTCTCTATCACCTAACATAAATATAAAAAATTAATTCATAATATCATATAAAATGAATACATTTATAAGTAATATAAACTATTTATTATACTTAGTTTATTATTTTATTGAGTTTGCAATCATTCTAGACATGAGTTTCTTATGATCTCGTTTATGATCTCGTTGTAGTGTCCTTAAAAAACAATTGTGTTAAACATGTAATATAATGGTTCCAAATAACCCATATTTTTGTATTTCATAAATCGAATTCTCCATGGACAATATTTCACAACACATGTTGCCTCATATCGTGTTGTGTCAATTTCATAAAATGAAAATTTCTATATCTTTTTATGTCATATTATTTTATAGAACTTATTGGACATTGTTTATCTACAACTTTCAAATAAATTATAATCGAGTAGACCAAAGTTTGAACAATTACCTGAATTAACATTAATCTCTTTAGTTTCAAACTAAGGGTAGTTGGAATATGTTCATCGTCATTGTCAGTGTTATGATATGACTTATCGTGTTCATCATTGTGTATTTTATCACATTCAGATTCATCATTTTCTAACTCATAGTCATAATTTTGATCAGTGCATTTGATCTTTCAATTTCGTTGAAAAAAATTATTCATTTGTCACAAATACAAATAATTATTAATAATAAATTGTAAAATATATATAAAAAACACTCAAACTAACATAACTTCTAAAATCTAACCTCTAAGTCTATTTGAATTCTCAATTTTAGGAGAAGTTATTAATATAAATATTTAGCACTAACCTTAATTATTTGAATTGACTATATACTTAAAAGTTGATATGAATTGTCAAATTAAAAATTGGATTGACAAATCATTCTAAAGATAAGATTGACAATAGTTAGATTGACAAATCACTATAATAAATTATATAAATTATTAATTTTAAAGTTGGACGGATAAATCACTCTAAAAATTGATATAAATTATAACTTAAAAGTTGAATTAAAAATCATTACAAAAATTGATATAAATTATTAACTCAAAAATTAAATTTACAAATCACTATAAATGTTTATATGAATTATCAACTTAAAAGAAAAGTTGGATTGATACTACAAAAATAAGATTAACTAGATTGACAAATCACTAAACATAAATTTGATAAAAAAAAGTTGAATGGACTAGTCATTACAAGAATAAGACAAAATTGTATGAAATAAAATATGTATTTTATTTATATTTTTATTTTGATATAATTTATTTTATTTTAGTTTATAATATTTATTTAAATGATTTAATTTAGTATTTTTAATTTTAATTATATATATTATATTTATAAAATTAAGTAAAGTTAAAATATATGTGTTATTTTAATATATAATATTTAAGTTTTATTTTAATTATTTAATGAATTATATATTATTAATTTTAATTATATATAATTTCATATTTATAAAATAAAGTAATTATTTGAATTAAGAAAAAATATATAATTAGCATAATCATTAAATTTAGAGTGAAAGATAAATATTTTAGAAAAGAGAACATAAATCTACATATATCTTGGGGAGTTGTTGATGTTGGAGTCTTTTGAGAGGAATCATCATCTTTTCTACTTGTGGCGCTCTTGACAAAATAAGAGATGCTGGTGTTAGGGCTAGGGTTATGGGTTCTTCTACTCATGAGAGGTTTGGTAGGAGTAATTTATCTTTTCTTCTAGTTTTATGAAGAACTACGTCTTCAATATCTCCAAATTTCCTCTTGCTTCAATCAAGTTCAAAAAAGACATCATAAACATTACCACCCATATCTTCAAAGTCCTCCCGGCATATAAGATCTTCTCTACTTCAGACAATTTCATCTTCTTGATAATCTTTCCTTGCAGGGAAGTGTGAAAATTAGAGGCGGTGCTCTTCATGTTGGATTTGTACTGTATAATCCTTGGACAGACAGGCTGTTGCGCTTGAAGCATCGTATTCCTTGCAAGTTTGGGGACAAACGTTTGGATAACCTCATAGGTCCACACTTGTAAAGCTAGTGCGAACCCATATACGGTATAATAAATATCGACATTCTTGTCTTTGTTCTTCTTCCCCAAGGCTTTCTTCTTATCTAGATATAGAAACCTATAGCGACCAAGGTCCTTGTTCAAACCCTTTATGGTTGCTCTAAAGGAAAACTTTCCCCATGGAAATTTGAGGAAAGTGTCAATGTCATCGACCATGCTGAGAAGTTTGATATTTATTATTCTCTTTGGGTCAAGGGAGAAGAGATATTGGCAAACCAGGTATACCAGCCCCAATTTCCATGCATCTTCCTTATCAGAGCAGGAAACGAATTTTGAATAAAGGTTTGTTGTTCTAACAAGTTGATTAATTTTAAAATATTTAACAACCAAAGGTGGATATTTTTTAACTTGATTGAAAATGATTTCCACCGTAGGGAATCTCCCAAAATTGAGGCCTGTGACCAATGCAAACTCATTCATCCCGAAGTACAACTCCTTTCCATTCACGAGGAACTTCATCTCCATAGAATTTGAGCTGCTCTTCCTAAGGAGCATTTGTTGTATTATCGTTCCTGAGAACCGTAGTAACGTGGATCCTTTTAATAAGAATCGGAATTGGGTTTGCTCTACCCTTTTCGTTAGATTCATTGAAGCAAACTTGGTGGCAATGTTTGAGATATTGGATTTCCATGAGACCCTCCCATCAAACTCAGGAATTATGGTGGACTCCATCTACAAAACAAGGAACAACATTGGAGTAAGAAAATCCAGAAAATTAAAATTACCTAAACTAGAACATAACAACTCAAGTAAGCAATATAAAAGAATACACGAAAATTCTATATGTTTGCATTCTTTGTTTCACTTTAAAGGAAATCTAATTAGCAAATCGATATTTTCATTACAATCTTTGTAACATTCATGATTTCATTTGCAAATCTCATTAGAAAATTGTCCGTCAAAGTACAATGCTCGTGAAAGAAACATATATGTACAATGCTCGTGAAAGAATAAACGAGAAATGTATGCATGTAGAATAAGCACACTGATATAATACTCGTGAGTGAAGAAAACTAGATAAACAACAACATCATATACACATAAACGAATAAAAGATACATGAACTCTAAAAGCTAAGGATACATCAATATCCATCAATATAAATGGCATAATATATGATCGAAGAGAACATTACAGATTAAACCTAAACCTAAACCCGAAACCCTAAACTGACCTAAATATATGATCGAAGAGACGGACGAACAGTGAACGATGATGTTGAACGAGGTTGATCGATGATGTTGAACGAGGTTGGAATGGAAAGTCGATAGTTGTAAAGACAAAGTTGGAAGTTGGAGTGTAAAGTGAGAGAATCGATATTCGTGAATGTTTTTTTTTAAATTAGGGCAAAAAAATTATATATACGATGAAAGACGAGAAATGTCATTCACGCATTTTCATCTAAAACACGTGAGTTCATAAACGCGTTTTAGATGAAACGCTTGAGTGACATTTCTCCACTTTCCATTTACGGGAAATATCACTCACGCGTTTTATCTAAAACGCGTTTATAAACTCACGCATTTTAAATGAAAACGCATGAATGACATTTCTCGTAATTGAGCGGTAAATTAGGCGCGCGAGGGGTATTACGGACTTTTCGCAAGGCAAAAGGGCCCTTTTTGCAAACTATATCAAACGGGGTCCATTTTTGTATTTAGGCCCTTTAGTAGGGCCATTTCATTAAATTTCCCAATATAAAGGGATCGTGGATCAGAGGATCCTTTCGTATGACTTTCTAGGTATAATAATCACAATAACAAGTGACTTAAGACGAACAACTCATAGTTGGTCGTGTGGATCATGTTCGAGCTCTTGTGCATCTCTTTGTTATACCATAGGTAATGCATCTAATCTTATAACTTCTCGTCTTCTAATAAGATTTTAGAATTATGGTGGATCTTGATGGAGAATGCATTTATCATTTTATCCCGTTCTATTTTGATATTTTATTGTTACTATTATTCTTGCATTATTCGGGCACCGTTTATACTATATTTTGAAAATATAAATTTTTTTATAAAATATATCGAATAAATATATTAATAATGTTATATATTGAATTGTGTTTATGTTAAAAAAAATTATCTTTAATACATTGTAAAAACAAATATATATATATATATATAATTATGTTACAAATAAATGAAATAAATAATATATATAAACGATATCACTGAATAAGTGGTAGATTCGAGACATGTCCTTAACACATTTTCCTTAAAATAGTTTCATCGTCTTTCTTGTGCTAGAACTTATTACATATGAATGTCTCCCAGAGTACAACGAATATAATGATAATTCAACACTAGAATCAATATGCAACCAACTTAAAAGTACATGAATCCTTATCATCGGGTTCAAAAGAAAGTGTAGAGAGAAAAAAACTCTTGAAATTCTTAGAGAGAGAATGGTACATGATGTGTTGGGGTGAAATGAATAAAGAATGAGTATATATTGTTAAGAATTAAACCTTCAAATAAAATTATCCAAACGTTTATTGGCAATAAATATATATTGCCAAATAATCCAAAACTAATTAACCTCATTGCTTATACACGTTGATTTGCTGAAATGCAATATTAGACAGTCAATGCTAACTAATGAAGAGTACATACGCTAACCAATTGATAGACTAATTAAAGTTGAATGTTTATCGTAACATTAAACTTTAATTTTCTAATTAGACATTAAATATTAATTAAACAATTAATATTTAATTTTAATTTAGATTAAATTCACCATTAATTTATGTTTGAATTTAGTGTGAATTTTATTTTATTTATTTATTCACAATCTTATTTTTATTCATTAATGGAATTAGTTTAATTCCAACCATCTCTGTATTAATGGAAATTAAAAGATTAACATGATGAAAGGTTCAACAATTGAATTCTACATATGATATGTATGTGTAACCCTTTGAACATTCCCTTATGAAAGTATATATAACTCACTAGTTGATTATTAGACTTTATGTCATTGAGCTATTATATCATATGTGTAAGCGATTGCACACTTTCACATAGAATTATCCATGATAAATGTCAAGTTCTCATGGTTGTATCTATTTTGGTCATGGAACACGCACCTAGTTATATGAGAGGGTTTAGAATTGAGTCGTGCAATTCTTTCGAAATGGCCCCAATTCTCTCTCACATAAGTTATCTCTTTGCTCATAAAGATCTATTAAAAACGATTTGTTTATCCTTGTAAAAATATATATTGTTTCATTATAGGATTAATATTAAACAATAATCTTCCAAGTCAATACAATTAGGTTACCACAATGAACTTAGTTTTGGGATCTTCAGTCTGCATAGATTTATTTTCCTTCCTATCAACTTCAAACTAACTATTCAATAATTTGGTTTATGGATCCACAATATTATCTTTGACTTACATATTCAAATTTGATAACTCCATTAAAAAATATAGTCTAATGACATTATGTTAAGACGTGCATGTCTAGACTTGTCATTAACTCTAAGCTTGTCCAATTTCAAATTACTATTATAATAATTAGAAATTTTGTTGTTATATTCATAGATAATCATGGAATATTTTCTAATAAAAAACATAGTCATTCGTTCATGCTTACCATTTAAATTTAATTGTTTTTTTATGAAAATATTATTTAATTGGCTAACTAATAGACAAAATGTCTTTGAACTATTCTGCATTTGTGTAAAAAGTTACATATTTTTATAAAAATATTTATTTTCTACATAAGTGAAAATATAAATTATAATTGTTTTTTCTATCAGTCATAATATTCTTAGAAGATTTTCATACGTAAATTGCACTTTCAAGTGTAAATATATTCACTTTTTGACGTAAAATATTTCATTTAATAATATCAATATATCATTTGATAAAAACATAATATTTTGTGTAGTACAATTCATATCCTTAATCATTTTTATCATAATTTTCAACGATAAAAATATCATACAAAAGACATGTAATGATATAATTTTCATTGTCTTTCGTGATATATATATATATATATATATATATATATAATTGTCACGTATGATAAAAAAAAGTCATATCATTATTATAAATTTTGTTATAAGTCATACAAAGACTTTTTAAACTTTATTTTTCATATATTTCATAAAATCATTTTAAAGACGTCGGTTCTTCAATTTTTTATGAAAGTAATGTCAAAGAAATGACATGTTTCGTAATTTCAAAATCGTTAAATTTGAAATATCGATTCGAACACCAACTCAAAAAATATAAACAAAATATTTTCTTGTTATTTTATTTCTTTTGTAAAGTTTCGCAACTTTATATCTTGCAGAGAATATATTTCACTACCAATAAATTATCTTTTTATTTATCATAATATATATAAAATAATTTTGTGTTATTATCAAAAAATATTTGCTCCCACATTCGTGTTGGTATCCTTTTAAATCACACCCATATGTGTGAATTAAATTAATGATTTTCTAATAAAAAGATTGCCGCACAATTCTTTAATAAATTTTCTTTCGTTGTACTTATTATTCAATAAATAAGATAACTATTGTTAAGAATATTTAAATGAATAAATAATTCATACATAATTTTTATTCAAGATATAAGAATGTTTATTCATATATAAACCATTCTTCGCATAATCTCTTCATAAGAAATTATATTATTTAATCAATTAAAATATTTATTTCATCAAATTATTTCTATAAAAGAAATTATAATATTTAATCAAATAAATATTCAAAAGAAATCATAATGTTTCAAACATTTTTGGCCAAAACCGATTAAATATTTATATTGGTTGCACGTTTGCATCTCATAATATGGGCACATTTGCCACATTATTTTATCAAATCAAACACGACTTTTCTTGTAATTATTAGATTTCAAAAACATCAAATGAAACAAAGCTTTATAATGAAATTGAACAATGTATAATATGTCATATATTATTAAAAAGAAAATATATATATATATATAATTTCATATATCATTAAAATACCTTTATAAAATACATAGTAATTAATTAAAATATTAATTATTACAAGTAATTAGAATATTGACCATTTATCTTTAATCAAATACAAAATAACTAATTATTATAAATAATTATTCATGTCATTAATTAATCAACTTCTTAATTAATAATGATTTTTAACATTCCATAGAAATTTTGGAGACCAAAAGACACATAATTTTATGACAGTTTTCAGAATTTTCTTTTAAAATAAAATAGATATACAATAGTCTTTATCACGCAGAGATACAAATAACTTGTTAATCATATTTATTATAAATTAACACAACTTATCATATTATTAGTTAATATGTATGTTATATATATAAGCAATCACTTAACAATTTAATATAAATTAACTTCATGTCTTAAATGAATCATTTACATTGCCATGTTTTGAACAATAATCGACATGAAACGACTATGCATGCTCAAAACAAATCTGGGTAGATTGTCCTCACTAAGACAATTCTTGCAAAGACAATTTTTACTAACATAAATGTGTATATTTAAATGCATGATTAGAATAAGTTTAACATAAACAATTTTTTTAATCCCTTTATACAAATAACCTTCATTCTCTGTCATAAGTAATCACATAATTTCTGTAGAATAAATTAAAATGCTTCAAAATATTAATGAAAACATCATTTTGACAAATTAAATTTATATATAAGAAACTGTTAAGTGCCCCCGATTCATTTAATAATTTTTACACAAGAAATTAGAATGATTCCAACCTCCATGATTAAAATCATTTAACATCATTTAACGGACCTCATTCATCTCATAATTTTTTACACAAGAAATTGGAATGAACATCAATGACTAGAGTCATTTTAACAAGTCTAATTTCTACAAAGAAATCATTGACTATCACATTCATCTCATAATTCCTACACAAAAAATTGGAATAGTTTCAACATCAATTACTAAAGTCATTAAGCTAGATTGATTTCTACCAAGAAATCATTGTCTATCCATTCATCTCATAATTTTTACACAAAAAATTCGAATAAATCCAACATAAACGACTAAAGTCATTTTATAACACATCACATTTCTACAGAAGAAATCATTGACTATCCATTTATCTCATAATTTCTACATAAGAAATTAAAATAGTTTTAACATTTAACTAGTCTGATTTCTACCAAGAAATTATTGATTATTCATTCATCTCATAATTTATAAAATTCAAATGACTAAAACCATTTTAACTAGTCTAATTTATATCAAAAATTATTGATTATCCATTCATCTCAAAATTTCTACACAAGAAATTGGAATGGTTCCAACATAAATGACTAGAGTCATTTTATAACACATCATATTTCTATAGAAGAAATCATTGTTATTCATTCATTTCATAATTTCTACACAAGAAATTCAAATGATTCCAACTAGGGGTGGGTCAGTACGGTATACCTTAATGTTTATTCATACATTATATCTTACCGAAAATTTCGGTATGCAATTAAGGCATACCTTTACCTTATCTTGATTTCAGTATACCTTGATTTCGATATACCTTAATTTCGGTATACAAAAAAATCATACATTACCTTACCTTGATTTCGGTATACCTTAATTTCGGTACGGTATAGACAGGGGCGGAGCCACACATGGGCTAGGGTGGGCTCCAGCCCCACCTAAATTAAAATCTTAAAACAAAATATTATATATATATTTTTTATAAATGACTCTTAGCATAGTTGGCTATAGGACTAAACTGAGGTCCAAGGATCAAAACCCTGACCTCACTTTTAATTTTAAAATATTATTTTTATCTAAAAATTAATTCATAATTATTTTATTTTATACTAACCATATTTTCTAATATACATAAAATTTAATTAATATATAAATAAGATTTATTTATATAAATAACTTTAATTTATTATATTTTAAAATATAATTTTTATCTATAAATTAATTCATAATTATTTTATTTTATACTAACAATATTTTCTAATATACAAATATTTATAATAATCTATAAATTTTAATTAATATATAAATAAGATTTATTTATATAAATAAAATATAAAAAATTATATATAAAATAATGTAAATCATATAATAATATTATTTATTTTAAAATTATATTTATATAATAATTATACATTATTTTTTATTTATTTTAATATAATTAATAATACAAATTATTTATAAGGGTAAAATATAAAAATTAAAATAATAATAGTGTTTTATATTTCTTAATTTTAAACTATTTAAAAAATTTATAAGAAAATATAAATTAATATTAATAAACAAATTAAAATAATTACATTGGTTTGATTCGATATTTAAAAAAGAATTTGATATCACTGCTCAAAAACCTAACAAATCTCTTAGAATTGATGTTGATGTAAGTTCTCTTAAACTTGATCCAGCATTACGTATTCCGATATGGAAATATTATTTTAATAAAATGGATGAAATTAGACGAGCTTATATAAGATGGGGTCATATCAACCTATTAAGGATGAGTACCCGCCGACCAAATTTGGAAATCAAAATCGACGGTTCCAAAGTCATTGGTTTAAGAAATTTACTTGGTTAGAATACTCTCATTTGAAAGATGTTTCTTTTTGTTTTCCATGTTTCTTGTTTGAACATAAGCAACCCCAAAAACCTACATTTACAATAGATGAATTCAAATATTGAAAGCGAGTTAATGATGGTGATAGATGCTCTTTTGTTATGCATATAGGATGTAATATTTCACCACATAATATGGCAGTTGAATATCTTGATAATCTAATGAATATTCTTGTCATATTGACAAAGTACTGAATGCATAGTATTTAGATGAAAAACAAAATAACAGATTACGGCTTACAACAACTATTGAAAACATTCGGTGGCTCACTTTGCAAACGTGTGCATTAAGAGGGCATGACGAGTCTCCATCTTTGAATAATCGTGGAAATTTTATTGAAAAAAAAGCGGAATATAGAAAGTTAAATCTAAGATGCAAGTTGGAGTCAGCCCCAGGTAATTTTTTATCCTGGCTCCGCCCCTAGGTATAGACATTATACCTTTGATACCTACAAGCCATATTAATTTAAAAAAATTAATGGGAAATCTCATCGGTAGGGTAGAAATTGCATATATTGAATAATATTTCACTATAATTATATTTTGATATTATTCAAAAATTATATTTTTATATTAAATTAATATCAAATTTATTTAATTATTTCCTTATAAATATTATATATATATATATATATTTTAACATATAAATACTATTTCGGTATATCTCGATATACCAAAATTTTAAAAATCTCATACATTTATCGTAACAATAATTTCGGTATCGGTATCATACCTAACATTTTTTCGGTATACCTTAAATATCAATATTTTTGATATATTGCGGTACGATATTTTCGATATATACCTTTAATATCAGTAAATTTTCCCACCCCTAGTTCCAACATAAATGACTAGAGTCATTTTATAACGACGTCATAATTCTACAAAAGAAACCATTGAGTGTACTAGGATTCGAACAAGGAACCTTCATTTCAGCACCCCTACATCTGAACTTTAAACCATTACACCAATATGTCGTTTTGTCGTTCTACCGTTGTTTATGACCTTTTATCTTTTTTCGAAGAAACTTATTATTCTCTTTCTTTTTCGTAACTCTACCAACAAAAATGAAAACTTAGTGTTATGATCAAATACAATAATAGAAGGGGGTTGAATATTGTTGTTCATTTTTTCACTTAAATGCGATTTTAATTCTGTTAGAGATTGAAAATCTGTTGCTATTTTTGAACAAATTGTAGCAAGTTCTTGAACGATTTCAAGTGCGGAAAATACTTGCGGGATTTGAAACGGCATATATAAGACGGAGTGAAGTAATGAAAAGACAACACAAGATCTTATGGATGTTCGAAGATAAAAACTCCCAAGTCACCCCTTCTTCTGTTTCCAGAAGGATTACACTAGAAGACTTTGATTTAATAGTCTCTACACAAACCCACTCAGATCACAAGTTTTAACAATTTTCTTTCTGAACTTCTAGCTCTTACACTATCTTGTTGACCATACAACGTTCTATTCAACTTATAATAATGAAATTACTATGGAATGATACAAAAGATTATCGCTCAACATATATCTTCTTGTGTATACTTAACGTAATAATTTTCAAAAGCCTTTTTTCTGAGAACTAGGGGATTTTCCGTTGTTCTTTGATATCTTTTAACCTTGAATCATGACAATGGTCGAATCCATTTTGTTGAAATGTGGCAGTGGTACGTTCGTCGTACGCCTAACGTACGAGGTAGTGCGCAGATGAATGTAATATTCGTTAGTACAGGGTAGTGCATAGGCGAATGGAATATTCGTTAGTGCGTGGCATACAAGATTGTAGTACGTTTTTGTCGTATTCAGCTGACGTGGAACTCAACTGATATCGAGCTCTACTGATGATCAACTTTGCTGATGAGATACCATGCTGATAGCATACTTAACTGTTGGCGCAACACATCTATTGTTGCAACACTGTTGTTGGAAACTCAACTATTGGCGCAACACTGTTGTTGACAACTCAGTTGTTGGCGCAACACAACTGTTAGCGCAACTATTGCTAGCGAGTCTACTGATGACAACTATAATGCCATCGCATCTTCAACTGATGACACATTTGTTGTTGGCAACCCAGCTGTTAGCGCTTCTTCGGCTGATTGAGTGAGACTGCTGCCAGCGAGTCTTTTAATTTACCTGCGCATTAAAACATTTGCTAAACTTAGTTTTATTCATTTAGCGAAGCATCATCAAAACTATGTGGTATGGATTTCATTATCCTAAGTTCATTTTAATCAATTAAAACGTTTTTAATAATTCAACTTAATTAACGATTTCCCTTTTAATCTTAATTTAATAATTTTCTCCTTTTTTCTTTTTTAACTTAATCTAACACTTAGTATTATAATCAAAAGGTAAATATATGAGACAATCTATATATACATATATAAATAGACTATATTTCTTGAGTTAACATATTCTTATTAATTATCGCGTTTAACTAATTTAAGAATGTATATATTTATAATTAATTATTTTACATATGAAACCTATAGTTATAATTAATTTTTAAAAAACATCATTAATTAATTTTATTAATTAAAATTATTTTTTCATTTCGTTTTCCAATATATATATATATATATATATATATATATATATATATATATATATATATATATATATATATATATAAATCATCTTAGCATTATATATATATAAAATAAAAGAGACGGTACTGCCCTTTTTAATTTTAGCGTTATTCAACAATAACCATTGAGAACTCTTTTTAAAGGATTTAGAACCGACTTCATCCTTTGAGCAACATTCATCATCTTTTTTGTAACATCACAGCTTGTATTTCTGGAATTTCAAAGACAACAAATTTCGATAGAGCAAACTACTAAATAGTTTAACACAATGAGACTGTTTAAGGATCGTTAGAAATTTTGTCTTTAATAAGTTACAGAAAATATATATAAAATGATGTTACTAATAAATGAAATAAATAATATATATATATATATATATATATATATATATATATGAAAATGATATACCGAATAAGTGGTAGATTCGAGGAATGTGCTTAACACATTTCCCTTAAAACTGTTCAATCGTCTCTTTTTGTGTTGAAGATTATCGCAGATGACTGTCTCCTAGGTACAACGAATTTAGTAGTGATTTAACATTAAAATCACTACACAACGAACTTGAAAAGTACCTAAATCCTTATCACCGAGTTCAAAAGAAAGTGTAGAAAAAAATCTTTCATAATTCTTAAAGAGAGAATGGTATAAATGATGTGTTGGGGTGAAAATTGAAATCAATAAAAAAATGAATATATATTGCTGAGAATTAAATATTCAAATAAAATGTTTATTGACAACAAATATTGCTCATTCAATTACCAATTAATTTATAACTAATTAATTTATTGCTTGATTTGCTAATTAAAGTTGGATGTTTATTATAACATTAAATTTTAATTTTTTAATTAGAAATTAAATATTAATTAAATAATTAATATTTAATTTTAATTTTGATTAAATTTACTGTTAAGTTACTTTGAATCTAGTGTGAATTTTATTTGATTTTATTTATACATAATTTTATTTTTATTTATTAATGAAATTACCTTAATTCTTAGTGTTAAACTTTATTATACTAGAAAGATTCTTACGATGATGCACAGTGATAAAAATATAAATAAAATAATTTTTAATAAAAAATATAATATTTTTAATTTTAATTTTAACCGTTTTAAGTTTATAAATGAATCAACTCAAAATTCGACAAAAATATTTATTTACTCTCACATATATATTCAAATTAATTATCCATCAATTCGGACATTTTCAAATTAAACATCATATTATTTATATAATATATATTAGAAGGACAAATTACTTCCCTTAAAAAATAAAACTTAAAAGAATTTTATTTTTTTAATTAATAATAAATAAATAAACTTTTTTCTACCCGATATCAACAAAAGTCCAAGTCCAGCTCTCGGTCCAAGATCCAACCCGCACACTACTCCGGGTCCGTTATCATGCTCGTTCTCATTGGGAAGACAATAAAAAAACTGTGATTTAGTGCAAGCAGTCGACTCAAGGCTAAAGATCGCTTAATCAGGGATTACCGACACTTTCTCCTGCGACGAACTTTGTCAACACGGCCGTTTTCCGGTCACTACTGCTGTGGGCTACTTTTCTGGTGTCTTTGATGTGAGCTCACCGTTACTATTTAGATAATCAGTTTCATCTTGAATTTCATGATCCTGGCTTTATTCTCTCCGATCTATGTGCTTTTTTTTTCTCTCTTTCTGCAATTTAGAGCTTCAGTTCTTTGCTTTTGATGCGATTTATATTCCAATGTTCATTTCGTCACGCAGTTATTGAAAAACTTTTGTTTAACATTTCCTCTTCTCCTTTTTGCTATTGATCAATCTTGAATTACTAACCGATTTCTATGCTATCTGGTTTATATTTATGTCGAAAATACAAGTGGAGTGGAGTTTTTTATGTGTTTTCTTGGTTAGCCTATTGTTGAATATAAAGCTTTTGGGTCTATGTGCTACTTTACTGAATGGTCTTGTTACTAGGAGTTTTCTTAGACATTAATCAATCATTGTTTGTGTTGTGAGGTGTAGCTACTAATTCCAGATCAATTATGGGTTTTCGAGAAATTTTCTATCTTCAATCTTCATGATCAGTAGTTGAGATGAAAAGTGTACAATAACATCATTTCAATCATATGATTTATTGAGAAATCTCCTTTTGTTTTTCTCCAGCTTCGGAATTATGAACTTAAAGGATGTCTAGATAGCATGCTGTTGGACATTGTATTGTTTTGAAGGTTCCAAAGTTTGAATGATACACTGATAATTCAAGGGAAAAAAACACAGAGATGTTTTCATTATTTTATGGGCTATGGAAATATATGTTCAGTAAAACAGAGTTTCATGTGCTTATTCTTGGAATTGACAAGGCTGGGAAGACGGTACTTCTAGTTTTTGTTTTTTATTATCTTATATTGTCGTCATTTTCACTTTGGTACTTATATTCTTTCATCATGTTAATGGATAACATTTGCTCTTGTTACAAGAATATAGAGTGTGAATTAGACAGTTCATTGTTTCTGTAGTACATCACTTCATTTTCCTCTTTATTGTTGGGCTTTTGCGATATTTATTAGGCATATGCTTTTAATTTTGAGTTGGAGAGTGGAATTCGTTCATGCGCCTATATCATTAACTGATTTGTCATGATAATTGGGCATTAGGAACATGCTTTATAACAAAATTTTCAGTTCTTTTTGCAGTTTTTTAATACTTTGAGTTGGAAAGTATAGCTAACCTGATAGGGCTACGAAAGAGATCTTCCTTTACCCTTTAAATTTATTTCCCAGACCTGGATGAAGTTTCAAAGGATATTCAAGATGCCATACATTTTATTTAAGTTATGTACTACAACTTTTTATATTGTTGAATATGGAGGGAATAAACTAGAGAAGACAAGATTTACAGTGACAGATTTAGACAAAACTGATTTTAGTAATTTCTAAGTGCATAATAGCATTTTTTCGTTTCTTTTTCTATCGTTAGACTTTACTCGAGAAGTTGAAAGCACAATACTCAAATGTAGAAGGTATACCGCCCGATAGAATTGTACCTACTGTTGGATTGAATATTGGACGAGTCGAAGTATCAAGTAGGAAACTAGTATTTTGGGACCTTGGAGGTCAGGTATGTTAATTTTGTTACTTAGTGATGATGATTACTTCTTCATACTTCAAAATATCCTTCCAATTTTTTATTTTTGGACTTTTATCATTATAATCTTCTAGCCTGGTCTTCGAACAATCTGGGAGAAGTATTATGAAGAGGCACATGCTGTAATGTACGTAGTTGATGCTGCTAGCCCATCACGTTTTGAAGATTCAAAATCTACACTTGGTACATAATGGACTTCTATTTTAAGATATGGATCAATGGTGTGCTCTCATTCAGCTCTAATATTTCTTAAATTCCATTGTCAGAAAAGGTTCTTAGACATGAGGATCTGCAGGGAGCTCCTGTCTTAATATTAGCGAACAAACAGGTGTGTATACTATTATATCTTTCCATCTTCTTTCTTGGCCTTTTCTAGTAAAAAGTCACAGTTCAAAGTTCTAATGCAAAGTGGCAATGGCGAGAATTATATATTTTCTTACCATATTATCAACAAGAAAAGGAAAGTAAAAGAAGGTTTATTACTAATCTTTTTTTTTTTAATAAGGATACTTCTGAAGCTGCAACATCTGAAGAACTTGGCCGATATTTAGATCTGAAAAAATTGGATGAAAGGGCATATGCATTCCAAGCTGTATCAGCTTATGATGGGTGAGACACTTTTTTTTTATTACATTTGGCAACATAACTTAGTATTCAAAAATGTATTGGTGGTTTCTCATTTGGATCCAAATGGGCTTACTGGCCTGTTGTCCTTTCCATGTCTATATTTTTATTTAATTAGAAGAATAAATCGGGTATTTTGGTACCACAAAAGTTTATCTGCAATCTCATGCAGCTCAAATTTGGTTTGTTATCCATCCAAATATACATCTTAAAATCCAATCACACTTTTATACCAAAGGAAAGCAAAAAATTATCTTGTATCAAATCCAGCCAAAAGTTCATTTGCCAAATTAACTGTCATTTGATCCAGTAAACAAATAAAATTTTACGAAAATAAAGTGTCAAAATCTAAATTAGATCGAAATACAACCAAAAAGTTTGGCTAAATCTTACTTTCCATATAAGTTGGTCTATGTTTATGAAATTCCACTTTTTTCTTTTTCATCTTGAATGCATTAATCCCAAAAAAATACACAAATACAAATATATTGTTTATCCTTATTGCAGGACAGGGATTAAAGAAAGTATTGACTGGCTAGTAGAGGTGATGGAGAGAAGTAAAAGAACAGAAATGCTGATAGCCAGGGCTTCTTCAACAAACATGGCTTCTGCCTAGAAGAAGAGAGTTGCAAACCTTCTCCTGGATATACCTTCAAATTTTTCCAGGTTTTGTAATTTTTTTTGTTGTAATTAACTCAGAACTAATCTTCAATTGATACTCATATAAAATTAAATTTCCTACACGACTATCAAGCTATTTCAAAATGTAATGCAGAACTTTTTTCACAATCCCAATATCTATATGAATTGTATTTGTTATTCTAGTTAATATTATGCCCATACCTGAATATCATGCAAACTGATTTGTGCCAAAGTTGTGCTTTTAAATGTTACAATCTCAAGTAACAAGAGTCTTGACTAAGGGATCGAATCTCTTAGATTCGTTTCCCACTAAGTTGAAATAAATTAATTAAAAGACAATCATTAAGGGTTTTCAAATGGGACAATTGAGCATATTTGAAAACATTGATGTAGATTCAGATGGTTCAGGTTCAGAAACAGAAAGAATAAATTGATCAGTTCTTGAGTTAGGGCAACGATTTGAGTGTTAAGTTATGATTATCTCACTTTTCATTTCTCATTGGATGTGTTTTCATTAGTAAGAATTGATTTTTTTTATCTATCTGTTGGAGTTTCAAACTTAATAGGTGATGGGGATAAACAGAAATTGTCGCATTCAAACATCTTCAAAGCATCAAATTTTCGATTACAATGAAATTGGATAATTTTTAAATTTCTTGGAGACAATCTTTTTGAGCTCTCTTAGATTGTACTTCAGCTCTTTACTACGGATATGAAATTATATGAAATGTTTAACTATAGGAAGTTGAGTTCTTGCACTGCAACGCACGACTTATTATATGAGAAAAAACTGATCAGATTAACAAATCGGTTATCCTTTCAAAACCATTTTAAAAAAAATCATTATAAGGTTTGATTGTAGTGTCTAAGACTCATAAATCAATTATTTAACTTAAAAAATTATTTCGAGTTCAATAACATTTGATTACAAATGTCAAAGTAATGTGTATTCTAAAATTTGATGACAGCTAAAAATAACAATCATCCTTACAACACCAATAAAATTGTTAGCAATCATCCTAGAGTACGATCACGATGTTCTGTCACATATAAGAGAGAGAAAATAAAAAAATTTCTTGGTAAGGTAAAATATGAACTCTAACTTTTTTTTATTTGGTTAATTTAGATGAAAATTCCTAAATTAGAAACGTGTTTTGAGATGTTGGAAGGTGCATGACTGCCTATAAGTATTTATCTGATTTTATCATTTTTTATACAACCTATTTGATTAATCGCTATGACATGCCTTTACTCAATTTGTCGGGGTCAATCATCGTGATCAATTCATTTTACTTGAATGTGGTCTATTGTCAAGTGAAGATTCAAAGTCCTTACTTGGTTGTTCGCAGCCTGGTTGTCCACAACTTGGTTGACATGTATGTTTGATCGAGCTTCAAATGTCATAATCATAGATCAATATCGATCAATGACAATTGTAATTGAGAAAATATTTTCTGAAACTCGTCATCATTTTTGTTTGTGACATATCCTGAAGAAACTTCCTACAAAATTTAGAAGTTATGCTGAATTCAAACTAATAAAGAAATGACTGAAAAACATTGTATACAACTCCATTAATATTTAACGATGCGAAGACGATTGAATGAGATTATTAGAAGATAATGTCTAGTTGAATTCTTTATTTTTGGAAAGATCTAAATAGATACATGTTTATGTGAAATGTCACTTTTGGGTAGGGATGTTCACATCTTAAATAAGTGAAAGTATGAATGCCTTTTTTGACGATTCTGTGCACTCCAAAACATCCCTCAGACAATTCGTGAAGCAATATCATAAGACTTTGTTGAAGAATATTGAGAAAGAAAAAGAAACTGGAGAGTGAATTATTAAATAAAACTTGATTTTAGTATGTTCGGGATTTTTTTATGTTAAAATAAACTTATTTAAAAATTTTGATTTTAGTTCTGGACTTTTTTTTTGTGTTTGTGTTGATAATTAAAAAATAAACTTACAAATATGATTACATTAAAGAACTTGATTTTTTTTTAAATAAATTATATAAAAAAGTCTCGAATATTACTATTTTGTGACAAAAAATTCCCAAACATGAAAAATAAAATATTAAAAAAATTATTTATAATGTCAACCGTCTTTAAGTCTTCAGATGATATATTAAATAATTTCATTTCTCCTGGGATGTTTTGAAAAAATATTCTTCAAAATAATGTGTCATCTGCAAATGAACATCATATTAAAAATAAAGATAAAAACAGATATAAACAAACTTACTTATGACAATGTAAAGAAACAAATTCTCTAAATTCTCTCTCTAGGTTGTTTATTATTCCTCAAATTGATAATTTGGCCAGACATCGATTCTTTCACCGTCCATATAGTTTTCACTTTTCATTGAAAGTATATGGTCTCTGGTCAGCATGGTTTGCTCGCTCCAAAATAAACTTCCCTGCAAAGAATATGAATAAAACACATCCTAATAAGAGTTAAGAAAACATTATAATGATTATGAAGAGTTCTAAACATATTACCTTAATTTTAAATCTTCAAAAATTAACTCTACAATGAATTTTTAACTTTATCAATTATTCTGACCGTTTCGAAGTATTTAGCATATTTCTTCAAAGTTGTTGTCATGTATTGAAAGCTAAGAGCCGCTGAAAGTATTTTTTTTTTTGAAAAAAATTGGACAACAGATTAAGTATGTAGCCCGTAAACACACTAAAATGGGACAACGAAAGTATTTTAATCTTCCCTTAGGATGTGTTCTAATTGAGGTTTCTTTTCCTACTCCAACTACCACTTTGGGTTGTGATTCAACTCAAACTGTTAGAAGTTTTTTAATCTTCCTCTTATGACGTGTTCTAATTGGGGCTTCTTTTTCTACTCCAACCACTACTTTAGGTTGTGTTTCAACTCAAACCTCTACGAGTTGTTTCAACTCGAATATCTATGTTGTGTTTTTGTGAAGTATTTGTGCATGGCATCCCTAAGAAATTCAATTGTGCCCATATCCTCGTATAAGACATGGATCGAGGTATCAAATAAGACAAATGTGTTCATTTTCTGTTGTTTTGTTGATGTTGCTATATCTCAACACTTGTGTGGTTTTTTCTATATTTTGTGTAGATACAGCCATAATTTTTGTAGATATAACAAAAGATATTAATGTATTTTTAACAATGGAAGAGGTTAATGTCATTGATCATCACTGCAATTTGAGGCTTATCCTCTACAATTTGAGGCACCGCCTCTACCATTTGAGGCTCCACCTCATTTGCCACCTCATCTGCCACAGTGTCAGGCTCATCCTAGTGGGTACTTGGAAGTGGAAGACGTCCAACATCCCTTCTAAATATGAATTCTCCTCGTCTCAATTCCATTTACATTATACTTTTCTACTTATTGTCATTTCAACATGACAATACAGAAATAGTCGTTCGTAAGGTAGTTGAAGTTTAGGGTCCACAACTAGGGATGGCAATGGGGCGGTTCAGGGCGGGGAATGCATTTACGATCCCCGCATCGTTTCTATTTCGGAGATTTTTTTTAATACCATTCCCGCCCCGTTCGGTTTTGTTCGGTTTCGAAGATCCCCGCTGGGCACTGTTTTAAAAAAATATTTAAAAAAATAAAAAAATTTATAAAGAATATTGTATAAACAGATTTTAAATATAATATATATATGGTAATATATTGAAATTTTATATTATTATAAAGAAATAAACTTACATATAATGAAAAAATAAATGTATTAGTAATTTAATATATTTAATTATGTTTTATAGTGTTTGGGGTATAGTCGGGGTGATATCGGGGTAGGTCGGGGGACACGAATACCATCCCCGCCCCATTCCCGTTCGGTTTCGGAGAAAAAACGTCCCAAACGGGGCAATTCGGTTTGATTTTTGCGGGGCAGTTTCAAATTGTCATCCTTATCCACAACCCTATCCATGTAACATAACTGAAAACAATATCCAATATATTATAACATTTACATTTGAATAAACCATTGAATTAAAGTACTGATATTTGACAAAAATTATTTACAAAGAGAAATGTTTGGAGTACATGTAAATAATTTTTTTTATTTATTTGTCATTTTTACAAATATCAACTAATCCATTAATTGTGAATTGATACTAATTTAACTTTTAAATATTATTAACATCAAATATATATTTCAAGAATTTATATCTGTAGGTACAAAAATTGGGTAAAAAAGTGTATATAAATGAATGTTGGTTTGGAATGTAAGTTTTGAGAATAACTCTATATTTGCATTGTTGATTATCCGTCTATAGAAAGTTGCTAACAATATAGACTAATATTGTTGTTTTGTTTAGAATTTTCTCTAACATTTCGGTTATTTTAGGACCGTCGTTGTTTTGTTTGATTCCCCATGTCTCCTCTACCTCATCAACTGAACATCATATCCAGGGTACATTGTCTCGTTTCCAATTGATTCTACAATTTCAATCTCCCCTCTAGGAATGTCTAGTACGCACTAAACATCATCTTCATTTATTTTGACTTCCTCGTCATTTCGTAGGATGATTGCACACCTACTGTAGTTGAATGACCTGATGAGGTGTCGAGAGAGTTCGTTCGAACATTTTGAAAGGCAAAGTGATAGAAGCCCTTTGAAGCTATTACCTTCACGGACTATTTTTGTTCATATGATAATTATTGAAATAGATTGTAAAAGCTCATTGACAAAGTCTTAGTCAAAAATATGTTGACTAAATTTTGGTATTTTTGGGAAGGGAGATGTACATTTTTTGGAAAGGTTGTCTTAGACATCTTTCGTAGTTAGACGAGGTCGTCTAACTACTTTAGACACGGTTTAAAGGGAAACGTAGTTAGACGAGAATGTCTAACTCCTTTAGACGCGGTCTAAAGAGAAACGTATTTAGACGAGGTCGTCTAAATCCTTTAGACGCAGTCTAAAAGGAAACATAGTTAGACGAGGGCGTCTAACTCCTTTAAATGTTGTTTAAAGAGAAACGTAGTTAGATGAGGTCGTCTAACTCCTTTAGACATTGTCTAAAGAGAAATATAGTTAAACTAGGACGTCTAACTCCTTTAGACGTGCTCTAAAGGGAAACATAATTAGACGATGACGTCTAACTCTTTTAGATGCGGTTTAAAGGGATGCGTAGTTAGACGAGGACGTCTAAATCCTTTAGACGCGGTCTAAAGAAGATCGTCTAATGCCTTGTTTTAGCAGCCATCTAAAGAAAGCATTTGTCTAACCATGATATCTCTGATGTCTACACCACTTACTTCTGTGTAATCTGATAAGCCAACTAATTCTATCCAATGAATTAATGCCACGTACACGGATATCTCTCAAATATCATTTCCAGTAAAAGACAAGATCAGAGGATATTCGTCGCACTACCTGTTCGGTACGAACATGATCAAATTACTCAGAGTCTACTATACTCTCGTACTATAGGCAACCGTCTAATGGATACATGCCACGTGTCCTCAAAGAATATTCGACCGTTGGTATACCTCAACTATATATGGAGGCTCAAGGACAACGGTCGAACTGTCTTATTCATTTTTTTTTTCAATTCAAGAAAGTTTCTGAAATAAAACATCTCTCTTACTGTCTAGATGTGATCACACTACAAGACTATCCACAACAGAGTATCACATTTTTTCATTTAATACCCTGCCACGTAAGCTTAACACCTATTTTAACACCCACTTTTTAGCATATCCTACAGCAGAGTGTTATTCAAGGTCTCAAAATTACTTTTTCACTTTCTCTCACTTCCACATCATTTACGATGGATTCTGGTATTCATGGGATCTTTCGGACGTTCAATATTTTGGTTCGAAGGTTGTATATTTGGGTTTTGAGCTTCATTTGGGAAGTAATTTGGAAAGAAGTTGTAGTTTTGTGAAGGATCCGTGAAAGAGTTTGAAGATTTCAAAAGGAAGGTAATACAAACAAGAATGATAATATGGTGGAAAATTTCAGAAATTTTTGGTGTTCAAATGACACAAACCAAGTCTCTATTTATAGATCTCGAAAAATAAAAAATAATGATATATATATATATATATATATTTTGATCAATTATTATGTAAAAGTGTATTTAAAAAAGAAAACAAAAACAAAAAAGTAACCACCAGCGCTACCACTTGGCACGCTGTGATTGGGCCACATCAAATTTGGTCCCGTATCAAAATTTGATACCCATATTTTAACACTTAATTTTGATACTCTGCTGCACCATTTGATATTATTTTAATACCCATTTGATACCTTATTTGACACCCAGTTGTGGGTGGTCTAATTGCATACTGTCCATACTATGAGAAACTTCAGTATTGTAAGTTGAACAGAGGCTATTATGTTTAACAGAAATTAGCTAGATTAGTGAGTTGTATTTGTTTCGAAGTAATTAGTGGATATCCTCCCGGTTGTGAAAGAATGGGTGACGTATGAGTTTTATCTCCGAACATCCATAAAACTCATTGTGTTCTTCACTTTCTGCCATTTTGTATTCAGTTGTCTAAAGCTTCAAATCCAACAAACAATTCTGCACTTGAATCCATTTTAAAAGTTTGGAGGATTTGCGAAAAATAGAAACAGATACTAATCCCTCACATGATTACTATCGAAGAGTTTATCGTAAGTTGTTCACAATAGCAAGACCCTAGTCTCTATTGGTAACACTGATCCCATCAAACTGTAACTATTGTGAGTAGTAGTGACAAATCTGTTGTCGAGGGCCGACGATCCCTTTTACATACTCTATAAAAAAACAGATAAATAAATCACACTTAACAAATACAAAAGTGTTAAAAATTCAATTTTTATTTGAACACAAAAATGTGCTGAACATTCCATTGGCCAAAATGTAACATTACTCCAAGATATAAACATATAATTGAAATTCATGGGCTTGTTTAGAAATAATAACATTGTTTGAGATTTTTCAAAAGGCATGATTTTGTGAAGCATGAGAGTAAAACATATATCTAAACAAATTAATTAAGAAAAAAATATTATCTCTTCAAGTTAATGTTGGTGCCATTCATTTCTAGAACTATATGACTGTAGATTCCAAAAAGAATTGGATAAAATATAATATAAAAGAAATAAGATTTGGGGAATATATCTAGAAATAGAACAAATTAACTTTGGCCAGATAATGTAAGATATCATTTTTCAAATTGTTGTAAATTAGTTTAAAGATTCTCCATGGTAACTTATATTCAATTTAAGAGAAAATACCTTTTAATATTAAGAGTTACTACCATATAACATATAATTACAAAAACAAAAACTTAACTTGCTTAAAATGTAACAATATCAGTAAGTCTATTTTAATGTGTATTCCTAGTAACAATTGTGCATTTTGGTTTCGGACTAACTAGATATAATGTATGTTTTGAATAAGAGTTTATGCAACTTAAATAAATTTCTGAATGTGTGACTAAGTGTAGTTTCCAAAAGTTTTGTAAATGGATTAGGATACAGATTCAGAAATAGAAATAAAAAAATAAAAAATATTTCTAAATGATGTTGAAACGTTCTCGAACATTGTCATGTTCGGGGATAACTATTGAAGTAAATTGTAAAGGTCCATTGACGAGGTCCTAGTCAAAAATATGTTATGAATAAATTATGGTCTTTTGGGGTGAGAGCTGTACATTCTTGATCATCAACTATTGTGACAAGTAGTGACAAATCTGTTGTCGAAGGTCGATGGTTCCTTTTATATACTCTATACAAAAACAAATAAATAAATCATGCTTAACATATAGAAAAGTGTTGAAAATTCAAGTTTTATTTGAACACAAAAATATCTCGAACATAGCAATGTTCGGGACCAAAATATCCCGAACATGACCAAAATGAAACACCACTCCAAGATATAAACATATAATTAGAATTCATGGGGTTGTTGATAAATGATAACATTGTTTGAGATTGTTCAAAATGCATGATTTTGTGAAGCATGAAAGTAAAACATATATCTAAACAAATTATTTAAGAAATAAAATCACCATCTTTTCAAATTAATGTCTGTGCCATTCATTTCTAGACCTATTTCCAAAAGGATTTGGATAAAATAAAATAGAAAAGGAAATAAGATTTGGGTAATATATCTAGAAATTTAAAAAAAACTTTGGCCAAATTTTGTAAGATCTCATTTTACAAAGGGTTGTAAATTAGCTTAAGATTCCCCAATATAACTTATAATATTCATTTTAAGAGAATGTACATGTTATTATTAAGAGTTATTACCATGTAACGTGTAATTACCAAAACAAAAACTTAACTTGCTTAAAATGTAACAATATCAGTAAGTCTATTCTATTGTGCATTCCTAGTAACCTTTTTGTATTTTGGTTTCGAAATAACTAGATAAAATGTATGTTTTGAATAAGAGTTTCTGCAAACTTAAATAAATTTCTAAATGTGTGACTTAATGTACTTTCCAATCATTTTGTAAAAGGATACAGATTAAGAAACAGAAATAAAAATAAAAAATATTTCCAAATGATGCCTTCATGTTCCCAAATATTGTCATGTTCAGGATAAACCTAACTAAAACAGATTATGTTCGGGAACTTACTTTCTTTAATGTTATCAACATACTTGAATGGGGAAATTTAATGAAACTATCCTAATAATGACTGCATTTTGAGAAATGACCCAGGCCTAATAAA
The DNA here is from genome assembly GCF_907164915.1 of Impatiens glandulifera. NCBI lineage: Eukaryota > Viridiplantae > Streptophyta > Magnoliopsida > Ericales > Balsaminaceae > Impatiens > Impatiens glandulifera. The sequence continues at coordinate 32,892,700 of NC_061867.1, forward strand.
GTTTTCAAAAATGACCTTTTCGACCTGTCTAAAGAAGAAAATGTCCTTTCGCATCACACGACGCATGCATTCTCGTGACGCGATAGAAATGTCCAGAATGCCATTAATATTTATAATATTTTCTCCATTTTTTTTTCATTTTTTGCTTCCTCTCTCATTCTTTGTTCTTTCTCTTCTTGGTCTTCTCTCCCTTCTCTCTAAACCCTAAGCGGCGAACACATCGGCGAACACAAATTGATTGTTGCGCCTGAAATTCAACCTAGTACAGAAAAACTTCCACTCAGCAAGGATGGAGGCATGTCTGTGTGACATGTTTCACCAGCGTAAAGAAGAGGTAAGCATATAACCTCTATGTAGACAATAGTCTCTCCAGCCACCACTGAACAGACCGAAGATGCTAAGTTAGAACGAAACCCATCGACCTCCATTTCTTGGAACCATGACGCGGTCGCGTGACGCCAAGCGTGTAAAGGTTCTTCACTTCCATAATAATATGACTAGTGGTGAAAGGGCTGTCTTCATTTCCGAAATCCTTAAAAAGATCTCCTCTCTTGGAGGATTTTCGCTATTCTTCAACTAGGATTGACTTTAAGAGGGGGTCATCCTTGTAGAATCTCTTGGGAGGTGTACTATTCTTTGAGGTGTACTCTTCTAAAGAAGTTTGATCTTAGGGACAACATGTTAGGTGTAGAAGTGAGAATCACATTGAGTAAGGAGGTTTCTTTTCGGTTTAAAGATTTTACAGAGATTTTCCATTACACAATTGCGTCACGCGACCCATTACGTGATCGCGTCACATGAATCGTGTAAGGCGAATGTTCCCATCTTACCCATTTACTTCTGGCATTCAAGCATGGATCTTTTTGCTTTTCACAGAGAATAGTACTGAGGAGGTTATTAATATTTGTGGGATTGAAAAGAATTTATGTGATATGCCCAATTCTGAAGATGAAGCGATGTGGCTGTTAGACATGTTAGACTGGAAGTGATGAATCACATCTCCCCAATAATTCCAATAACTTCTTATTATTACTCATGTAATAAGTTTTGAATTTTATGTTAAAGTTTTAAATTTTTTCAAATAAGTTATTGTAAATTCTATTGATGGTAAATTTGTCACTACTTATTTCTTCCTTTCCATTATGTATGTTTTTCAAGATTAAGACAAGGAATAAGACAAGTCTTTAGACATGTTAGATTGGAAGTGACCTTTAAATTTAAATTTCATTCATGGTAAATTGACAAATGTTACGGTTCTTTAGACTAAACAATGACAACCAAAAATCAGATAGCGAAAATAGAGATATCTTTCCGTAGAAGATGAAGTTGATAGCTAGATACTATTATCTTCTTCTTCTCTTCTCTTTAATCCTTCTGAATGCTAATTTTCCAAATTAACATCAAGATCTTCATAGAAAACCTTCTCCTTCTTCTTCTAGATAACTCTTCCATTTCCACCATGTCCCACACTTCCTGATCCACTACCATTACCTTTATTATTATTATTATTATTATTATTATTATTATTATTATTATTATTATTATTATTATTATTATTATTATTATTATTATTATTATTATTATTATTATTATTATTATTATTATTATACCCCTACAAATTACAAATACAATTTGGAAATAACAAACATAAACCACATAAAGTCATATAGATTCAGATTTAAATTCATATCCAAAAATATTGCATACCTTTAGTAAGCACCAGGTGGTGGTGGTCTTCCTAAAATGCCATCATTTGGATTCGCCAAAATGCCACTAGAATTATGTAACAAGGTGGGTTATGGAGGAGGTACAATATCCACACCAACCATATGAATTTGCATTGTCTTCCCATCAAGTTGTATATTGTTGTATCTTCTAATTGCTGTTAAAGTGTCTGACTGACTAAAGTAAATCACTTCTACAATTCGCTGTATATGTTCATTGATCACTATTCTATTAAAAAAACAAAACTAGATCATTCTTATAGTATAGGACTGAAAATATACCTTTGATTTGTCACTCTTATCATAATGAATTGAGTGGTCTTTCAACTAACTAACTTTTGAGAACAACATCTGCAAGAACATACATACAAATGACAACCAAACTACCCAAATTTCATTTGATAAGTTACTTGAGATCCTCATTGTAAACGTCATAACCCAAGTTGGAAATGTAAAATCTTTGAACCAAGAAAAAACCACCTTACTCAATGTGATTGTCGCTTCTACACCAAACATGTCGTCCCTAAGATTCTACAAGGATGACTCCCCCTTGAAATCCAGTCCTAGTAGAAGAACAATGTAAATCCTCCAAGAGGAGAGATCTTTTAATGATTTTGGAAATGAATCACTAGTCATATTATTATGAAAGTGAAGACCCTTCCACGCTTTGCGTGACGCAACCGCGTCATGGTTCCAAGAAATGGAGGTCGATGGGTTTCTTTCAAACTTGGCAGCTTCGGTCTACTCGGTGGTGGTTGGAGAGACACTATTGTCTGCATAAAGGTTCTTTGCTTACCTCTTCCTTACGCTGGTGAAAATGTCACACAGATCTGCCTCCATCATTGCGGAGCGAAAGTATTTTCTACACTAGGTTGAATTTCAGGCGCAACAATCAATTTGTGTTCGTCATTGTGTTTGGCGCTTAAGGATTAGAGAGAAGAGGAAGAAGACCAAGAAGAGAGAACAAGAAAGAAGTGGGGAAGAAAAAAAATGAAAAAATGGGGGAAAATATAATAAATATTAAGGGCATTCTGGACATTTTCTCCGCGTCATGACAATGCATGTGTCGCGTGACGCGAAGGAGTATTTTGGTCCGAAAATATAATTTTTGCAAACTTTATTAGGGTCATTTCTTCAAATTTCTCCTTGGATGCAATTGCAGGAATTTCGTTCTTCTAGAAAAAAATTAAGAGACATTGAGTTAGTGAAATGTTAAGCTTAATCAAATCATGAACATGGTCAATGAAAGCTTACCATTTTCGAACTTGTAAACTGAATAAAAGACGCGAAAGAAGGATTAAATCGCTGAAAAGTAGTCGAAGAAGAAACTGAAGATACGGGGAAAGAAAAAATACGAAAAGCCAGTGAGAAAAAATAAATTAAAAAAAATAATTTTGTTTTTTCTCTCTCATGTATATGTGCGAGATCACGTTGAATTCGTGGCCTTACTTTCATTATAATTTGGTTACCCAAATCATTTTATATATATATATATATATTATTATTATGTCATTAGGTAAACTATAAGTTGTTTTATCATTGAAAAAACATCTTATTCATTTATATCCATTTTTTTTAAATCAGTAAGTCAGTTGAACTATGATTTGTTTGGTGATATTGGTTTAATTCTTAAATATTGTATCAAATCTAATTTTAAAATAACTAGAACAAAAAGTAATTCATAACTTTTTATTTTCTTAATAAATAGGAGTGTATTTCACTTTATTGTAAACCTAGTGTATATTGAAAAAAAATCAATATCAGAGTATTTTTTTTTGTTAAAAAAAACTTTAATGTTATCATAATATATTGACTGCTTACCTAGCTGTAGAGAATGTGACCTCAAATGAAATGGATATTTGGAGAAATAAGTGTTGTAAAGTTTATGTAATGTTAATATTATATACTATCTAAATGTTTGGAGAGAACTTGAAGTTGAAGTGGATTTTGTATATTTTGTATTCTACCTTATTTTTTTTATTTTTTTTTGGGAAAACGACTTAGTGTCATTTCATTAAAATCCCAAAACGGGAAAGAAAACGGACATACTTTTCTCTAACTTTCTAACAAACCTAGAAAGTTAGATTAAAATTCAAGAAACAAACAATTCTAACAAAACAACACACATGACTTACAAACAAAACATAAAGAACTAGCTAGCCTTAAAACATTTAAAAGATGTGACTTCATCATAATTGACTTTCCATTCGCGACAAAGGACCCATTCCCGCTCACCTTTAGGAACCCGCCTCCACGTTCTAATTAGCGCACCACAATTAAATACGATGTCACTCCACACATGATCAACGTTTCGACAAACTCTACCAAAGACTCTAACATTTATCTCGGCCCACAAATGATAAACGATGGCAACAAACCCACACTTAAAGACATTAGCATGAAATTTACTACCTTTAGATAAGACTTGGGCAGCAACTTTTATATCCTCCCAAGACCCCGACAAGCTCACAATTCCCATGGCTAATGTGAAAAGATTCCAAATAGACCTAGCAAAAAAACAGCCACCCAAAAGATGATCAATGGACTCCGCAAACCCACTACAAAGAACACAATTGGCGTTCGGAATATCCATATAAGCAAAAATACGATCACGGGTACTAAGTCTACCACGGAAAGCCAAACAAAAGATGAAACAATGCCTGAGAATAACCTTTGAAGACCAAACGAGAGCAGCCCAATCGACAATTTGACATCTTTCTCTTATAGCATTCCAAACTATTCTCGACTTCAATTTACCATCCTCCTCAGCTACCCAAGAGTGAACATCAGCCCTATCACTTAGACGGATACTACTCAAATAATCTAATACTCGTCTTCCTTCCGGAACCCGTCTAATAATTGAAGTCCAAAGCCCAACATCAATATCGCAAACCGTGGCAGCCGCACAATCCTTTCTAATTCTCAATCCTTGGAATTCCTCTTTAATGATCAACGGTCGGTTTTTGAACCAAGGGTCGTGCCAAAAGAGAGTGCCACGCTCATCTCCAAGACAAATATGAAAGATCAAATCAAGGCTGTTTTTTAGTTTCAAAATCTTCTTCAAAGACCAAGTCATGTCGTCCGTAATTCTACAAGTCCAAATGCTCAATTCACGCTTCAAGAACCTGGAGTGCACCCATTTGACCCATAAGGAATCCTGTTTTGTTTGCAATTCCTAAAGATGTTTGTAAGTAACGGCCCGGTTCCATTCCACACAGCTCCTCTGCCCAATATCACCTTCATCTTTCGGTTTACAAATGTCAGTCCACTTGACTTTCTTACCCCCACGACCTTGGCTGCCCCAAATAAAGTTACGTATAATGGTGTCCATCTCTTTCATAACTTTCTTTGGGAGAACAATTTGTTGAGACCAATATCCAATTAACCCCATGACCACGCTTCCAACCAACTCAATTATGCCCGCATACGAAAGCTTCTTAGCCGCCCAACCTATAATGACGTTCTTGACCTTTTCAATGAGCGACCTATAGTGAATAACTTGGATCTGCCTTGTTGTGAGCGGAATACCCAAATAACGTACTAGTAACGACCCTTCAGAGATACCGATAATGTCTTGTATCCTTGCCTTTGTCTCATCATCAACACCACCATAGAACGCTGCACTCTTATCTACATTAATTTATAAACCTGTAACATCAGAAAAGAATGTAAGCGCATCTTTTATAGTTTGAATGGTCTCAACATCAGCATGTGCAAGCAAGAATAGGTCGTCTGCAAAACAAAGATGGGTGATCTTCTCCTCCTCATAGAAATGGTGGAAATTGTAATAGCGATTCTTTCGGAATGTCGTTAAGACACTCTCAAAGACCTCCATGATCAATACGAAAATGTAAGAAGAGAGAGGACCGCCATGCCTCACACCATTTTCTCCATTGAAATAGCCCCCGTGTACACCATTAACGTAGACAACAAAGCGGGAGGTAGAGATACACTACATAATCCAATATATATATATATTCTAGGAAAACCAGAAACAACAAGAAAGTCATGAATAGTTCCCCATTTAACATAATCAAAAGCCTTGCGAATATCAATTTTAAATGCAACCCGAGGTGAAATCTTCCTTCTCCATTATCCTTAAGAAGATTCTGCATTAGAAGAATGTTATGCGATATGGACCTACCGAGAATAAATGCAGATTGTCCTAGACTCACTAACTTAGAAATAACTCTTAGAAAGCGCTTAGAAAAAGTTTTGGAAATGATTTTATACACAACATTACAACAAGAAATGGGGCGAAAGTCTTGTATTTTTTTAGGCACTAAATTTTTTAATATAAGATTAAGCACAATGACATTCCATTGGGTTAACATTTTCCTATTACGAAAGAATTCAATCACCCCTTCTGTAATGTCATTACCCACAATATCTCAATTGACCTTAAAAAATTCCGCATTTAAACCATAATGCCCGGGGCTCTTATTACCATTGATACTCGCAAGAGCCTTTCTGACTTCATCCCTTGACACAACCTTGATAAGATCCCAACTATCCTCAGCAGAGATCCTCTTGTCAACAATCTGATAAAGTGTGTTGAGGTGACTAAGATGCTGCCTGATATTAGTACCCATAAGCCCACGGTAGAATTGGACAGCCAAGTTCTGAATTTGCTCATGTCCATGCACAAAGTCCCCACTATCCTTCTTGAGTATATGAACGTTGTTTCGAAGATTTTTGAAGAACACGTCCGATAAAAGAAATTCGTGTTCTTGTCCCCAAGAGAAACCCACTTTTGTCTCGATTTCTGTCTTATAAAACTCTCCTCCATAGAACTGAGCTCTCTAAAAGAAGCAAGAACAAATTCTTCCTCATCCTGAAGGAGATCATCAATGTCCTCATGAAGAAAGCGGTATTGAACCTCCTCAAGATCATCCCTCGCAGTCATGACTCTTTTAGAAATGTTGCTGAATTTTTTACGATCAAATTTAGTGAGCCGATTCTTAAGAAGTCTCAATTTCTCCGACACCCGAAACATATTGGAGCCATCCACGCGAGTGTTCCAGACCTCATGGAGAATGTCTTTAAACTTATCATTATCCATCCAAAAGTTGAAGAACTTAAAAGGACGCTTCACTCTCTTTTTCTTTTCCCAATAGAGCTTAAGTGGATAGTGATCAGAGATTCCCGGGTTAAGGATATGAACATGGCTTCTAGGAAACTTAGCAGCCCAAGTCGAGTTAATAAGACCCCTGTCAATTCTGCTCCTTCCAATTTGCTCATCACCCCTCGTAGAGGACCAAGTAAACAGGTTGCCAGAGTTGGTCGGTTTGACACACCCAATGTCACGAATACACTCATTAAAGTCTATCATGTCTTGGGTGATATCAGATTCAGGACTCCTTTGATTTTCAATTCTAGTAATGTTGAAATCCCCAATAATAGCCCAAGGATCCTCATCAATAATCTTGTCTTTCAGACAGCTCCACAAAATCCTCCTATCCGACCCCGAATTACATGCATAAACAATAGCCAAATGAAAAAGATTGTCGTGAACTTTGCTTTTAACTTCAACCATAATAACTTGATCAGAGGAGTAGATCATCTTGATGTCAACCACATCAATGTTCTAGGCAACCCAGATTCTGTCAGTTCTGTTGTTAGAATTGTGTAAAATATTCCAATTGCTGCCCATACAAAGGCATTTGATGCGATCAACATTGCGGTCTTTTATCTTAGTTTCAAGAATACCTAAAATAGTAAGCTTATGCTCCTCAATGATTCTACGAATTTCCTTGAATTTGATAGGATCATTGAGGCCCCGTATGTTCCATGTCATAATATTAATGAATGGATATACGGGTTGGACTCCTGAATTTCAACGTCGCTACAGCTAGCAAGACTTCTAACCATTCTGTTATCCCCCTCAACACTGCTTTCGCCTTCAGAAAACCCATAGGAATCACTGTCTTTGTTGTCATCAATAGCCACATAGTGATTAACATCAACGCTAGGCTTGCTGGAGGAATGAGAACAAAATTCAATTAAGCTTCTGTCCGATAAGTCAACATGATGCTCATGGTTGTCAAATTTGTTTCCAGCACGCATATCTATTGAGATAGGATCAGCAATAGGATCAACAATAGGAATTCTAAATAAACTCAGCCCAGATTCATTCAGATCAACCCCTTCATATCCAACAGACCCATCAATATCAGGAGCAGCAGAATGCCCAGCCAAATCAGCCTTTGAGACAACAAACCCGGAATTAGACCGATCTGCTAATGCCAACTCAAAGGACCCATCCGACCTTGCATTATCAATTTCAGCCAACCCATTATAACCAGCCAAATCAGTTTTAAGAGCAACCAACCCAATCTCAGATCGACCAAATTCAGAACCATCAATCTCATGACCAACCGTGCAACTTTCACTATTTGTTAACTCGGTAAGGTCATTACTTCTTAGAACCTGCTGAAGCCCAACCCTTTTCTTATGCAAATCACAACCAGCAATGTCAAACTTATCATCCATAATAGCAATACCAGCCGAATTAGTACCTTCAGGCCGAAGGGTGACATCAGTTCGTAAGCCAACCTCGGTCTTATCAGAAAATCCCAATGCTTTCACGGCTAGAGACCTTAGCAATTCCAGAAACAACAACTTCCGACCTTAATATAGGATCCTGACAATGACCCTCAAAGTCCTTATTGGCTAGCATGTGGTCCCGCTTAATAGATCCTCGATTCTGTATAAATTCATCAAGGCTATGAATACTAACATCCTTACCATCACAAAAAACGGTTTTAGCAGAACTGTTTTGCCGATCATACCCAATATTCTGACATGGAGGAACACAATCCTTGCCGAGAGAGTGACCATTCTCATTCATAGTTCTCTTTTGCACCCAAACCTGTTTGAGTTGCTTCTTTTTCTTAATTTTCAGCCCAGAGGTTTCCTTGTCAACTTGCATCTGAGCTAACCCTCTAGCATCTAAAGTGCTAGTATTAGCCATTAGACCTCCACTCATAGTATGACCAGGAGCATGAAATATTAGGTCCCATTTCTGAACATTCAACTTGCCATGACTCCTAACCCTATTATTAGCCCAATCACGCTTGACAATCGCTTTCTTAGCTTTAACCCCGTTCTGTTTCATTAAACTCTTCAGACTTGACTTACCCTTAGCTTTAACATCAATGCTAACCAGTTTCCCAGATTTCAAGAATTTATTCAGACCATCGACTATTTCATTTCCATGTTAGATAAAATTAGATCGGTTAAACAAAACTTAACAAAAACAAATCTCTTGTGCAGGAATAGGCAAAGAACTCAACCGGTCAAATTACTCAACCGGTTAAGAAACTTAACCGGTCAAGCAATCAAACCGACCAAAAACCTGACCGAACAAGAAAGACAAGATCGGTCAAATCAGAAGGCCAGAATCACTGAACAGTCGGTCAATCAGAAGCTATGGAAAAACCGGAAGTCATCCGGTTAACATAAACAACCGACCAGCACAAATAGATACTTCGGGTATCTGTTGAGAATGATACCAAAGGAACAGACTTAGTATTGCTATATTCATACAAGTCTAAGGACAGTCTGCAGGCTGCAGAAGACCGTCCTATAAGATCTTTCTAGTTCAGGATAAATCAGAAAGGCAATCTTCCAGGTACAGGCAACTGTCCAACCGACAGTTGCCATATTGAGTAAAAGACAAACCTAGCCGGTTTGACCTACATTGGAAGACTAGACCGCTAGGTCTGAATCACTGAACCTCTGCTCAACCAATAAGATTCAAGGAAATGAAATGTGATCGTTGGCACATTTCACCTATAAAAGAATGAGCTGAAGAGGAATCAATGCGGGTTACAAGTTCTGAATTTTCTACAGCCTAAGTAAAAAGATTGTGTTCTATCTCTAGAAAGCTTAAGCGCTTATTTGAAGTGTACCTACAATTTCGGTTAAAATTGTACAGGTGTTATCGAGCAGGAAATAAGTCTCGATCGGATTGTGTTTGTATTCCTTAGTGAATATCCTTCTCGCGGTTTCGAGAGGAAGGGTGACGTAAGAGTTTCATCTCCGAACATCCATAAAAACCTGTCTTGTTATTTACTTTCTAACCGATCTACACTAACCTACTAATACCGCTCTAACCGATTCAACATCACCTAAACCGAATTACTAAGCTCCAAAACCGACCCAGCAATCTCCAAACCTATCCTATTCAAATCCGGTTCTGCCTATCTCGTGTGTGTGCTGCTTCAACCTGAAACAAACCACTTCCGCGCTTGAACTCGGTTCAAGGGTTTGTGACAGTTTGTGTAGTATTGAAACTCCTGTGTTAATCTCTAACCGGATTAATCACCAACCTTTGAGTGAGACGCGCTAACCGGCCAGACCCCGGTCCGCCAGCCGCGACCTAGATCCTAACAATTGGTATCAGAGCAGTTAGTTTCAATACTCAAACAAGCATGTCGTTCGATAGGCCCCCAATGCTAAAAGGTGACGACATTGCCAACTGGAAGGCACGCATGCACCTGCATCTAATCATAATGAATGACGAGATGCAGTTCATTATAGCTGAAGGACCGATAATAATTGATAAAGACAGAAAGGATTGGACATCTGAAGATAGGAGAAGAAATAATCTGGATAATCATGCCAGAAACCGCATCTCCAACGGTTTGGACAGAAACACGTATTGCAAGGTCATAGATTGCAAAACAGCAAAGGAAACATGGGAAGCCGTGATTCAGATTCATGAAGGAAATGAAAGAATCAAGGAAAACAAGATAATGGTGGCCACTCAGAAGTTTGAAAACATCAAGATGAGACCGGGAGAAACAATGAGAGAATACAGTAACCGGTTCACAGGTGTGATAGACGAGCTAACAATTTTTGGCAAGAGGTATGACAACAAGGAAGTCATCATGAAAGCGTTAAGATCTCTTCCAAGCGCATGGGACATAAAGACAATGGTGATGAGGGAATCAAACTGTCTAAGCAAGATGAAGCTACACGATGTATTCGAAGATCTTAAGGCATATGAGTTTGAAATGAGATCTAGGACTGAAGAAGAAGTCTCAGCCTCAACCTCAACTAGAGCATTGATCACATCCACAGAACCGGTTGCTCTCGCACCGATCAGAACCGCTGAACAGTTCACCGAGGATGCCATGGCAATGCTTGCACAGAAATTCGGCAGATTCATGAAGAGAATCCAACCGACAAACACTTATAACTACGGTGATAAATCTAATGTTAGATGTTATAACTGCAATTGTTTGGGATATTTCAAGTGGGAATGCAGAAAACCGAGGAGAGATGACCGGAAACCGGATAATCAGAATAACCGAAATAATTATCAACAAACCGGTGAAGGAAGTGAAGTTCAGAAAGCATTGATAGCCGATGATGGAGGAAGCTTATGGGCTCACAATGACAGTGATGATGAACTCACATGCCTCATGGCAAATGAGGAACAAGTATTTGACTCTCCTTGTGAAGAATTTACTAAAGATGAGTTATTTAATGCACTAAACGATATTGTAGTAGAATATAAGAACATATTAACACTATTACCCAACTTTAGAGCCGACCCCATAGTACCTACCTTGACCGAACCAAAGACCATACAACCTGATGAAATCCTAGAAATCGAGGCAGCAATTGAACTATCTTCTGAGACCGAACAACTCAAGGAGCCAGTTCAAGAGTTGACCGAAGAGGAAAATGCCCGAATTCAGTATCGAATGGCCGCATGGAAAAGATCTAGTGAAATGGTAAATAGAATGTGTAGTTATAAAAGACATCCTAAGTGCATGTTTGGTCTAGGATACAAAAACAACAGATCCAACAACCGGAAACACTTCGACATCATGAGGCTCACAAAGGATAATCTTCCCTTCGTAAGTTTTGTCAGAAGTTCCTTAACTGTTGAAGAGGAATTAAGTGCCTCATATCTGAAAGACAAACTAACCTATGTAGGTCCAACTGATTCTGAGAAATGGCTTCACCTTGAGAAAAGGAAAGCCAACCGGTTCAAAAATAGGCAAGCCAACTCACAACCGCATAGGACAAACCAAAGATCATCCCCACCTAAGGCCCTCTTAGGAAAGCAGAAAGACTCCAAACCGAGTGCAAGAAAATTAGTTAAAACCTTAACCAGGAAAGTTGTCCGAATTGTCAAAGTATGGATACCCAAGGGACTAATCACTTGTGGACCCAAGTAAATGTGGGTACCAAATAGTTGTAAATATGTACATTTTACAAGAAATGAAGAAACGGCTAGGAAACTCTGAATAGTACTTGGATAGCGGTTGCTCCAGACACATGACCGGAAACAACAATCTTCTAACCGACATCAGAATAGAAATCGGTGCATTGATCACCTTCGGTGACAACTCAAAAGGTAGAACTGTGGGCAAGGGTAAGATTGTCCATGGTAACTTGACAATTGATTATGTACTCTTAGTCGAAAACCTACGTTTTAACCTGCTAAGTATTAGTCAAATATGTGATGCTGGATACACTGTAGAATTTCTTAAACATGCATGCTTAGTCAAAAGCTCTCAAGGTATCATACTACTAACCGGAAATAGGTTAGAAACATTTACAAGGTAGATTTGAAAAATAAAGTAGAATATCCTGTCTGCATGATAGCTAAAACCAATATAACCTGGCTGTGTCATAAAAGACTAAACCACTTAAACCTGAAAACATTAAACTATATCCGCGGTAAAAAGTTAGTTGAAGGAATCTCTGATATAGTATTTAATAAGGATAAGATCTGTTCAGCATGTCAAATGGGTAAACAAACTAAGTCAACCTTTAAAAGTAAAGGACACATTCAATCTAACCGATGCTTAGATCTTCTTCACATGGACTTATTTGGACCAATTAGGGTCGTCAGCCTAGGAGGTATGCTTTACACTATGGTAGTTGTTGATGATTATTCTAGATATATATTGGTAATATTTTTGCCATCCAAACGTGAAACCGCATCAAATTTGATCACACTGCTTAAACGTTTGCAAAATGAAAAATCAACACGCATTAATAGCATTAGAAGTGATAGAGGAACCGAATTTACAAATAGTACTCTAAATGCATTCCTTGATGAATCTGGTATTAGACACGAGTTGTCTAGTGCTAGGACCCCTCAACAAAACGGCCTGGCCTAGAGAAGAAACCGAACTCTCAAGGAAGCTGCACGGTCCATGATAGCCAATTCGGGCATTGCCCAGAAATTCTGGGCTGAGGCTATCAATACCGTATGTCACACACAAAACCGGTCTCTGATCAACAAGTTTCACAACAAAACACCTTATGAGGTATACTTTTATAGAGTTCCTAACCTTAAGTATCTTAAGATTTTCGGTTGTAAATGCTACATTCACATAAATGGCAAAACCTATTTATCTGCTTTTGATGCAAAATCCGATATTGGAATCATGTTAGGTTACTCAGCAGTTAGTAACGCATATAGAGTGTATAACATTAGAACCTTAACCATGGAGGAATCAATTCATGTTGTTTTCGATGAATCGGTCGAAAGCAACACTGCATCATTCTTTGATCTACACAACAGATTGGAAAATAACAATATCCACTCTGATAGTGAAGATGAGATTCCAGTTTTTAGACGGTTTGTCCATGACCAAATGGGTAATGATGAAACCCAGCCGGATCAAGCTGTCCCACGGAAGGAAGCTGACACTTCGGTTCAAACCAAGGAAATCAGTCGGTCTGACACTCTTGTTCAGCCTACCGATATGTCTAGCCTTGATCAAGTAAACTGTGATTTGGTAGACATCCCTGAACCGAACCTCAAAAGGAACACAAATCATCCTCCTGAGCTAATTATAGGTGACCCTTCAAAACCCGTTCGAACTAGGCGACAAATCTTGGAGGAATACTTCAGTTCCGCCTTTATATCCCAGATTGAGCCGAAAAGAGTGGATGAAGCATTGTCAGATCCGGATTGGATATTGGGAATGCAAGAAGAGTTAAACCAGTTTGAGAGTAACAAAGTCTGGTACTTAGTCCCTAGACCGAAAGATCAACCGGTCATAGGAACAAGATGGGTATTTAGAAATAAGCTCAATGAAGACGGTTTGGTCACGAGGAACAAAGCCAGATTAGTGGCACAAGGATACAAACAGGAAGAAGGTATTGATTTTGAAGAATCATTTGCCCTTGTAGCTAGGATTGAAGCTTTTAGGATTTTTTAGCTTTTGCTGCATTTAAAAACTTTAAAGATTTTCAAATGGATGTTAAAAGTGCATTTTTGAATGGTGACCTACGTGAAGAAGTATATGTTGAACAACCACCCAGTTTCAAAAATGCTGAACTGCCCAACCATGTATACCGCTTAAACAAAGCACTGTATGGTTTAAAGCAAGCTCCTAGAGCCTGGTATGACACACTAACCGCATTCTTGTTAACACATGATTTCACCATCGGTTCGGTGGACAAAACACTATTTAAATTTGAGAAAAAATGAACACATCCTACTTGTTCAAATATATGTAGATGATATCATCTTCGGTTCAACAGATCCTAAGTTATGTGATAAATTCTCAACCCTGATGACTAACAAATTTGAAATGAGTATGATGGGAGAATTAAGCTTCTTCCTAGGTCTTCAGGTTAAGCAACTCGAAGAAGGAACTTTCATAAGCCAACCCAAGTACACTAAGGAACTTCTAAAGAAATTTGGGATGGATACGTGCTCATCAGCCGCCACTCCAATGAGCTCATCGGTCAAACTGGACAAGGATGATGATTGTCAAGTAGTAGACCTGACTGCTTACCGAGGAATCATCGGTTCTCTCCTATACCTGATAGCAAGTAGACCGGATATACTATTTGTGGTCGGTGTGTGTGGGAGATTCCAGGCTAATCCAAAACATTCTCACTACACAGCCGCAAAGCGAATCTTGAAATACCTAAAGGGAACTCCTGACGTCGGTTTGTGGTATCCAAAGGACTCATCTTTTAACCTCACAAGTTACTCAGATGCAGACTATGCAGGTTGCAAGGTTGATAGAAAAAACACCAGCGGAACATGCCAATTCCTAGGTGATCGACTTGTTTCATGGCACAATAAGAAACAAACATCAGTGGCCACATCAACCGCAGAAGCTGAATACCTGGCAGCCGGAAGTTGCTGTTCACAACTTCTTTGGATCCAACAACAACTGAAGGATTTTGGTATCACAGCCGAAGAGTCTCCAATTTTCTGTGATAACACAAGTGCCATAGCAATCACCTACAATCCGGTTCTACACTCTAGAACCAAGCACATTGACATAAGGCACCACTTCATTCGGGAACATGTCATGCTGAAGCATATCCGGCTGGAATACGTATCGACAGAACAACAAGTAGCTGATATCTTCACAAAGCCTCTGCAGGAAGCTAAGTTTTCTCAATTCAGACTCACACTTAGTTTAACCGATATTAGTCAGCTTATCCGTAAAATGCTTAAAAGGGAAATCGGTTCGAACAGACAAAACCGGTAGTTCCTCCTAAATTGTCGGATTCCAAATTCACCAAGGTATCTATAGAAGAACCGCTTTGTCTATCAGTTAGAGTAAACCGACCGGTTACTTAGTGCATGCACCAAATAACCGCATCGGGACGAATGACTGAAAACCAACCGGTTTGGAAGTAGTTCACTTCGGATTATTTGGCCTCCAAACAAAAGTGGAATAATTATCTGTGTTTAAACTTATCTATTCTGAAAAACTACATTTTCAAAGTAAAACGGTCATACCTCAAAAGACGTGAAGATATGATATCTTTCACCGTCCAGGCCTATGACCCACATCCTAGGTTGCAGACATGCTTATTTTATGCAAAATTATATATCCTATGGTTAATAGACATCATTACCTGCAACACACTGGATAATAAGATCATCCCCACTAATATATAAGTTAGGCAAACCTTAAACAAAACAATCACAAGCTACAACTTATCCTCTTACTAAGACAAAATGTCTCAGTTTCCAAACATCCTTCAAGTGAATTTCGATTCAGCTCAAGGCACTGAGCATTATGAAGTCTTCAAGATGATTAAGTCACTTGAAGACACCGGTCTCAAACACTTCCTAGATGACAAATATGTCATCTTCCCAGAAACAGTCCTAGAATTCTTCTACAATGCCAGGGTCTTCCGAGGTACTCCTCACTTCGACACCCACATTCAGTCCAAGGTGGGAGGAACTGTGTTTGATTTCACAGAAAGTGATTTCGTCAGATGCTTCGACCTTCCGAAGCAAGGGCTCACCGATCTAAACGTTCCGGCTGAACTAAAGGCCAAAATCACCTTAAGCTTTGCTCGGTCAAACCACCCGGTCAATGATCACGGTGCAAGGTCATCGTTGAGAGCTGAGTACCAGCTTCTCAACGATGTCATCGGTCGAGGCATCCTAGGAAAGGATGTGACTAATACCTACTGTGTTGCAATTTTCAACATGATGTCCGCCATAACCACGGGTACGCCAGTCAACTGGTCGAGGGTGTTGTTCGATGTCCTAATATGGATGATCGGCATTCGCGCAATCGGCCTCGTCCCCCAGATAAGTTGTCTACTTCTGGAACTTGGGGTTCCACTCTATCCTGGCGAAGGGTTGAACCAGGCCCAGGTCATCACCAAAGAGATTACCGACTCATTCTATGAGCGGTTTGAGAAAGCCTGGAAGAAGAAGAACCGCCACATCAACTGCAACGGACATTAAGTCACTCCTTCTTACAACCGATCATTTTGCTGTACGCACCAGTTGTATCAGTGTCCAACTCTATCATGATCATCTCGGCTTAGTCTATGCTATTTTTCGGTTTTAATTATTCACCTTCCGGTTTTTTGTACTCTTCTTCATTAATGATAAGTAACTTTTAACTTCCAACTACATGAGTAATTACTATCCAACAAACTTAGTTACTTTTGAACTAGATTCCTTACCTCGAGCTCCGCAACCGGTCAAAAGTAACTCATTCCCAAGGAGTTTTGGAAACATAAATATTCTCTTCATTAATAAGACAAAACTGAATTTCAACATTAAATGCTGATATTTTCCCTCCAATTTCGGATCTATATAACCATCTCAAAATCCCACCTTATCAACTTAACATATCTCAAAACCAAAAATTCTTGAACTCTCTCTCTTGGCAAAGTTTGAATCATGTCGAGCCGAACTCTAAGGAACTTCCTGAGCATTGATTTCGACTCATGCCTTCAACATGATGATCTGGAAACAACGGAACTCATGTTTGAGTCACTAATCGACACCGGTCTTCGGGATTTTCTCGAAGAATCCGGACCCATACTCATTCCGGACGTAACCCAATTTTTCAACAATGCCTCTATGAGAGGTGATTTCATTGTTTCCTCGGTGAGAAGTCATTTTGTCTTTCTGGACGAGAGCGAATTCGCTAAAAAGTTCAATCTGCCCACAGAAGGGTTTTCTGACTTCCCAACCCGGGTGGGAAGCGCAGCAACCGAGTACTCAGTACTGTTCTCCGGAACCGAGGTGCCGGTAGAGAACTACGGGCTAAAACCTGCCTTCGCCACCACATCCAGCTTCTCTACGTGATTGTCAACCGATCTATCATTTGCCAAACTACAAACCAACACTATTCTAAGAGAGTGTTCGACATGATGACCTACATTGTCAGCAATACACCTATAAATTGGTCATCGGTCATCTTCCAAAATCTGAAGAAAATGGTCGAGACAAAGAAAGGTCTCGGTTATGCTCCTCACCTAAGCCGGCTCTTTCTTAAGTACCGTCCAGAATTTGAACCAGGTACACCGGCATCCCCATCGAATGTTCTCGATAAGGATGGGGTGGTTGACAAGTTCTCTAGAATAGTCGTTACATAAGTTGTATTTCTATCTCTTATGTACTATAAACCGATCATTGTGTCGGTTTTTATCATGTATCTTTCTTTTCAATAAATATCTATTTTAAGCTTGATGACCGGGTCAAAAATCAGAACATTATAATATTCATCTGACTAACCGGTTAATTTCGCTAAAATTACTTCATTGGAAAATCCGTTCAAACTCAAAAAAACCGCATTATCGCAGTTAATAAATTGCTTCATTTCAATAACGGTTACAAGAAGAACCGCTGTATCACCGGTTACATAACCGAAATTAAAAGACCGCTCAAAGTCTTTGGAGGGAAAACTCCCGCCCATCGTTTCCCGCCGATCTTTTCCCGCCCATGGTTTCCCGCTCAATGCTTTTGGAGGGAAACTTCCCGCCTAATAGTGATGTGACGGTTCGCGGCGGTTGGAATTCCAAACCGCGACTATAAAAAGGGTCCTTAGTCATTTTCTTTCATTCTCACGCGAATCGGCTTCTCTCTCTAGCTTTCAACTCTCTCAACTCTCTCAAACATTCTCTCTTCATCTCTCGGTCCTATTATCTAAAATGGGTCACGATTTAGTGTTGTTCAAACATATCTTCCAAGTCGATTTCGAGAAAATTAGGGCAAACGGTTCGGCTCAGGCAAAGCAAGTGATATCCCGGA
Organism: Impatiens glandulifera; assembly: GCF_907164915.1. Classification (NCBI taxonomy): domain Eukaryota; kingdom Viridiplantae; phylum Streptophyta; class Magnoliopsida; order Ericales; family Balsaminaceae; genus Impatiens; species Impatiens glandulifera. The sequence goes on from NC_061867.1 coordinate 32,910,934, forward strand.
TCTCCGAGTCCGGTCTCGAACATTTTCTGGGCGGGCCATTCATATTATACCAGGATCCGGTCAATGAATTTTTCCTAAACGCATTTTTGACCGAAGGAACAATCATCGGATCCATATGCGGTCAACGGATCGAACTGACAGAGAAGTCGGTCGCTGAGATACTACAGCTGCCATCCGAAGGAAACAACTTCTCGGTAAACTTAGATGAGGAGACCTTCGAGGCAGCTTGCCAGATTCTTTCGGAAACAGCGGTCCCTATCGTAGTATCCGGTAAGAAATCATCCCTTCAACCGGAGTATAGACCGCTATGTGATATCTTCACAAAATCGGTCTAGGCAAGAGGGGAAACATTGACAGTCTCACCCGGGCAAACATTAAGATGATTGCCGGTTTAGTCAACGTCATCAAAATTAACTGGGCTAAGGTAGTTTTCACAAACCTATGTGTAATGGTGGATCCGACATCCACTCGGTCATGGGGATACGCCATCCCACTTGGAAAAATCATGCGTCACCTCAAAATCAACACCGGCTCTGGTGTTCTCCTATCACCCAGCAAAATTATAAAGTCCCATCAATTCAGGGACAAAAAAAGGAAAAGAAAAGCCTCCGGTTCTACAGGTGGCCGAAAGAAGAAGGCAACCAGTAAGAAAGCAACTCCGGTCAAAGAAAAATCCGGAAGCAAGAAGGTTAGACAACCAACCGGATCGGCTGATCTGCGGTCCGACACCCTCAATGATGAAGATTCGACATCCAGCTCTGGTCGAACCGCTTCACAAAATACCGAAGAAGATTAGTCCGGTAAGGGGAAAGGACCGATAGTCGAGGAAGAATCGGTTCGACATGATGATGATGCCGGCTCGGACACACTTGGGGAGGAAGATGTCTACGCTGATGATAACACCCAGAAAACGGCCGAGGATCTCGTCAGCAGAATCATGGACGAAATCCATCAGCAGGCTCGCGCGGCATCCGAAATGTTCTATCAGTGGATCCGACACCGGCATCAGGTACTCTACAAACACATGCTACCGGATCTCACCGTTAGCCAGAAATTCGAAAGGTTGCTTGAGATGGTGGAGGAGGTCATCAACCTCACAAAGGCTCAGAACGTCACAACCGCCCTAAAACGAAACACGATGGTCGAACCGCGTGCTCGGTTACAAAGGCTCACCGAACACATTCACCGTCTACAAGAAAAGCATACTCCGGGGACACCGAACTCTCAAGTTCAACTTTTGGTGTTAGAACTGCTTACGGTCAAGGAAAGGGCACTGACTAAGGAAATAGCGCGGCTTGAAGCGGAGCCCGACCACCAAGAAACATCGAACTCATCCAGATCCCCTCCTGAGGATATTGGCGGTCAGAATCCGACCGATAAAGAGCTATCCTCTCCTCCACCGGATCAGACTATCAACGTAACCGAAGTCAGGACAGAAACACCTCTCACCGACCACCGAGAATCTGTTCAGACCGGGGATTCGGAACCGACCATAACGGAAGAAAGGGTCAAGACCCTCATTGAAGAATTTGTCAACGACGCGGTTCAGCCATGGAAGAAGAAAATCAAGGAAACCGCAGCTAAAGCATTCGAGATGGCCGAAACGACAAAGGATGATCTAAACAAAGCGGTCGATCGGATCATGTCTGTTGAAACAAATTACGGTAATATGGATCAACTATACGGCGGTCATCTTGATCGAACCAAGGCATTGGAGGATATAACTCCGAAGCTGGTGAACGACCTCGCTTCGGTCAACCAAAGAGTAGCTGATATGGAACGGTCTTAAGAAACGACCGATCAAAGGTTGACAAAGGTCGATAAGGACCTGGCTCGATCAAGTGCCCAAGCCGGCTCAACACTTGACAAGGTAATAAACCTTGAAGAAAAGAATGCCAAGCTTGAAGCCGATCTCAAGGCAGTAACCGAACAGGTGGCAGAGCTAATAGAAGCTAAGCTGGCTGCCGACAAGTCACTTGAGGAAGCGAATGCTATCGCGGCTCAGAAGCTCCAAGATGCCCTGGATGAGCAGACCTGGATTCAGAAGGAAACGGCAGAGGCGGATGCGAACTTAGCCGGACATATGCAAAATCTAGAAAACAGTGCACCGGCCATAACAGCATCCATAGCGGCTCAACAAGCCAAAGATGCTAACCGATTAAGGGCCCATAAAGAAACATATAACAAGTCTGCCAAGGCTCACAAGAAGTCCAAGGCGGTTGCTTCCTCTTCCGTTCCGGTCACACGAAAAAGGAAAGCTGCTTCGAGGAGGGCGGAAATCACCGGACTATTGGACAGAGTCACTAACACGATTGTTGACCCTCCACCCAACCCGGTTTGGCAAACCGAGGATGATTTCGAGGAAGAGCTCGAGCCACAACTCAAAAGACAGCGGTGTTTGAATGTGGTTCCAATCAGATTGATCGGTCAACCGTTCTCTCCTCACACCGGCACATCAGGCGGTCAAGGACCCTCTTCCAGGCCGGCCCAAGCGGTCAAAGGACAAACAACCGATGAACTGCTGGAACATTTCCTGCCACCTAGAGCAAAGAAATAGGGGCCTTATTTACTTTTATTTGCTTACGTCTATTTCGGTTATATATATATAGTTTTCTGCCTTAGTATATTTCTTATATATATAGTGATTTTTGGAAACCGGCCTATATTTCATCCTTACATGATTTTGAATATTTTAAATAAAATAATCAAAAAAGGAGAAATTGATAAGATAAAAGATAAAAATATAAATTTTTTTAAAAAAAAATTACTCAAAATTTTCCAAAATCTTTCGAAAAATTCTCCCAAGTTAGTTTCAAAAAATCCGGCTAAATAAACTCTTAAAAACAAAACGGCCTATATTTGCATCCTTACATGATTTTGAATATTTTAAATAAGATAATCAAAAAGGGAGAAATTGTTAGATAAAATTAGATCGGTTAAACAAAACTTAACAAAAACAAATCTCTTGTGCAGGATTAGGCAAATAACTCAACCGGTCAAATTACTCAACCGGTTAAGAAACTTAACCGGTCAAGCAATCAAACCGACCAACACCTGACCGAACAAGAAAGACAAGATCGGTCAAATCAGAAGGTCAGAATCACTGAACAGTCGGTCAATCAGAAGCTATGGAAAAATCGGAAGTCATCCGGTTAACATAAACAACCGACCAACACAAATAGATACTTCGGGTATCTGTTGAGAATGATACCAAAGGAACAGACTTAGTATTGCCATATTCATACAAGTCTGAGGACAGTCTGCAGGCTGCAGAAGACCGTCCTACAAGATCTTTCTACTTCAGTATAAATCAGAAAGGCAATCTTCCAGGTACAGGCAACTGTCCAACCGATAGTTGACATATTGAGTAAAAGACAAACCTAGCCTGTTTGACCTACACTGGAAGACTAGACCGCCAGGTCTGAATCACTGAACCTTTGCTCAACCAATCAGATTCAAGGAAATGAAATGTGACCGTTGGCACATTTCACCTATAAAAGAATGAGCTGAAGAGGAATAAATGCGGGTTACAAGTTCTGAATTTTCTACAGCCTAAGTAAAAAGATTGTGTTCTATCTCTAGAAAGCTTAAGCACTTATTTGAAGTGTACTTACAATTTCGGTTAAAATTGTACGGGTGTTATCAAGCAGGAAATAAGTCTCGATTGGATTGTGTTTGTATTCCTTTGTGAATATCCTTCTCGCGGTTTCGAGAGGAAGGGGTGATGTAGGAGTTTCATCTCCGAACATCCATAAAAATCTGTCTTGTTATTTACTTCCGCCTGCTTTACTTTCTAACCGATCTGCACTAACCTACTAATACCGCTCTAACCGATTCAACATCACCTAAACCGAATTACTAAGCTCCAAAACCGACCCAGCAATCTTCAAACCTATCCTATTCAAATCCGGTTCTGCCTATCTCGTGTGTGTGCTGCTTCAACCTGAAACAAACCACTTCCGCGCTTGAACTCGGTTCAAGGGTTTGTGACAGTTTGTGTAGTATTGAAACCCCGGTGTTAATCTCTAACCGGATTAATCACCAACCTTTGAGTGAGACGCGCTAATCGGCCAGACCCCGGTCCGCCAGCCGCGACCTAGATCCTAACATTCCATCACCAATACCTACAATCCTCCCAGACTTCAAAACCCTAAACAGATCATTGACCCTATCAGCATCAGCCGTGTCAGCATAAGACCGGTTGCCACAGCTCCTGACCTGGGGCGTATTAATATGGTTCGGATTAGGCTGCTGAGATGATTCAACTGCTGAAGAGGGGGCGCAGGAATTGGAGTGATTAACACTGTTTGGAGAGCAAGCATTGTTGACAGGGCAATTTTTGATAGAGTGGGTAAAAGTGCTGCATCAGATACAACGATTTGGTCTCCACTCATACTGCACTCCAATATTAAAAACATTTCCCAATTTGTCCTGCATTTCAAGCTTCAAAGGTAGACTGCTGGCCGGATGTATTTCCACACAGACCCTGGCCACCAAGGCCCTTTCATAACCCTCCATGGCTGGATCAAACGACAAGGGTTTCCCAAGCATGCTTGCAACATAAGCTATCCCAACATGATTGCAGAAATGTGGAGGAATGTTCTTGAGTTGAACCCATATCTGTTCAATTTCAGGAGGCTTACAATTTGTATTAAGTGTTTCAGTCCATTTATAAAATTTGAACCTGTGATTTCTGATGAAGGCATATTCCGCATTTATAATATCTTGGAGCTCACTTCCATTGCGGAAATTCAGAAAATAAAACCCAAAATCATTAATGGTCACCCTCTCAAGCCCACTATTTTCCCATAATTCTAGAAAAAAATTCTAACAATGTTGAATTGGATCTTTGTGTTACCCATAAAATGACCCACCAAAACGGACTCCCAAGCCTTGACACATGTTTCTTCAACTTCAGGGGGGAGTTTGAATTTGTATGGCTGATCAAGGGTAATTGCTGCCAAAGAAGCAGTGTCAATATTGAACTTCCCTTTCTCAGGGTCCGGGGTGGTTGAATTATTCCAAACGTTGCCTTTTTGCCAAGACTTGTTGGGATTATCTCTAACAAAATAAACCTGGGCATTGGGGCATTTGGAGACCTCTTTCATGAAATCAACTAACCAATTTACAACAGTATCATACTGGTCCTTATTGAAAAGGTTCCAGTTACGCATATAATGAGCATTAAATTGGACATTGAACATATCACATCGATCCCTAGCCATGACAATCTCTTGTCGTCTAATCTGAGACAACTTCTTTCTAATTTGATTTCGTAACCTGTTAAGTTAGAGATCTCATATTTAGTGACCCCCCAAGTAGCGTTAGCTTCAGTAGATTTTGGACCTCCAGCAGGCTTTGGTTGACTCTGAACATGAGAAGAATCTGCTTCAAAAGCCTTACATCTAGCTTCAGGAGCAGACCTAGCCGGGGCAACCCTTTCATTATGCCCATTATTAATTTTTTCAGCCCACCTAACCCGTTTACTTCCAGCAGGTGCAATATTAGCAGACCCAACCCTTAACAGAATATCAACATTAGTATTTGTCCCTCCAGTTTGAGGTCTCACCCTTTTACTTTGGTTAGACTTCAGACATGGACCAATCTCATCCACAGTTACAGATCGCTGAGAATCTTTCCCATCATGAACCCTTGACTCAGGGTCATTATCAAAAAGAGGAGAATAAATGCCAATATAATCAGACCCCAGGTTTGGAAGTTCAAAATCAACAGCTGAATTTACATTGGGGACAGGATCAGGAGTAAAAACTGGAGTGGAGGGACTAGCATCAATCCCATCTTTTTTGTTAGTTAACTTGAATTCAGCAATTAAAACATCACATTGCCTTTCTACAACAGAATCGGAAAATTCAAAACCAGTTGAATTGGCCATATTAATACTACAAACACTTTGACTTGTTGCAGGTCTGGAACAAGGCTTGTTGTAGAAAACCTGTTGCGTATCAGGATTCTGCAGCTTAGACAGATGAGATTCAGATTCACCAATAATTGCACCATCACATTCCAAATCAGATGTAGTATCTTCAACCCCATGATAATTGTTAATTGAATCAAGCGCAGCAATTACGTTCTCCATAAGATCAATGTTCACCCGTTTTTTGATTTCTTTCTCCTAGCCTTCGGTTTGCTGTTATTCACCTCAACTGACCCAGAAAAACTAGAATTTGTGCACAAACCTGCACTATCAGAAGTTTTAGAACATGAGGATCGGGATAAGACGTCATCAGCCTGTGAAGACTGTTTGCCCGTAGTGGTCTGCAGTAATATGTCATGTGTAGGGTTAACAGATCGAATTATAGGATCGAGGCTAGCATGTGATGTTGAAGTGTGAGAAGCAGATATTACAGTCTCCACGAAACCAGGATCACATTCATTCCCATGCTTAACTGAGACAATGGGGCCAGGAGACTGAGTGACAACTACAATAGAGCACATAAGCCATGGAATAGGAATCGGGGAACCAGTAGAGTCAGAGCCATCCGACCGGGAACTAGAACCAAACAATTTCAACCTCCTTCTCAGCTTTTTATTCATCATTTTTTTTCTAGCTCCAGGAATGGCATGATCTGTTTTATCACCATCAATAAAGTTAGGGTCCAAAATTTCATCACAAGATCTAACGGCAGCAAAAGTAGCCTTAGGAAAATCAGGCAAGATCTTTAACGCAAAAGGATCGATAATATAAGCACCGCTATCCACCAGTCCAGCACGATTTGCAGAAATAGCTCCAAGACTAGGGCTAGCATTCTTGACAAAAGCAGCAAGTCCCATGTCATAAGCAAGGGCGAAATCCTTAGCAAGCAGCACGAAATTATGAACAGCACTAGGCCCAAAAGAGGACCCATGTTCCAAACCAGACTCAGTATCAGAAGAACCCCGACAAGCCCCTGAATCAGGCTCATCAGACATGTTAGGACCAACCTTCATCGCAAACAGGTCCATGGTCAGACAAACGACATTAGTGTTAGGGACATCCTCAGAATCAAACAACTGGTTATCCATTATCCTAATAACAGGATGTTCAGCAGGAACATTATTCAACATAATAGACCGGTCTAGACCAAGGACATGACTTGAAAGCATATGCTCATTAGACCTAGAGCTGGGACCGCAAGCATTACAAACTGAGTCAGGAATCCCAGCCTTAACCAACACTCCACAGTATCCGGACACTAAACAAGCAGAACCAGCAGACCCGGTAGCATCAACAGCACCAGAACTAAACTGATCAACAATATCAAGCAAACCATCACCCCTACCGGTTCTAGATGCATCAGAAAGACTTGAAACCTTAGCACATCGATCCAACTTAACACTTGAAACAACAAGCCTCCACACACTACCAGGACCAACGCTAATATGACCAGAATTGCCATCACTTAAACCCAAATTATACCTAGACCCTGCTATCAACACAGCATCAGACTTGATATAATCCGCACCCAAAGTGCACCCAGCAGAACCAGACCCAACAGCATCAGTAGAACCTGAAACCTTAGCACTTGAACCCTGCTCAACACTAACCTCAACCCCAGATTACATCCAAATCTAGTCAACAAGACATCATCCAAGTTGACATTACCCGATATTAAATTGCAACCAGAACTTGCATTCAAAACATCACCAGGAACGACACCTGATCCGGCTACACTAAAACCCAATGGAGCAACCACCCCACCAGACCCAGAAGCATCAAAACTAGAGGCTATTTTAGACCCAGCCGCGACATAGCCCACAAGAGCACCCAAAAAGGACCCGATATGACCCACTCCACCTGTTTCAGACCCATCCGCAACAAAGCCCACATGAGCACCCAAAAAGGACCCAATAGGTTCAAGACCCATAGGGCAGATCGGAATAACCCTATACTTCGAAACAATAGACTGTTTAGGCCCAGATGAACATAACACCTCAGTAAGAACTAAAGGCTCAACATGACAGATTACAGGGGGGTGCATGAAGGATTTTAGAGGATGTATCAAAGGTGTAAAGACTAGAACTAGAATCAAATAAATCAACCTGTGCAGTAGTAACTCCCAATGCATTTAAAGATAGCAATTCATCAACATAAAAGGGATTTCTATCATTCCTAATTCCGCAATCACTAGCATTCCTAGACTGCAGAATCCTATTAGAACCTAAACAATTATCAAGCACACCATCACACAATTTCCTAGCAGGACCTAAACAATTATCAACATAGGGGTTCCCGGTAGGACTTAAAGCACAACATGCTTTAGAATACAGATTAGGGGGTAAAGGAGACTTACTTGGAGCCTATTTAACATTGAATTTAGAAGAGCCTAAGCTTCCATCACCCACGAACTGCTCTTGATTGACCTACGTTGTTTACCCTGGGATTTTAGTGACACTCTAGCCCTCCCCGAACTACTAGTTGTCAAGGGACCGGGGAGCACCTTCTCCTAGCTAGATGGGTGATTGAGAACAGCACCTCTTGCCCGAGTTATGATACCGGACGGGTGTGAGCCGGTTATGAGATAGACTATCTTTTAGAGAGGATAGCCTACAATGGAACCACAAGACAATGAATGCTACAGCAGTTATGCGAAGTGGACGAATGAATCAAAAGGCGAAGTGGAAGTACACTAGGGTCCGACTTGCGACCTCCGCGGTGAGGACTGAAGCCAAGGCCTAGACCTCGACAAAATATGTAAACAATACACAAGAGGAGAAGTTGAACCAGTCCACAACGAGTAGAAGGTCCCGACAGAGGTTGACGACGCTATACTTCCGACAACCCGGCAAAGTGACAACCGGTATCGGTCTGCTACATGCTTCAGCGAGCCATAAGATGCGCGACAATCGACCATAAGGAGAAGGAGTGAGACGGTCGGCTTCCAAGGAGGACGCTCTATCGCGGCAAGTGTTCGATGAAGATATCTGATCCAAATAGTAAAAACGCGATTTCTCCCGATTCTTCCAACGAAATTGAAATCCCTTCTGTCAGATTGTAGGGGGGATAGAGATGCACCAGTAGGAGAATTTTGAGACTATTCCGTCATCGGAGGCATCGCCGGTGGTGTTTTTTTCGATCGTGTCTAAAGTGAGAAAAAAGTCTCCAGAGTAAATTCTCTCTCTAGGCGTTAATTTATTCTATCTTATTTTGTATTCAATTACATAGGATTGTTCAACACGATCGTCTCGCGAATGGCCTAATTGTCTTGCGAAGGACCGTCCTTTTTCGCGATAGTCCTTCTCGCGACGGGCCTTCTCGCGATGGGCCTTCTCACGATGGGAAGTCCCTTCTCACGAAGGGCCTTCTCGCGATGGGCCTTCTATTATATATTGGATGATGATGATTGATGATAAAACTGTAACAGGCTAAGTACGATCCATTTGTAATCATTGTGCTTCACCATATGACAAAAGTATCATTTGAAATTCATGTATTCATTTGAAATAACTTTTAACACTTAAAATTATGATTCAATTGATAGCCTATATTTTCTTATTTGTTTGAAGATTGGCGTTTGTAGAATCACATAACAAATTCATAGCATATTCACATTATTAAAACTAGAATCGATTCAATTGATAGCCTAGGCTTTGTTTGTAGCCGCCCTTTCTCATAAAAAAAATGAACATGAACTTTAGATCTAAAACATACTAAAGAAATGGTTAAGTCTCAATCCCAAATGGTTAATTGGAAGTTACTTTCAAGTGAAAAACTTCATTTCGTGTATGTGTATGTGTAGTAGATATGAATTGCAGTAAGAAACTTCAAGTCTGAATTGTAGTAAAGAAGGATACTAAATTGAGTATCCTTCCTTGCCTGCAATTCAAACTTGAAGATAACCTTCAATGTAAAACCATTACGTGTATGTGTAATAGAAACTTTACCTCTATTTATAAAATAAAGAAACATAAAAAGAAGTGTAACTTTAACTTTAATTTTTAATTTTAATTTTAACTTTAACTTTAACTTTAACTTTAACATAAAATGAAGTGCAATTATTCATTAGCCAATGAACCATAACATACACTAGTTCATTTTATCCCAATCTCAAACCACCAAGTCATAGATTGTCAAGATGTAAAGCAGTCAATAACCAATGATTATATAACCCACTATAGATCTAAAACATACCAAAGATTATAACAAATTATTTGTACTTGATGAGTTATAATAAATGGTTCAAGATAAAGGCTCATACTACTAAGATGATGATTCATGTTGTTGAGACGATGATGCTCTTGTAGTAGATGGTACAGGCATCACTGCTTTACATGTTGCCCTATTATGTCATGGACCAGCACATGAGCTGCATCATCTCGGGACTTTACATACCTCACCTTGGGATGACCTACGCTTTGTTTATGGCCGCCCTTTTTTTAACCTTAACAGGTGGTTTTAGGCACATGCGTTGTTTGATAATTTCGGAAATATCCCAATCGTCTTCATCACAAAAAAGATAACATGTCTCCGCATATGCATTCAACCAAGATTCGTTAAGTAATACCTAGAAAATAGAATGATTAAACAATTGGTTAAATAAATTGAACATATGAGTTGAATAATATCTTGAGTAGAAGTCATAAGAAACAAAATTCCAGTGATGGGCAGCAGCTAGTGCATGCGTACAAGGAAGATCGAATACTTCAAATATTTTACAAGTGCAGTTTTTGTCTTTCAAATTGACTTTAAAATGAGATTCATTATCATGAACATAAAACTCGAATTAGTTAAGCGGGGATAGGGTATAGAATCTGACCTTCTCGAATTCCTCACGTAATAACTTTTCATAAGTTGGAGATAAACGTTCTTGGAGGTTGGATGCTTTTTCTCTTCTATCATGAAACCAATGTTGTATTGTGAATTCTAAATAGTCAGCCATTGTTGAAATGAGATACTTTATGGATTCCCTTCTCTAACCATTAAAGCTCTAAGAATAATTGCTTGTGAGTTGATTGTATTGTGATCGGTATTACCAATAGAGACTAGGGTCTTGATATTGTTAATAGCTTATGATAAACTATTCGATAATAATCCTATGAGGGATTAGTATCTATTTCTATTCTACGCAAATTCTCTAAACTCTTGAAACAGATTCAAGTGCGGAACTGTTTGTTGGATTTGAAGCTTTAGACAACTGAATGCAAATGGCAGAAAGTAAAGAACACAATGAGTTTTATGGATGTTCGGAGATAAAACTCCTACGTCACCCCTTCTTTCACAACCGGAAGGATATCCATTAAAGACTTTGAATCAGATACAACTCAGAGGGCTAGCTAACTCTCTATTTAACAAAATAATCTCTGTTCAACTTACAATGCCGAAGTTTCTCCATTGGACGACCTCCTATAGTAAGAGAGTACAGTAGACTCTTAGAATTTGGATCGTGGCCATACCGAACAGATAGTGCGTTGAGTATCCTCTGATCTTGTCTTGTACTAGGAATATATTTGAGAAATATCCGCGTACGTGACATTCATTCATTTAATAAAATTAGTTGGCTTGTTAGACTTCTCAGAAGTAAGTGGAGTAGAGAGCCGAGTGATCATGGTTAGACGAATGCCTCCTTCAGACAGCTACTAAAGCGAGGTATTAGAGTTTCTTCTTTAAACAACTTCTAAAGGAGTTAGACGGCCTCGTCTAACTATGCTTCCCTTTAGATCGCATCTAAAGGAGTTAGACATCCTCGTCTAACTAAACTTTCTTTTAGACCGCGTCTAAAGGAGTTAGACGTCCTCGTCTAACTACGCTTCCCTTTAGACCACGTCTAAAGGAGTTAGACGTCCTCGTCTAACTACGCTTACCTTTAGACCGTGTTTAAAGGAGTTAGACGTCCTCATCTAACTACGCTTCCCTTTAGACCGCGTCTAAAGGAGTTAGACGTCCTCGTCTAACTACGCTTCCCTTTAGACCGCGTCTAAAGGAGTTAGACGTCCTCGTCTAATTACGCTTCCCTTTAGACCGCGTTTACAGGAGTTAGACATCCTCGTCTAACTTCACTTCCCTTTAGACCATGTATAAAGAAGTTAGACGACCTTGCCTAACTACGCTTCTCTTTAAACCTCGTATAAAGAAGTTAGACGACCTCGTCTAACTACGCTTCCCATGAGATCTCGTCTAAAGGAGTTAGACGACCTTGTTTAACTACTTTTCCCTTTAGACCTCATCTAAAGGAGTTAGACGACCTCGTCTAACTACGTTTCCCTTTAGACCTCGTCTACAGGAGTTAGACTACCTCGTCTAACTACATTTCCCTTTAGAACACATCTAAAGAAGTTAAACGACCTCATCTAACTACGTTTCCTTTATACCTCGTCTAAAGGAGTTAGACTACCTTGTCTAACTACGTTTCCCTTTAGACCTCGTCTAAAGGAGTTAGACGTACTCGTCTAACTGCGCATCCCTTTAGACAACATCTAAAGGGGTTAGACGTCATCGTCTAACTACGTAATATGTCTAAGAGACACTACTTCAGATCGCGTCTGATGTAGCAAAGTCCTTTAGATTTGCGCCTGCACAAAAACAAATAGAAAACTTAGCTTGATCATAACTAAGTGTATCATAAATCATCAAAATAATGTCAGCATTGAATAAACTTATTTCTTTAGTTTATTTTAGTCAAATTAATTTGACCCAACAATTTCCCCTTTTTGATGATGTTAAAACTTAGTTGAATGATTAAAAAAGAGAACGAATCTATAAAAAACAAAAGTTTATATATATTAGCAAAAATCCAGAAAGATATGATTTAACATTATTAAAAGAGATTGCCCATAAACTACAAAAGTTGGGTCTTTCCTATCCTCCTCGACCCTTGATTCTCCCTGTACATTAGGTCACTTCTTTCCCCCTTTTTGACATCATCGGGAAGGACAGAGTCCTAAACAACTCTTTGAGCTCTTTGAATCGCCAACTTTCTTCTCTTTAGCTTTAGTATTCCTACCCTAAGAACATAGTCAAGGACTATTTGAGAGTCCAAGACTACGGAGGACTTAATGAGGACCCCATGTCCAACATTTTTGAGGAGAAAAGAGAGTAGCATGATGAGTGGGGCAGCATACCCAGATAACTTCCTTTGATAAGAGATCATCTCCACCAAGTTTTTGAAAAGGATTTTCGACTAGTTGATTTCTGTTCCCCTGGTGATAGCAATCATTATCTCAAATACCTTTTTCGAGTAGAAATTAAAGACTCCTTTAGCAAGGAGGGACTTAGAGATGATATCGTTGAGGATGGAAAACTCAACTTTTAGAGCAGACTTCAGTCCGTGAGTATTGATATGGAGAAGATGCCCTTCAAAAGATGTGTTTGACAAGAGAAGCCTCATCTCAGATAAGACTTCATCAAAAGATGTGGGGATCTCAGATAACCCTTCTGATGGGAGACTGAAGAATTAAGCAAATGATCTTTCACTAAAGCAAACATGTTCTTCATTATTTTTTTCCATGACAAGTCTATTGTCGTATATCCTTCCAAACCTAAACAATTCACAAACTTCTGGTTCATGAATTATGACAAGAGCGCCAAGAAACTTTTCCAGGCCTAAAGCTTTAAGTGATTTAAACATTGTGACCATTTCAATAATGATCAAAGTGGACACGGAATCGAAGTTCACTTGAAGAGTAGATGGTGCAAGAGATCCCATTTCTTGACTAAAGAACGAATAAAAGGAGTGCTAAAGGATTTAGATACCCAAGAGCCATAAGTGTTTTTCTTAGTAAGAGAAAGCACGTATTCAGATTCATAGGAAATGTTTGTTCGGATGAATTAATTACTCTTTATAGAGTATGATTGACGTAGGACTAATAAAATCATCATTAAAAGTGAACTGTCATTTAATGTATAAACGTGATCCCAATAAAAGTCATGATTAAAAGATGTCAAATAAAAACCATAATAAAATCTATCATAATTTTGGAAGGTGGAAAGACACAAGCCTTCAGATATATTAGTCATATCTTTAACATTGAAAGACATGTTTCTTCAAGTTATTTGAGATATGACTTTTCACTTTCTGGGCGGGAAGCGTACATGGAGAACTTATAAAATGATGGACAGTTGTCCTACTTAGTTGAAGATAAAGTGTCTTAAAGGCACACGTAGTTAGATGTCTAACATGCCATCCGCATACCTTGCATCTAAGTTGGGTAGACATCTAGTTTAGATGGCGTCTAACTATGCGCGTCTATAGACGTCTAATCATGCGTCTGTTCAGACGGCGTCTAACTACGCTCGTCTATAGGCGTTGTAAATGTCTGTCTAATAAGTAAACGTCTAACTAGACTTAATTTGAAACTTGCTTAAGCAAATATTCGTCTAAGTACAAATCTCCTTTAGACGATTGATCACACCAATTAAGACCTCTGTCTATACATGTCTGTTCAGTCACTGAGACAACAAATTCCCCGTCAATTCATGCATGTTTTAAAAAAAATATATCAATTTTAATTTAAATCAATAAATTCCTAAGATATTTCTAAAGTAAGAAAACTTAGTCTCGAGGAGTGGCTTCGTGAACACATGTCACTTGCTGATCTATTGTGACATATTCAAGGCGAATATGCTTCTGACTGACATGCTCCCAGATGAAATGGTGTCTGATTTTGATATGCTTCGTCCGAGAGTGCAACATCGGGTTGTATGTTATCGCAATAGCACTAGTGTTGTCACAGAAAATTGGTGACTCTTCTGTTTCAATTCCATAGTCCCTCAGCTATTTTTGAACCCACAAGAGCTGATAGTAGCAACTACCTACAACAAGATACTCGGCTTCAACTGTAGACGTGGCAACAGACGTCTGCTTCTTATTGAACCAAGATATCAGACAATCACCAAGGAACTGGCACATTCCATTGGTGCTTTTCTGATCAATCTTGCACCCTACATAATCTGCATCTGAATAACTAGTTAGATTGAAACTCGAATCCTTCGGATACCACAATCCCACATTTTGAGTCCCCTTTAAATACTTCAAAATTTTCTTAGCAGCAACATAATGAGATTATTTTGGATTAGCCTGAAATCTTCCGCATACGACGACATTAAACATGATGTCTAGCCGGCTGGAAGTAAAATAGAGCAGAGAACATATGATTCCTCTATATGCAGTGATATCAATACTTTGTCCATCTTCATCCTTATCGAGCTTGCTGGATGAGCTCATTGGAGTAGCTGCAGACGAGCAATTTTACATTCCAAACTTCTTTAACAGCTCCCTAGTATACTTGGACTGGTTGATGAATGTACCTTCGTCAAGTTGACGAACTTAAAGACCTAGGAAGAAGGTTAATTCTCCCATCATACTCATCTCAAATTTGTCCTGCATCAACTTGGCAAATTTCTCGCATAATTTGGGGTTAGTTGACCCAAATATAATATCATCCACATATACTTGAACAAGCAAAATATGAGAGTCTTTAACAAATTTAAACAATGTTTTGTCTACGATGCCAATTACAAAATCATGATCAAATAAAAACTTAGTTAAAGTATCATATCAAGCTCTAAGAGCTTGTTTAAGACCATATAAGGCTTTGTCAAGTTTAAAAACATGATATGGAAATGAATGATCTAGAAATCCAGGTGGATGTTCAACATATACATCCTCATTTAAAGTTCCATTTAAAAATATACTTTTCACATCCATTTGAAAAACTTTAAAATTTTGAAAGATGCATAAGCTAGGAATATTCTAATTTTCTTCAAGTCTAGCCACAGATGCGAATGACTCCTCAAAGTCAATTCCTTCCTCCTGTCTATATCCTTGAGCTACCAATCGGGTTTTGTTTCTCACAACTAAGTCATCTTCACTAAGCTTGTTTCGAAAAACCTATCTTGTTCCAATGACCGATTGATTAGTCGGCCTTGGAGTTAGATGCCACACTTTATTTCTCTCAAATTGATTCAACTCCTCTTGCATTGCATTAATCCAATCTGGATCAAGCAATGCTTCATTAATCTTCTTTGGCCTAATTTGAGAAATAAAGGCAGAGTTTTCCATTTCATCCAATAATTAATGTCTAGTCTTAAGAGGAGCATTAGGATTTCCAATTATCAATTCAGGTGGATGATTTCTGTTCCATCTGAAGTTTGATCCTAAAGGATTAGACATATGATTAGATGGCCCCGCGATGTCCAAACTGTCAATTATCTACTTACTTGTAGTTTGGACGTCTGGTTGACTCTCAACCGGATCAGCCATCTGATCAGACGAATGAATCATGTTGATTGGAGCTTCATCATCACTATCAGATTCAAGACTTGTTGCTTCTAATCTGTTAGCAATATCAATGAAATTGTTAAAGTAATTTTCAACAGATTCATCACAAACAACATGATAGGATTCCTCAATAGTTTATGTTCGATTATTATATACTTTGAGAGTTTTACTAACTGAAGAGTAGCCTAACATGATTCTAGTATCTGATTTAGCATCAAAAGCGGTCAAGTAATTTTTCCCATTGTTGTGAATGAAATACTTACACCCGAAGATTCGAAAGTATGAAATTGTAGAAATTCTTCTATAAAATAGTTCGTAGGATACTTTGTCAAAGCGTTTATTAATTATTGACCGGTTTTGTGTATAGCATGTTGTGTTTATGGCTTCTGCCCAAAACTTCTAACGAACACACGAGTCGACAAGCATAAATCTCATTGTTTCATTCAGTGTTCTGACTCTTCTCTCATCAATACCATTTTGCTGTGGATTTTAGGCACTAGACAACTCGTGTCTAATACCAGACTTTTCAAGATAGGAAGTTAGGTATCTGTTGGTGAACTCAGTTCCCCGGTCACTTCTAATCTTGATAATGCTTAAAGATTTTTCGTTTTGATGTCTCCTATGGATCTTAATCAAATTCTCAGCCGTCTGATTCTTGGATTATAAGAAAATGACCCATGTAAATCTTGAAAATCATCAATAATGACTAGGGTAAATCTCATTCCTCCCAGGCTTTTTACAGAAATTGGACCGAAAAGGTCCATGTATAGAAGTTCCAAACATCGGTTGGACTAAGATTTCCCTTTATTTCTGAACGTTGATTGGCTCTTCTTTCCTAATTGGCAATCAGGACAGACCTTGTCCTTTGAAAACATCAAATCAGGTAAACCAAAAACTAAATCATGCGAACAAATATTGTTAATGGTTTTAAAATTAAGATGATTTAATCTCTTATGCCATAGCCAATTTTGGGCTGTCATACATACGAGATTATATATCTTATTTTTCCAGTTCATTTTCTAAGAATTTCCTACTCTACTTTCGGTTAGTAGAGTGTTACCCTGTTAATCCTTAACCAAACATTCATGCGTTTGAAAATCAACAGTAAATCCATTATCACATAATTAGCTTATACTAATCAAGTTATAGCACAAGTTTTCAACAAGTAGCACGTTGTTAATGGTTATATTTCCATGGATAATTTTACCCTTACCCATGGTCTTACCCTTGTTATTGTCATTAAACGTGATCTTAGGCCCTATACAATTCGTGACTTCAGTTAGAAGATGTCTATCTCCAGTCATGTTTTTGGAACATTCACTATCTAGATACCATACTGATTCCTCCAAGAAGCTGATCTGTTGTACCTACACAAATACATATTTACAACTTTTTGGTACCAACATTCACTTGGGTCCTTGGTCAATTAGTCCCTTAGGAATCCATATTTGAGTTATCCTGATGGATTTCCCATGTTGTGTTTTGATTAGTGCATTTAATTTAGACTTAACACACGTTTTCCTGCTAGTAGTTGAACTGTTAATCTTTGATTTTTCTCAAAAACTCCTTGACTTCCTATCAAGTTTTAGTTTTCCAGACTTGTTGGTTACTTCCTTCTTAGGTTTCAGCCAACTTACAGTTGGCTAAACATAAATAATCTCATCCTTTAAGGTTAAATCCTCACTGCTTAGACCAGTCCCTTTATTACTTAAACTTTCCTTGACAAAGCTTATAGCCTTAAGTTTGTCTTCCACTAGGTTTAACTTCTTAGATGACTGGTTTGGGATAGCATTGTAAAAATCATAACCCAAATTTACATTCAACAGGCCTCAGCATACTTATCTGATGTCCGACTATATCTCTAGACCTTGTTCAGGAATTGACCACATGTGTCAACTGTTGGTTTTCAGAAAACAGTGTTTGAACCTTTTCTTTAAGCTTATCATTCTCAGATGAGAGCTCAGCCATTTTGTTTTCAAAAAAATTTGGTTCATAGGGTTGAGATAAAGAAGTGTTATCAGTTTCATATTTCAATCTCATTTCATTACAAGAGTCTGACAACTTTTTGTACTCACTAACCATGTCATTGATTGCAACATTTAGTTTATCTCTTGTAAATTTTTCAGAGTAGAAGTCAAATACCTCAGAATCTTCTTCTTCTTTTGCCATGAAGCAAGTGACATCATCATCATCACTATCACTGGATGATGAATCATCTGAGTCACTTTGGTCCCTCTTGGCTTTGTTGTCAACCGTCATTAGAGCCTTTGACTCTTTCTTGTTCTTATTCTTATCTCGCTTTGGCTTCCTGCACCCCAACTTGAAGTGTCCTAGTTTATAACAGTTAAAACATTTCAATTTAGCCTTGTAGTTATTCTTATCATCATTACTATTATCTGAAGAGCTTGAGTTAAAGTTGCTCTTCTTCATGAATTTGTCAAATTTCTTTACGAAGAGAGTCATGCCGTCACTATTGATCTACTCTGCAGCCGTCTTCACACTAGTGGAAGCAGGTGGCTCCTCAACAGTTACCATCTCCTTAGTTGCGATAGCTGATGTGGAAAGCTCCTCTTCATTCCTAGAGTTTATCTCAAATTCATAGGCCTTCAGATCGTCTAGTAAGTCAAAGAGCTAAATTTTGTTGAGATCTTTAGACTCCCTCGTCGCCATCGTCTTGATATCTCACTCCCTGGGCAAAGCACGCATGACTTTGATTGCAACCTCTCTGTTGTTGTAAGTCTTGCCCAAGGTGGAAAGAGTGGTGATAATCTTGTTGAATCTCCCATCGAATTCAGTCATTGTCTCTCTAGGACGCATCTTAATGTTATTAAACTGCTGTGTGGAAACCATGAGTTTGTTCTCTTTGGTTTATCGTTTCCTTCATAGAGTTGAGTCAACCTCTCCTAGATTTCTTGGGTAGAGTTGCATGATATGATGTAGTTGAACATGTTGTCATCCAAGGTTTTATAAAGAATATCTTTGGCCAAGTTGTCGAGGTTGTTCTTCCTCTTATCTTTACTGGACCATTTAGATCTATCCTTCTCAATCTTTATCGGCCTTCAGGACAAACCACATGTCATCATCTATGGTTGCTAGATGAGCGTGGAATCTCGCCTTCTACACGACATAGTTTTCCTTTGAGAACATGGGAACCTTATTGGTGATAGTCATATACATGATTCAAATTCTAGATGGTTGCTTGAGAATAGAAAACGAGGCTCTAATACCACTTGTTGGGATCGGTGTTACCAATAGAGACTAGGGTCTTTGCTATAGTTAACAGCTTACGATAAACTTTTTGATAATAATCCTGTGAGGGATTAGTATTTGTTTCTATTCTACACAAATCCTCCAAACTCTTGAAACAGATTCAAGTGCGGAACTGTTTGTTGGATTTGAAGCTTTACACAACTGAATGCAAATGGCAGAAAGTAAAGAACACAAGGAGTTTTATGGATGTTCAGAGATAAAACTTCTACGTCACCCCTTCTTCCACAACTGAAGGGATATCCACTAAAGACTTTGAATCATATACAACTCACTAAGTTAGCTAACTCTATGTTGAACAGAACAATCTCTGCTCAACTTACAATGTTAAAGTTTCTAATAGAAAAGACAGTATTACAATATAATCACAACTAGACAGTAAGAGATTTTGAGTGTATATTAAGCAAAGTATTTTAGACAAGCGTGTGTATTTCTATCAGTTGTTCGAACGTTGTCCTTATGTTTCTATTTATAGTTAAAGTACACCAACGATCAAATATTCTTTGAGGACACGTGACATTTATCCGTTGGACGACTGCCTATAGTATGAGAGTATAGTAGACTCTAAGAATTTGGACGTGGCCGTACCGAACATGTAGTGCGCCGAGTATCCTCTGATCTTGTCTTGTACTGGGAATATATTTGAGAGATATCCACGTATGTGGAATTCATTTATTTGATAGAATTAGTTGGCCTGTCAAACTGCTCAGAAGTAAGTGGAGCATAAAGTTGAGTGATCGTGGTTAGACATATGCTTTCTTCAGACAACTGCTAAAGCGAGGCATCAGCATTTCTTCTTTAGACAGCGTCTAAAGGAGTTAGACGACTTTGTCTAACTACGCTTCCCTTTAGACCGCGTCTAAAGGAGTTAGATGTCCTCGTCTAACTACACTTCTCTTTAGACCGCGTCTAAAGGAGTTAGACGAACTTGTCTAACTATGTTTCTCTTTAGACCGCATCTAAAGGAGTTAGACGACCTCATCTAACTACATTTCCCTTTAGACCTCATGTAAAGAAGTTTGACGACCTTGTCTAACTACGTTTCCATTTAGACCTCGTCTAAAAGAGTTAGACTACATCGTCTAACTATGTTTCCCTTTAGACTCCGTCTAAAGGAGTTAGACCACATCGTCTAACTATGTTTCCCTTTAGACCTCATCTAAATGAGTTAGACTGCCTCGTCTAACTACGTTTCCCTTTAGTCCTCGTCTAAAAGAGTTAAACTAACTCGTCTAACTACATTTTCCTTTAGACCTCGTCTAAAGGAGTTAGACTTCCTCGTCTAAAGGATTTAGACGTACTCAACTAACTATGCATCCCTTTAGACAACGTATAAAGGAGTTAGACGTCCTCGTCTAAAGGAGTTATACGTCCTCGTCTAACTACGTAAGATGTCTAAGACAACCTACTTTAGACCGCGTCTGAAGTAGTAAAGTCCTTTAGATTTGTGCCTGCAAAAAACAAATAGACAACTTAGCTTGATCATAACCAAGTTTAACTTAAATCATCAAAATAATGTCATGATTGAATAAACTTATTTCCTTAGTTTATTTTAGTCAATTTGATTTGACCCAATAGATTGTATCGCTTATCGGGGAAAAATGCTCTACTCCATCTTTGGAACCCAATTTTTCCAAATAGGCAGCAATCCTTTGATCCTTAACCCTAATCTTGTCAAAATCCTGATAAAAGTTAGAGACTGTGTACGCACGAGAAGCCAAGTCAAACTCCACGTGACAGTTATCAATTTTGAATTTGGCCATAATATTCTTCTTTATGTGATATGTGCACGCACCGTGGTCTACTTCTGAAAAAACTATACACAAGACATTGGCGATGCTTTAGTTTCTATTAAATATGAAGACGAGATCATCAACTAATCTAATTACATCTCTCAGTTTTTGCATGAAATAAGTTCATGAATTATTATTATATGAATAAACAACGCCGAATGCAACAAGATATAGTTGCTCAATCGCATTCAATGCTATAGCCACCAATAGTTGACCTCCTACCTTGAGATTAAGAAAACTAACATCAACGCACAATACAGGACGACAAGAGGATTTTAAACCCTTAATTGAGAGGCCTATGGACATGAACATATACCTGAAGTGGCCGAGCTCGTCTGTTTGGATGTCTATTATGGTACCTGAATTATTCTTCTCCGACATGTAAAGGTATGATAGCAATTTTCTATAGGAATCATCTACCGTTCATCGCACCGCCTTTAAAGCCATTTCCCTTTACCTCCAAGCCTTATTATAACTCAAATGTATTTCATAACTTGTCTGCACGTCTTCAATTATTTTCTTAGGCAAGTGATCATGGTGATGGTCCATGTACTTACTCTTCATGCACTGCCCAATAACTCATGTTGGTGTTTGCATTATTTTCTCTAGCCTCGACAAAACTGAGCATGAGTATTGTTGGTCGAAATTCCGAATCTCAAACATCTCAAATAATTTACATTTTATAGCACGCAATCTCCACTTGCATGTCTCATCCAAACATTTCACATACTAAAGATGTTTTCTTGACTTCTCTACTTTGAATTCAAAATGATTATTCATCGCATATTTATATAACCTTAGTTGAAGTTTTTTTTTATTATCAAATAACGCACTGCCTTCCAATACGGTTTCACTACTTAATGACATCCCAAATGAGCAATCTGTCGGTGATGGGTCTGTCGATGGTGTATGTATTAATGCTCTTGCAGTAGATGGTGTAGGTATTGATGTTCGCTAAGTCGTGGGTGCAATTGCTGGTGTGACACTAGTAGTAGTATGCAAGTCCTTATAATGAGGCAAAGACTTTTCTTCTCCTGCTTCATTTTGACTTTCAAAGACATCTTGCGAGGGTACAACTCCTAGTATACTTTTTGAGTAAGTGGTAATATACTTTCTTGAGTTGGGTATGTAAATAGTGATATCTTTACTTGAGTAAGTGGTGACTTCTCTTTTACAGAGACACACAGTGAGAACACAGTGCGACCCGAAATCAACTGTGATAAATATGTGCTCACATCCTTATCTTGATCAATAACAAGAGGGGGAGGATTTGTCATACGCGGAACATCATACTTGACTTGAAGCACTAAATCATATGTAGATCTTTGCAGGTTAAGTGCATCATATATGAAATCAACTAATTCGGAAAAAGTACTATTTAAGGGTAAATCCAAAGTTTTGATCGAACATACATGAAAAGTCATTGTACCATCAACAAATTTCCACTGTCCATTATACAAATGAATACTTCAACTGCAACTGAAAACATGAATGGATAAATAATATTATTGAAGTCATGAAATTATTCATTAAAAATTGTGACTTCGCGAGATGATCGTTCCCTTCGCGAGATGATTGTTTCATTCGTGAGACGATCGTTCCCTTCGCGAGATGATCGTTTCATTCGTGAGACGATCGTTCCCTTCGCGAGATGATCGTACCCTTCGTGAGACAATCATTCCCTTCGCGAGATGATCGTGCTCTTCGCAAGACGATCGTTCCTTTCACCATTTGTGAGACGTGGCCATACCATTTTTAACGAAAACAACAAACATATCGAGGAAGAAGAGTAATAGTTGCCACAGTGCTCATCCTCATGGTTGTGTCCGTCGAAGAGCGGGAAGAGAGAGAAGGAGGAGAAGAGAAATGAAAAAAGTGTGAAGTTGTATTAAATAGTAAGGGTATTTTGGACTTTTCACAGGCCTTCCTTTCGCATGACGATCCTCCCCTTCCCGTTACGCGAAGGGGGTATTTTTGTCAAAAAAATTTAATTGGTCACTAACGCAATTTAATTTATGCACTGGTCACTGGCGCATTTAAACCCTAAATCATTTCCTCAAATTTTCCTAATCTCTTGTGTTGATGTTGTTGACCAAATTATAAACCAATATTAGGACACATTTAGAAGTGAATGAAAATTTTCAAATAATTATAATTTTATAGTAGGATAGCTTAGCTTATGTGAACAAGGCAAGTAAAGGCAATTTATATTTCAATAAATTTCTTCTTCTTCATCTTTCTCCCAAAGCAGCTGGATTTTTTCCCCAAATGTAACGCCGCCCTCCTCCAGTTCTCTTCTCCCTCTAAAAACACGATAGGAGGCCCCCCACTATCATGCGCCATCACCACCTCTTCTCCTCATTCTCCATGGCTCCTTCTCCTTTCTCTTCTTCATCCTCAGCATCACTTTCTCTCTCTAAGCCACATACCCACCACAATAACTCATCATCCATCTCCACCCACCATAGGAGACCTTCAAACCCTTCCAACCCTAGCTCCAATTGCTCACCTTCTCTTTGCAAGCACTCTCCTTCCGCAACCCTTGATATCTTAATCCTAATCCTCGTTCTCTTCTCTGGTACTTTCCTCGTCATATCTTACTTCTCTTACATCTTCCAAACTCTATCTCTTCTCCTCCCTCCATTCACGATCGTCATCTCTCACAGCGGCGACCTATTCCAGGACTCTCCCGTTCTCTATCTAATTGGCTTTATTTCTTTTTTTATTTTCGCGTTCCTGTCTTTCGAGATCTGTTGTGGGATCAGGTCCAGAAAGTGCGAGAATCCGAGATGTAAAGGGTTGAAGAAGGCGATGGAGTTCGATTTGCAGCTGCAGACGGAAGAGTGCCTGAGATCGGCCGCCAAAGCGGTGAGAGAGATCGATGGGTTGCCTTGGAAAGGTGGGAGCGAGACGAATTCAGATTACGAGTGCTTGAGAGCAGAACTGAGGAAGATGGCGCCACAAAATGGTCGAGCCGTGCTTCTTTTTCGAGCAAAGTGCGGCTGCCCCATTGCAAAGCTCGAGGGTTGGGGCGCTAAGCGTGGCCGGCGGCACAAAAAGTGAGTATTATTATTTCACTCAACTTCTTTTTATTTGCTTGTAAAAGAAAGATGAAAAGCTCGATTTTGATAGTATGTTGCAAGATTTTTATCCATAACTTCTTCATCAACTAGCTAGATAACTAACTAAATGAACTTCATGTTAACTAGAAAGAACCCTTAAGATTAGCTGTGATTTTTCTTTGATTCTATGATTAAAATTTCAGAAATAAGAACTTCTTGCTTCACATGTCAAAATTGATTTATTGCATAAGTTTGAACATGTTTATTTTTCAAGCATTACATGCATTTTCAATTGACCCATGATATAGAATTCTTATTTGAAACTTTGGTTTCTTTTATGTTTGTCTGTTGGTTGAGTTGTTCACTAAACGGTATCAAGATTTGGTTTAGACATTGTTTGGATTACTAGAAGTCATCTTCACAACAACTCTATGTGTATACAAACTTTAACATTACTTGGTTATTGTCAATATTTGAGATCCATATCTCACTCTTTCGTAGTTCATTCCCTATGCTAGCTTGTGTTGATATTATTTTCATGCTTGGAAGAGATCTGCCTATTTGGAAACTGGTATTTTGTCATAATTACGATTTCATTGAAAATTTGTATAACATTGTAATTTTTAGCAAACATAACAAATGGATCACGATTAACATGACAAAGTTCTATAACTAAACAGCCCAAGGACACCCATATATAGAAGTAGTATGTATATCTGATGAGTTGTTTTATATTATTTTTCTCTCCCTCTTCACTGTTTACATTTCAAGATATCAGATTATTATTTTTTTCGGTTCTTAGTGTTCATTGGAGAATCTTGTATACTTGTACTGTGTATGGGTGAATCATTCCTGCAATCTTTGTGCTTACTGTAGTCTTAGTGTTCTTCATTTTAAAAAAAGGAACAAATGAACTATTTTGATGTGTTGAATTTTTGGGTGCAACTGTCACTTAGTTGGATTCACTTTATCCCAGTTTTTCTTGTGCCATTTTCTGTCACAAAGTTGTCCTTTTTTATTGTTACTAGATAGCCTTCAAAGTCAATTCTCAGTTGTTTTCCTTTCCTGTTTTGACATGGAAAATCTCCCATGTTTTTTATAGTTATCTTCTGTAGAAAAATTTCCATCAGCATGGAAGAATAAAAGTTTGCCATCATGAAAGTCTTAAACTGTTCTTGGATCAAGCAAATTACTATGTAGTGCGTGCCCCCACAACAAGAAATTTTACTCCCTTTCTTACCATTTTGTGGGTTCCTTCAAAGATGGTGGGTGAGTTTTAAGGGAGGGTGGTATGAAACTATTTTGTACCAAAATGCCCTTGTAAACTAGCCTGAGAAAGATAAAAAGTAAATAAATTGTTTTCTGGTTGAATGGTTAGAATGCCCTTGTTCTGGATTAGCCATTGAAGTATTGTTAGCCACTTTTTTCATTTTTTTGTTATCACACACAAACTCAAGTGGAAATCAAACTTCAGATCTCAAAATTTTAATTGGGTTAGACACTTTTTATGTATACTAAATTATGCCATTATGGCCTGCAGGAGTCTAACAGTCAAGAATGGAGCAAAACATCGCTGACTGACTGTTGGGAGGGGTGGTGGCTCAATAGTCAGCCATGGAGTGTTTCATCATCTTCTCCTTTGAATATGGAAATATGTTTCTTTCAGCTGGAAAACAAAACATGTACATTTTTTATAAGAACAATACTACTTCTTACCTACTACTACCTTAACAGAAACTGTATTTCTATTTCTCCTCCTGGCTACTTGTCCGAACTCTCTCTTTTTGTGAGAGGATTATTTACCAAATAAATGTAGTAGCCTGCTACAGATTCGATGGATTATTATTATTATTATTGTTGGTTACTGAAGGGTGGGTGGTCAATATCATACTTTGTTTACTATAATCCATGTTTCACTACTTTCGGTCAATGGAAATGGCCATGGATCCCTTCTTTGGATTATTTTCCAAGTTCTTGCTGTTATAAATGTTGAATATAAGACCTTTCAGTTATGTCTTTTTGTGATTCAGAGAGCTAAAGTTTTCTTGAATGCAGGATCTCTTCTCCACTGATCCGGTTTCTATTCCACATCAAAACCCCATCCGATAATTTGGGTTAGGTTGGATTGAGTTAAATTTGAGTTGAGTTTAATTCAAAAAATTCAAACCGGTGAGAAAAATTAAACGTCATCAAATTAAAATATATAAATGAATACATAATATGTTAAATGGATTAAAAATTATTAAAAGAAACTAAATTGGTTAAATACTTATTAAACATATTAAAAATATGTAAAAAAAATTAAAAATATGTTTAAACAATTAAAAAAAATGTTAAATAAACATAAACGAGTCAACTATTTAACTATTTGTTAAACGGTTTAAAATTATATTAAATGAATCAAAATTTTTTAAATAAGTCAAAAACGTGTTAAATTGATAAAAACATCTTAAATGGTGTATAACAAGATAAAATATTTGTTAAATGTTTAAAAATGTGTTAATCGAGAAAAAAATGTGTTAAATTTATCAAAAAAATATTAAATAGGTTAAATACTTGTTAAATCGAAAAAAATAAAAAAAAATAAAAAACTAGTTTGAGTTACCTATTTCATATTTTATCCAACTCATACCACTCATATATAATTTAAATAAATTTAATTTAGGTAGAAAGTAAATTAAATAATACAAGTTAGGTTTACACATTTCTTTCATCCCTACCAAACACTTGTGTCCAGATGGAAGAAATACCATTCATTTCCAGATTCAAACAATAAAGAAATAATAATATTATTACTCAAGTTAATTGCAAGTCAAGAGCCTTCAAGAACTTAGATGCACAACAAGTCTTCCATGATGATATCCAACAAATGGATATAAATGAGCCTCAAGCCAATTATCCAAATGTTTCTATCTCCAACCCACTGCCAATAAAAGTCCAAAAGGAAAATTTCTAATGAAGGTTCCTCATTTCCAAGCAAACAAAAATATCTCATTTAAAACAACAACCAAACCATGAGAAACACGGGCATCTCAGATCAATCACCCCACTTGCTTGGATTGAAGGAGGAAAATCCAAAATTCTGAAATCAGACTTTTCTCCCCCATCTCAGATATCAGAATAATGATGACGTACAAAATGACTAACTAAAACAAAGCTAACCCAAAGGAAAGATGCAAACAGAACTCACAAACATACATTATCATATGCAATAGTTTAATCATCAATAGTAAAGCCTAGAGTCAAACATGTGAGGATGCGACATTAATATAATCGTTGAGATTCGAGGAATACATATTGAGATTATAAAACATAGTAAGAGTAGTTAAAGAGAAACTCACAATATAATCAGTATTTTAAAACGGTAGGTCTTGTATACTTTTGTTGTTTGTTACTGAAATCTATGTTTCTTTGTTTCCAATCAAATACTTTAGAGTCGTTATTTGTCATCCTATAATCAAAGTTAGGGACTTTCTAGCTTTGATTTTGACTCATTCTCCCACATTTGAGTTTTTTATTAATAAAATGACTCTAAACTGTTTCCAAAAAAAATTTGCAAATGAATGAGTGAATACAACTTTGATATCTCGGGGATTGGTGATAGGATCGGCGTAATCGATAGAGACGGGGGTCTGACTGTTGATGGCAGCTTAGGAAAAACAGTTTGATAGAAATCCTGTTAGGGATTTAAATCACTTTCTATTCTGCACAAACCCTTGCAAACTCTTGAACGATTCAAGTGCGGAAATATTTGCTCAGGTTTGAAGCTATGAACCAAGAATAAGAAGATGACAAAATGAAAAAGAAACAACAGTTTGTTTATGGATGTTCGGAGCCAACTCTCCTACGTCAATTCTTCTTCCAACCACCGGAAGGATTCACTAAACTTTCGAATCAAATACAGTTGCACGAATAGCTCATTGTTGAACAGAACAGACTCTGTTCAACTTACAATATGAAGAATATCACTCAGCTAAAACAATGCTTTGATTATAACTCTCTCTTGATTGAACACTCAGTAAAAATAAGAAAACAGCTCGTTCAATATGCGTAGATTGAATAATCTGATAGATCGATTTGTTCGCTCAAAGTTCTGGCAGTTCTTCCGTTGTCCTTCATAATCTTTAAATAAGAGGCAGGTATCAACGGTCGAATCTTTCATAATGACACGTGGCGAGCTTCCATTGGAACGCCTCCATAGTACACAACAGACTTTGAGCACTAGGATCGTGGCCATACCAATCTAGTAGTGCGCCAAATATTCTTCTAGGATATTCTTGCAAAATTGAGTAGTGGAAAGAATATTTTGCTTACGTGACATTAATCAATTGGTTGCAACTAGCTGTCGTACTGATCTTCACTGGAAAGTGGAGCAGGAAAAGCGTACAGCTAGTTGATCGTGGGTAGATGGTGCTAGCTTCAAGCAACTACTTAAGCCTAACATTAGACGTATTTCACTTAGACGACCTCGTCGAATGAAATTAGACGCCCCCGTCTAATAGTAGGATCCATTAGACCACCTGGTCTAATGGGATTAGACAACACGTCTAATAACATATCCCTTCAGACTAATCTGAAGGAGTTAGACTGCACGTCTAACTTCCATTAGTTAGACTGCACGTTTAACTATACATCCCTTCAGGCTAAACCGAAGGAGTTAGACCACACGTCTAACTGTCATCTGTTAGACTACACGTCTAACTGTCATCTGTTAGACTACACGTCTAACTAAATCTGATAGACTGCACGTCTAACTCCGTGTGTTAGACTGCACGTCTAACTACGTCTGTTAGACTACACGTCTAACTACATGTGTTAGACTGCACATCTAACTCTGTCTGTTAAACTGCATGTCTAACTCCGTGTGTTAGACTGCACGTCTAACTACGTCTGTTAGACTGCACGTCTAACTCCGTGTGTTAGACTGCACGTCTAACTACGTCTGTTAGACTACACATCTAACTTCGTGTGTTTGACTGCACGTCTAACTACGTCTGTTAGACTACACGTCTAACTCCGTGTATTAGACTGCACGTCTAACTAAGTTTGTTAGACTGCACGTCTAACTCCGTGTGTTAGACTGTACGTCTAACTACGTCTGTTAGACTGCACGTCTAACTCTGTGTGTTAGACTGCACGTCTAACTACGTCTGTTAGACTGCACGTCTAACTTTGTGTGTTAGACTGCACATCTAACTCCTTGTGTTAGACTGCACGTCTAACTACGTCTGTTAGAGTGCACGTCTAACTATGTGTAACTCAATGCATCTAATGTCCAATCAGTCTAATGACCCTCATTAAGACTAAGTCTAATATAATCTGTTTTCGATACACCTGCACCAAAAACGATTAGACGGCATAGATTGAGTTTTATATACATTCATCATCAAAATTCTAATAGTCAAACTACTTTGACACTTAGTCAAAATAATTTGACCCAACAATTTCCCCCTTTTTGATGATGATGTTAAAACATTGCATAGGTAACAAATTAAACACCCGTCATATAAAATGCAGAGTTAAACTTGTTCATCAATCTTACACAAACATTTTCCAAAACCAATATTCAAAAACAGAATTCAAGAAACAAAGTTCATAAACAAACAGGGGAGAAGAAATGAGATTATTGTTCTTCCCTTTTTACATGAGGGTCGATCGGGAAACGAGATCCTTCATAGCTCATCCTTTCACCAGTCAACTCTTGACCAGTTAGCAAATTGCGAAAATGGAGGAAGAGGGCGATCTCCACGACCAGTTTCGTCACTTCTGCCACCACGAGCGGCTCCATCACTTC
This sequence comes from Impatiens glandulifera, assembly GCF_907164915.1. Taxonomy (NCBI): domain Eukaryota; kingdom Viridiplantae; phylum Streptophyta; class Magnoliopsida; order Ericales; family Balsaminaceae; genus Impatiens; species Impatiens glandulifera. The sequence continues at coordinate 32,941,064 of NC_061867.1, forward strand.
GGCCACCATGAGTGCCGCTAGTGCTTCTTCCACCGCGATCACTACTGCGACCTTCGCCTCTTTTAGTTGGTCTGCCGCTATCATCACTGGTTTGTTTTCACTTGGATCTGGTGCCGGTTGAAACACCATCACCTCTTCTATCTCTATCTGCCTCACCCTGAGTAATGAGATTCTGCTCTTTCTCAACAGCAGCTTTAGCATTCTCTTCGGCTTGAAATTTCCTTGCAATGGAATTAGCATACTCTAGTCTTTCAGCATCAGTTCTTCTCATGCTGCCTTGAATTTCAACCATCTGATTTTGAACCAAGCTTATTCCTTCCATAACCTCACGTTGAAGATCAACATTGATTTTTCTTTCAACGTTCATCATTTCGGATTATCGATTGAAGAGTTTCTTTTCAAATCTTGAAAAATTCATATTAGCGATATGAACCTCGTAAGTGTTCTTCTTCAACGTTTGTTCCAACTCTTTATGAGTCTTAACAAGATCAGCAAAATCCTTCCTGTCCTCTTTCTGGGTCTTCATGATTTTCGTCATATTAGATTCCATTACTGCCACATTCTTCTGGAGCGTTGCTAACAAAGTTGACATGGACTTTATGAGCTTTGTACCATCAACCGAAGATCCTTCATTAGATGAGTTCTCTTGCGAATTTGTTGCAATGGTCTGAATAGAGCTGATGTGATCATGAACTTGCATAGATTGCTCTAGTTCATCTGACTTACTCTCAGATTTATCTTCTTCTTCATTTTCCATTTCTTCATATGCCCTGTCAATTCTCTCGGACAGATTTCCTGAAGAATGATAAGGGTGGAGAATCTTATCATAAATGTTTATAGCATTTATATCCGGAAATGGTAGAGGCTTGGATAAATTAGCATTAGCTCGTTCCCCCTCATATGAGGAACTCATCTCTGCTTCTTTGTCTTTTGAGAGTTCTACCTCCGAATGAACTGTACTAGAATGAACAACATCAGCCTCCTTTACTCGAGAAACCTCTGCTCTGACAATAGGGGATTCCACCTTTTCTTCTTCATGGGTTATAAGAGCTTGAAGTGGTTCTTCAACAACTTCTTTTTCTTTCGAGACAAGAGCTTGAACAGGCTCTTGAATAATTTCTTCTTCTTCGATGGGCGGATTGGTTTGAATGGGTTCCACAGCTTTCACCATTATAGGTTGAACCATTAGACGTTTTTCTTCTGCTGAAAAATTTCCCATTTCAATAAGAAGAGCAGTAGCTTACTCATCTTCTTCAATAGTGCAGTCATCTGACAAATCCATGATCTCATCTTCATCTGAAGAGCTTTGAAAAGGACAGGCTCTTGAGCAATTTTCTCCATGAACATAACGGGTAACAACCGAAATGTAATCCTCCATAATCTCGTCCAATCTTTTCAAGACTTTCTCTTCAGCTTTTGCACCCTTCTCTAGAGGGCTGAAGTTGACTCTTATGGCCTGCAGAATAGAAAAAAGAGCTCTTCCTCTCAGATTTTCTTCAACTAGCTCTTTTCACTTAAGAACTTCATATACCTCTGAAGTCTTGGCCCACTTCAAGACTCTCTTCTCATTTTTGACAAGATTTAACCATTGACTGGTTATTCCTTTGCCTTTGATAGCCCCATCATATTTAATCGATATTCTATTCAGGACCCAGGTATCAAAGATCTCTATCTTTTCAGCAGCAGCTGCCTTGGCCTGATTCATCATAAGGTCAACAATGCATGTTGCCTCAGAGACTTCCTCATTTTCGTTGGTTACAATGTCCTTCCTTTTTCCAATTACCTCAACCGGCTTTGGAATAGGTCTAGGTTCCCCAAAAACGATTCTAGTGGATTCTCTTGTGGAACACATGATTTCATGGACAGACAGAGGTTTGACGAAGAGTCCTGGCGAGGGTTCGGCTGGAACTATCTTGCCAGTCACCAATGACTCCGTTGGGACAATATTGGAACGTGAGGCAGTTCTATAATCATAGAATTAGCCTTTTCGGATTCACCAGCAGCAGTAGAGGTATGAGCTGCACCTAGCTCTGGTTCAGCACGTTCTGTAGCACCTGCGGCTACAAGATCAGGTTGACGGACAGGAGACGCAACCCTGTCAAAATTTTCATTGTTTGGACCAACTGGCTCAACAGTTGGCCCGTCAGCATATTCCTCAACAGGAATAAAATTAGACTTATCTTGTTCCATCTCAGGAACATTGAATTTGGGCACTTCGGCCTGGGATTGAGGAGAGGTTACCTTGATGACACTTTCATCGATTTAGACGCGCGGGGCGCCTTTGACTTTTCTCCTCTCGAAATAGAGGACCTTGAAGATTTACTCAACTGACTCACAGTCGGAGACAGGGGAGACATGGGAATGGTGGCAAGTTCAACTGGACCTTGCCTGACTCTAGAATCAACTATTCTAGAATCCTTCTTCGAGGAGCTCTTAAGGCTGGTAGAACTAGCCTCAGACTCGTTGACAGTTTTAGATCGTTTGGTTCCTGTAGACAGGACAGAAGCCGTTGGATGTTTGGACCTGGTTACAGACCTTCATGATGTCTGTTGGCTTGAGGCTCCCGAGAGCGACTCATTGTTGTTCTTCATTCTGACAAGGGTGTTAGCAACTTTGAAGACATTGTATACCCTAGTCGAGTTGATCAGTTATGAATCCTCCATAGGGACCTCCAAATATTCCAACAATCGTCTTAGTTGGGCAGCAAAGTTTATGCTCTCCTTGTTCTCCTAATTAATTGTAAAATAAAGATTCTGGTACAACGTTGAAGCCCAATTGACATGAATCCCTTTTGAAATGGTAGACATGTAGTCAAAACGATCTTGACTATATAGGTGGAAGGACCCCGCCTTCCTTTGAAGAGCTTTAGCCACAACGTCATTTAGTAAAATAAATTGTGGTTTGAGAGCCTTCTTGCTCCCGTTGAGTCGAATTGCCGAACCGTCGACTGAGAAAACCTTCTTCATTTCTTCCGTCACCTCCGATGGCAGATGCCGATTGAAAGTATGCCCTTCTGATGGAAGTTCAAAGAACTCCGCATAGACCGCTTCGTTGAAGGAGATTTCGGTTCCATTCACGGTTGCTACGAAAGAATCCCCCACCATTGTTGCAGATTTGAAGAGCTCCCTCACTTCTTTTTTGTGGAAGATGAACGACCCTCCAAGATACTTTTCCAGACCTAAATATTCAAGGGATCTGAACACTTCGACCACCTCTTGCTGATCGAACGTGTACACAGAAGGAAAATCTACCTGCAGAGTACAATGACCGAGCGTGATTCTCTTGTTTCCCATTTTCAGAAGAATACGAACAGTCACGCAGAGAATAAAGATTTTTGAGAGAGAAGATCAAAGAAATCTAGGGTTTTAAAAAGATTGAGTGAGAAAAGGTTTTCAATCTCATGCAAAACCATCCTTATATAGACTACCAAGAGTCATATAGGATAACCGTCGTTTTTCTTAGGGGTATGGCCCATCAATCAATTTTAGACGTCCTTTCCAAAGAGTCATCATTATATTGAGGGTATATTAGTCAATCTCTCTTAACTCTGAATGACACATGTCTTCATGTTATTCGGAGATGACTATTTTTATGTTTGAGCGGGAAAATACATATCTCCTCACGTGGGACAGCTGTCCTTGATCGGTCTAATACACACGTAGTTAGACGTTTTTCTTACTACACCCATCTATGAAATCTAAACGTCTATTAAACGCATGGGTCTTAGACGCGAGCGTCTAATAATGTGTCTTGAAAACGTCTAATGTCTATTAGACGTGTACGTCTAATTACGTATGAACAACACGTATTAGACGTGTGTTTGGTTAGACGTGAGCATCCACTTGCTCTTGACATAAAAACGTCTAACGTCTATTAGACGTGTACGTCTAACTGTGCAGGTTATAAACCAAGACACATAGACTTAGATGAATAGTGTGAGCAAAAATACGTCTAATTACACGCTTTTTCTTTTAGACAACCTCGTCTAATAGACCGATTAAGGCCTTTCGTCTGAGTGTATCTTTATTTTCAAAATAATTTTGTTAGGATCGGGGACGCCCTTGGAGGACCGGGGTGTTTCCGGTTTCAAGAAGGGTGACCGCTTACACAACACACACAACTCTTTGGTGATAGTCCGGTTAGAGACTAAAACCTTTCTCAGCACTGCACAACCTGTCACAGACTCTTGAACCGGGTTCAAGGACGGAAATGTCTGTTTCAGGTTGAAGCAACGAATGCGACTTTTAGATGATGTTTTAGGAAGGAGTCGGTTTAATGGAGGTAAGTGACCGGTTTTGGAAATGTGATTAGTTTGCGGTTTACGTTAAGAAAGCAAGAAATGAAAGCGAAGGAAAGAACACGAGACAGGAAATTTGTTTATGGATGTTCGGAGCAAACCCTCCTACGTCACCCCTTCTTCTCAGGTTATGAGAAGGATCTCCACTAACTCTTTAGAGTTACAATTACACTTCCGGTCGAGCCCAACTTCGCTACTCGCCGGTTACACCAAACTCACACTTTTGATGTAATACAACAACACAACACAATAACACACAAAGAACTTCCGGTTTTAGGAACACCGGTTTTGGAATACAAGACTTTATCTCTCTAGAATTTAATGCTTTTACAACTCATTAACTATTTCTGAACTTCTCCGAACTGCATTGAATGAAGACGATCCGTCTTCCTTTTATAGCTGAAAGTAGCCAACGGTTACTTTCTTCTCTCTCTTGCGGATTGGTCGATCATTATCACGCCTGTTTGCAGAGAGGTTGCTTGCACGCTTCAACTTCCTCAACACCTGGCATTCATGCAGGTGACTCTGAGCATAGGATGACATAGCCGGTTTTCAGATTGAGACACGTGTTGAACATCCGCTTCCGGTTGTCAGCATCGGATCAACAAAGCATCATTGCTTTCCTCGCATGCTTCTGATCGGATCCGATCTTCTTTTATTCTTTCGAGACACGTTTCTTCCGTCATGGTACGTCACTCTTGAAATTTGAATCTTCTGGCTTTTGATCTGTACTATCCGGTTTCTGTGTCTTGTGCATTATGATCCGGTTGGAGTGTAATCTTTTGTTCTTCGTTAACCGGTCGCTTGAGAAAGTGAAACCGGTTCCTCTGATCTTTAGCTTGATCACTTGAAGCTGGTTTCTTTGAAGTATATCAGCAACCGGTTTCTGATGCCCCAACCGGTTCATGCGGTTTTTAGAAGTACCTGCACATGAAGATTAACCTCTGTTTAGTTCGTCTGGCCGGTTCCAAAAATTAATCTACTTAATTTTTCTATCAATTTCTCCCTTTTTGATTATTTAGAATAAATATTCAAAAATTGTAATGTATGGCCGGTTCAAAAATTAATCTTCTTAATTTTTCTATCAATTTCTCCCTTTTTGATTATTTAGAATAAATATTCAAAACATGTAGTATATGGCCTGTTTAAAAGTTTGCTTAGCAGCCAGTTTAGAAAAATTAATCTTCTTAATTTTTCTATCAATTTCTCCCTTTTTGATTATTTAGAATAAATATTCAAAAATTGTAATGTGTGGCCGGTTTAAAAACATGAGTTTGATTGTTTTTGAAAGAAAAATGTTTCAAAAACATGGGTATGATTTTTGAAAGAGATATGTTTCAAAAACATGAGTATGATTTTTGAGAGAGATATGTTAGAACATATTAGAAAGAGCAGAGTAACCAAGTTTCTGAAACAGAATAAAGCATAATTGTTCAAAGTAAAGAAATAAAGAGGTTTAGGGCTTGGATGATCCCCCCTTGTGTTGCTCTTTTTCTTGCTCCTTCTCCAACCGTCTTCTTTCTTCTTCTTGCCTTGCTCTGTGTTCTTTAGCACGTCTTTCGGCATCGATCAGCACACCGGCCCATACACTTGAATGACCGGTGCCCTTATTCTTGAGATCAAAGTTGGCACAAACTGGCTTTGGTGGTGGAGGCGGTGGAACATTTGGAGGTCTGAAGCTTGGAGTTGCTGTGGATTCTCCGGTTGTCCTTTTCTTCCGTTGATGGAGTTCCTCCGGATCTTCTTCTTCTTCCTCATCAAGCGGTTGTGCATTTATCACAACTGGTAAGGCTGTTTTCTGTTCTGCCCTCTTCATCACATTCTTAACTGCACTTCGCTTTTTCTTGTTCCTTGTACTCATGGAGTGGGACGGTTGAGCCAGAGAGAGTTCTTGGGCGTTGGCCTGCTCTTCTTCGTTGCATTGTTGGGCAAGCGCATAGTCTTTATCTTCAGTCTCCTTCTGTAACCGTTCCCTTTCGATCTCTTCCTCTTGCAGTTTCTTTGCGGTTTCAGCATCCTTTTCGATTTGCGTCAGAGTTGTAGTGTCTTGAACCTTGGACATTTCCCCGATTTGAATAGCCATTGCCTGCAGCATGTCCAAAAGTGGAGCGGTTGCGGCTTTGACGGACTCGGCAATCATGGTTTGTACTGTTGTCTGCATGGTCGTGTCAATCATCGTTTGTAGAGAATTTGACAGTTTGTCTTCAGCCACTGCAATTCTTTCGTCGGTTACGGCTTTGAACTTTCCAATGCAAGAGTCAACCGTTTCAGCCATCGCTTGCTTGATTTGATCTATTTCCAGAGCTTTGACCGGCTGAGAGGCTTCTTGTTCCAGGTTTTCAGAGGTTCCGGATGTCTCACTGCTCATAAAAAATGGCTTACTTTGATATAACTCAGCATTGTTGAATTGACGTTGGCAACTTTTCCACCACTGCATGTCAAGACGATCAAGATTTCGCACAAGCTGTTCTCGTACCCCAAGGAATCGTTCGGCCATCCTCATTTCGATCGGGTTTAGCGTCTTTCCTTGGGTTCCTTGAAACGCATTCTCAACTGCCTGTAATCGAGCATTTTCAAGGATTACCGGAGCTTTGTTAAACGCCGGTTGAATTAGGTTGGTGTTAGCCAAAGTAAGTGCCCTTTCTTCCAGCTGGATGAGCTTTTCCCATTGTTTGTTTCCACTAAAACCTGGAAGCATGTCGGATAACTTGGTTTCGCATCGGAGCTTCACCCACCGGATGTATGGCGCTAGCGCATCACTTGCCCCTTTGTTCATATCTTGAATACACTCCTCGAAGATCTCATTTTCTTGTTCTATGGTGTAAGGAATATCGTCCCCAGTTATGGCTTCATGTTGAGGATTGGTTTGCAGCGTGCCTGTTCCGGTTTCCGTTGTTTCTTCAATGAGAATTCCTTTGCCTTTATCTACCTGAGTGGAACCTTCAGGTGTTGGTGCTGGTTGATTTTCTGTGATCATCTTCCCTCCTGCGGAACCGGAAGGTTCCTGTTCTTCAATATTTCCCTCCTGAGCCGGAGGTGCAATTTCTGTTGTTTTGGCCGTCTCATCGACCGTTTGTGCTTCGTTCTGATCAGGTATTTCAACCTGATCATCTGGCTTTCGACGACTTGAAACATCGTCCTCTTCGGTTTCTCTTGTGATCTCCTGGACCACATTCTGAATTGCTTCTGAGGTATTCAGGCCCACATCGGCCAATACCTCTTCAACTTGCTTACTGGGTGACTTGGAGGTTGCAGAGTGAACATTTGCCTCCGCCTCCTCCTTTGAGTTTGACTTGTTCTCCTTGCTCCCCGAAGATTCGGTTTGCCTTGGAGAATTGGATGGGATGGGAACTGGAATAACGGTGTTGATTGGGATGGGCTGAAATACATCTGCGGTTCTTTCCGGTGGATTGTCCGAGGAAAGCGTTTTCTCGGAGTCCGCCGGTTTCTTTGAACTCTTCTTCGCAGCTACCTTCTTCCTCCTCTTCGGTTCTGGTGGTACTTCTGCTTCAACCGCTTTTCTTGACGGTTTCTTCTGTCTTGTTTCTTCTTCAACTGGAACCGATGAACTGCCTCCCTTAGATGATTTAGTCTTTGAGGATTTTGGTTTGATCGTCTTCTCCGGTTTTTCGGTCATTGACTCAGAGTCAAGGATGTTGGAGATCGGAAGCGGTATGCCTTCACCTAGTTCCACATTGAGGAACTCAAGAATTTTGACGATTTGCATAGCATAGGCCTGCACCCGGCCATCTTTCTTTATCACCATTTGACAAAACTCTTCGTATATAACGTATCCCCAGTCCACCTTGTCTCCGCGGACAATGGCCAACAACATTCTGAGCTTAAATTTTGTGAGGTTGTCGAAATTACCTCCCCTTCCTTGGAGTGATTTGGCGATGACAGTCACTAACCATCTGTATTCCGGTTTTAGCTTGATCTTCCGGCTGGAGTGGATCACCAGATCCTGACCTGAGAAAGATACAACCAACCGGGCAGCATTTGATTCTGCTTCGGTTAAGTCGTTCTTTAGGTCTGAACCTGTGTTGGGCAGACCAAGGGCTTCCGCAAAGATTTCTTCGGTGATGAGGACGGCCTTCCCGTTGACAGTAGCCGAGATCTTCCTCTTCGACAGCGTCGCCGTTGCTAAAAACTCCGTCACCGCCGCCGGATGAATAGTGAACGGACCAGAAAGGAACTTCTCCAACCCAGATTCTCGTAGAAGTTGAAGAACAGCCTTGTTCTTATCGTCAGCATGCTCGTCAATATCTGCGAAATCTACCTGCAACATCCATTGGAATGGAGCTTTGCCTAGATCCATGATGTTTTTGAGAGAGGAAGATGAAGAGTGATGATGATCGGAGAGAGGAAAGCTTTGAAGTTCTGGAAATCTTAGAGAGAGAAAGCACATGTGTTGAATGGGCTGATTTGAGTTTATATAGATGGCGGTTCCAAGCGGTTTTGAAGATGAACCGTCAATTTGATGTTTTGGCGCCAACTTTCCCTCCAAAAAGTTACTGCCGTAACTTTCGGCGGTAAAAGCGGAAATTCGATGGGCGGTAAATTTTGAGAGGTAAAACTATGGGCGGTTAAGATTTTTCAAATTTTCATCTTTGCTCGAAGTTCCGGTTTCTCTTGAAGTCTTGTTAACTGGAGATTGTTAAGTTAACTTTAAGTTTTTGTATAAGTTTGAAAAACCGGAAATGAATAATGTGAATGAAAAACCAGAGACTTTTTAAGAGTTGAAACATTTCATTAATACGAGAAAGGAAATGATTAACATGGGAGCGGTTCTGGTCGTACAACAAAATGACCAGAGACCGGAAAGAAAACGAAAAGAAAGAGAATTATTCAGTAAACCATCCTCCTTCCAACCTCCTTTCATACCATTTCTCCATGGTGTTTTGAGGAGACCGTTCCTGAATTCTTAACACACATTTATAGACCATATCTATAGTGATGGTGTTGAAGGATCCAACCGGAACACCTTTTCCAAGGTTGCGACGCTTGGACATGAGAAACCGGGTGATCTGAGGAGCGTAGCTGATCCTTCCTCTTTTACCGGTCATAAGCTGCTTCAGCTTATTGAAAAGATAGGATGCCCAGTTGATGGCGGTTTCGCGGATGATGGCTATCATAATATCGAATGCCTCCCGGCTGTAGTTCTGATTGGGCATTCGGCCTATGATAGACCTTTGGACCAAATCGTGAAAGACTTGGTAGTGAGGAGCGAGATCTTCTTTCTTCCCGAAGTCCTTAACAGGAGTGTGTGAAGAAGAGAAGATCTTGAAAAAGGTTTCCTTAGCCGGTAAATACGGCGTCGGAAAATCAGAGAAACCTTCCGTTGGAAGGTGAAAGAAGGTGGCAAATTCCTCCTCAGAAAACTGGAGGAACTGACCGTCGATGATGGTGCGAATGCTGCCATCATCCAAAACATGACCGTTGTTGTAGAATTCGCACACCTCCTCCACGAGGATGAGGTCCGAACCTTTGAGAAAGCCTTTCAGGCCAGACTCTATGACATGCTGATAAATGCATTCATAGTCGTCGCTGTGCTTGATGTCTTCAAAATCAATGATCAGGGTGTTTCTTATCTCGGCAGACATGATGATGAAGAGTGAAGAAGGTTTGAGAGAGTTCTTGAGCTTTCGAATTTTTAGAGAGAAGAATGCTTGAAGGCGTGTTTTGAAAAATGGAAGTTGAGTCCCCTTTTTATAGCCTGGAATGAATGAGAGCATTTAATGAGAGGATTTGAAAATCTAGCCGTTTATGCTTAGTCATTAATGATTTTGTGATTTTCCAAGAGAATAAAGGCAAGTCTTGTCAAATCAAGTCAGGCATGCTTTTTGATAATGAGAATTTATGTTTCCAAGAGTGATACGATTTATTTTGATACGACGCATTGAATATTTTAGATTTTGACTTGGAAAGGAAAGAAATCTGATTCATTGATTGGAGTACGAAACCGGTAGTACAGCAAAAGTACCGGTTTTGTAAAGAAAAGATAAAAGAAAAGACGAAAGACAGGTTTAGACATTTGATGACTCAGCCGCTTGAGCATTTGAAGCCTCAGCCGCTTGAATTCTTCTGGCTTTAACCGCTTCCCACCGGTCGATCATCTCTTGTACTCGTTCTTTGGTGAGCACGTGCCTTGGGTGAAGAGTGACGAAGGCTCCGGAGTGGATCTCCAGACTTGCACAGAAACCGCTCAGCTGAGGAGCGTAGCCGGTTTTGTTGGAGAGAAGCATCTTCTTCAGGTTACTGAAGATGATCCAGGACCAGTTAACCGGTGTCCCAACCGTTACTGCGATCATCATCTCGAAGACCCTTTGAGTGTAATAGTAACTTTTCTCTCTGCACAAGACAGATTTTCCCAGAATTTCGCAGAGAATCTGGTACTTGTGAGAAAGTTGACTCTTAGCACCCCAGGGTTTAACCGGGATGTCAGATCCAGAGAACCGGCGACACATTTCTTCCATTGTCACCGGAGAATAGGTTAGGTCGGTTACCCCTTCATTGGGTAAGCCGCAGTATACAGCGAAATCCGTCTCGCTGAATAGGAATTTTTGACCGTAAACCTGTGCAACGAGTATATCTCGATGCACCTCTTTCGCGGTTTCAAACAGTTCTTCGACTACAAGGTAGTCGATGATGAATCTGTTCTCAAGAAAACTTCTTAGCCCACTCCTTTCTATGGCTAAGAACATTTCCTTTACTTCATGATCCTCATATTGGTAGATTGATTCAAAATCTGCCAATAGGATCTTCTTGGCTAGGGAGTTGGTATTCATGTTTTTTGAGAGAGAGAGAGAGGATTTTATCTCAAGAATGATACTTGTGAATAGTGAACTTGTGATGTTTTGAAAAGGATTAAGGATGATTTATATAGCCCGGGGATTCGGCTTGGTCTTTAATGAGGTTAAGCATGCCTGATGATGTCATCAGCTATTTAATAGACTTAACTTGTTGAAGTAACTAATGGTTATTTCCAAGATAAATCTAATAATTACTAAGATAGCAATGATGAAAAATATCTATTGACAAGATGTAAGTCTTCCTCTCTTGATGATGGACACATGTCGTCATCTCGATTGTGGTAGACTTGTTTTTAATTAATCACAGGCTTCATTTTTCAAAACATGCACGAAAACTCGGTCAGTCAACTCAGGTTAACCGGAAAAGTTCATTTCATCAGACCAGAGTGCATATGTACTAAGCGGTTTTCCATGACCGGTTTTAGTAGGATATTTCCGTTTATGAAGAAGAGTTGATTAATATCAACAGTTGTTCAACTTTGGATTTGTTTTATCCACTTCAACCTGGTTATTTCAACCGTATTAGTAAACATACATTTGATTTGAAATTATGAAGTGATCGGGCATAACCGGAGACTTCCTCCCAGTTAGCATATTTGATTTATTTAATGGCCTATTTGAATATGGTTTGAGAAGCTTTAGCTTCTCCCTGAACACATATCCCGGTTTTATATACAAGCATACATCATGATTATATCAATTGATTAAGATTAGTAAGACCCAAGATATTTCGAAAATGTGAAAACTTAGCTTCCTGTAGCGGTTTCGTGAAGATGTCCGCTACTTGTTGCTCGGTCGACACATATTCCAGCCGGATGTGTTTCTCCTGAACATGCTCCCGGATGAAATGATGTCGGATGTCGATATGCTTTGTTCTTGAGTGCAACACCGGATTGTATGTGATCGCTATGGCGCTGGTGTTGTCACAAAAGATTGGAGACTCCTTTGCTTCTATTCCGAAGTCCCTGAGTTGCTGTTGAATCCAGAGGAGTTGTGCACAGCAGCTTCCAGCCGCTAAGTACTCCGCCTCTGCGGTTGACGTTGCAACGGATGTTTGTTTCTTGCTGCTCCAAGTGACTAACCGGTCACCCAGAAACTGACAGGTTCCACTTGTACTCTTTCTGTCGATTTTGCACCCCGCGTAATCGGCATCTGAGTAGCTTATTAAATTGAAGCTCGAGTCTTTTGGGTACCAAAGTCCCACTTCTTGAGTTCCCTTCAGATATTTCAAGATTCTTTTAGCCGCCGTATAATGAGATTGCTTTGGATTTGCTTGGAACCTTCCGCACACTCCAACCGCAAACAGAATATCAGGTCGGCTTGCCGTGAGATACAGCAGCGATCCGATCATTCCTCGATATGCTGTGATGTCAACGGCTTGACCATCATCATCTTTGTCTAGCTTCACGGAAGGACTCATTGGCGTAGCCGCTTCGGCACAGGTATCCATCCCAAATCTCTTCAGCAGTTCGGCTGTATACTTCGGTTGGCTTATAAAGATTCCGGCTTCCATCTGCTTAACCTGAAGTCCTAGAAAGAAACTCATTTCCCCCATCATACTCATTTGAAATCTATCAGTCATCATTTTCGAAAATTTGTCACATAACTTTGGATCGGTTGACCCGAATATGATATCATCAACATAAATTTGAACAAGTAGAATTTGCTCCTTTCTTTCAAATTTAAAAAGGGTTTTGTCTACCGAACCTATTGTAAATTTGTGATCAAATAGAAATTGTGTCAAAGTATCATACCAAGCTCTTGGAGCTTGTTTCAAACCGTAAAGGGCTTTATTCAGCCGGTAAACGTGATTTTCATGTTCTGGATTTTTAAAACCTGGAGGTTGATTTACATACACCTCTTCATTTACCTTACCGTTTAGAAAAGCGCTTTTAACATCCATTTGATAAACTTTGAACTTTTTGAAAGCTGCGTATGCTAAAAATATTCTAATGGCCTCAAGTCTAGCTACAGGGGCGAATGATTCTTCAAAATCAATGCCTTCTTCCTGCTTATAGCCTTGAGCCACTAACCGGGCTTTGTTCCTCGTAACTAAACCGTCTTCATTGAGTTTATTTCTGAATACCCATCGTGTGCCTATAACCGGTTTGTTTTTCGGTCTAGGAACTAGGTACCAGACTTTATTTCTCTCAAACTCGTTTAATTCCTCTTGCATTGCCAAGATCCAATCTGGATCTGACAACGCTTCATCCACCTTTTTCGGCTCAATTTGTGATATGAAAGCAGAGTTTCCATAGTGATCCAAATTTTGTTGCCTAGTTCGGACGGGTGAGGATATGTTACCTATTACTAGTTCAAGAGGATGATTTTTGTTCCTTCTGAGGTTAATCCGAGACGTGTCTACCAAGCTTTCGGTTGGCTGATCAAGGTTAGACTGATCGGTAGGTTGAACAGAGTCAGACCGACCGATTTCTTCAGTAGAAACTGAAGCGTCAACTTTCTGCGGTAAGGCAGCTTGATCAGGCTGAATTTCAACATCAACCGCTTGGTCCTTGACAAAGCGTCTAAAAACCGGAACCTCGTCTTCATCATCAGAATAGATATTGAAATTTTCCATTCTGTTGTGAAGGTCGAAGGGTAATGCAGTGTTTCGCTCAACCGATTCATCGAAAACAACGTGTGCGGTTTCTTCAACTGTTAAAGTCCTAGTATTGTATACTCTGTAGGCTTTACTCACAGCTGAATATCCCAACATTATTCCCTCATCGGATTTAGCATCAAAAGCGGTCAAGTACTTCTTGCCGTTATTGTGAACAAAGCATTTACTACCAAAAATTCGAAAATACCGTACACTTGGAATTTGATCAAAATAAATTTCAAAAGGAGTTTTCGAAAACCGTTTAGTTACTAAAGATCGATTTTGTGTATAGCAAGCGGTGTTGATAGCTTCAGCCCAAAACTTTTGAGCGATACCCGAATCGGCTATCATTGACCTTGCGGCTTCCTTGAGAGTTCGGTTTCTTCTCTCAGCCAGACCATTTTGTTGAGGAGTTCTGGCACTAGACAACTCGTGCCTAATACCGGAATCATCAAGAAAAGTAGTTAAATTACTATTTATAAACTCAGTTCCTCTATCACTTCTGATTTTGTTTACTTTAATAGATTTTTCATTTTGTATTCTCAAAATCAGTTTAATCAAGTTTGGAGTTGCTTGATTTTTAGAAGCTAGGAAAGTAACCCAAGTAAATTTGGAGTAATCATCAACAACTACCATAGTATAATGCATGCCTCCTAAACTAGTTACTTTAACCGGACCAAACAAATCCATATGCAACAATTCTAAACATCTTTCAGATTGATAATTTCCTTTACTTTTAAAAGATGATTTCACTTGTTTTCCCATTTGACATGCAGCACATACTTTATCTTTTGAGAATTTAACGTTTGGAAAACCGTGAACTAGTTCCTTGGAACAAATAAAGTTAATCGTTTTGAAATTCAAGTGATTTAACCGTTTATGCCAAAGCCAGTTTGGATCATTTCCGGCTATCATACACACAGGTTTTTCGAAATCAGTTTTCCAATTTACTTTGTAAATGTTTCCTATCCGGTTACCGGTTAACAAAGTGTCATTATTTTGATTTTTGACCAAGCATGAGTTTTTATGAAATTCAACTTTGTAGCCCACGTCACACATTTGGCTTATGCTTAGTAAATTAAAGCTTAATTTTTCTACTAATAGCACATTATTTATGGATAGTTCACCATGGACAATCTTACCCTTGCCCACGGTTTTACCTTTTGAGTTATCCCCGAATGTGATGAATGCTCCGGTTTCGTACTTTATGTCGGTCAGTAGCTCCTTGTTTCCGGTCATGTGCCTTGAGCATCCACTGTCCAAGTACCATTCAGAATTCTTCAACCGGTTGCTCCTCCTAACCTGCAACGAACAATTATTTACACCTTTTTGGTACCCACATTTAGTTGGGTCCATGGTTGATTAGTCCCTTTGGGATCCAGACTTGAATTAGTCGGATCACTTTCCCGGTTATTGTTTTGATAATATTTGGCTTAACTTCTTGGCCGTTGCTCAAGAATGCCTTATGTGGTGATGGGCTTCTTTGATGTCGAGTTTTATTTTTACTTGGTTTCCGGTTGGCTTTCCTTCTCTCAGGATGAAGCCATTTTTCAGATTCGTTAGGACCTACATACTTAAGCGTTTCTTCCGGTTTTAGGTCATTTTCGGTTTGTGAACTTTTGACAAATTTTATAAACGGAAGATTATTTTTCGTTAGTTTCATCCCGTTGGATTGTTTTGTTTCATTTTGTTTACTTGGATCATAACCGATACCATATCTACACTTCGGATGTCGTTTATAGTTACACATTTGTTTCACTACTTGACGTGATCTCTCCCACGCAGCCGTGACGTACATTGCTCGTTCATCGGTTTCGGTTACCGGTTGAACTGTCTTCTCATTATCGGAGAATAGTTCATCCGGTTCATACGTTTCGATTTCACATGTTTTATCGTTTTCATCATTTATTCGTTCGGTTTTAGGTTCTACAGGTGTTGGTATATACGCAGATATATTTCTGAACTCAGCAACCATTTGGTTGAGTGCAGAAACTAAATCTTCTTTAGTAAACTCATCAGAAGAGAAATCAAATACCTCTTCGTCGTTTGCCATGAAGCAGGTTACTTTCTCTTCACCATCTTCATTATCAGAGTATGCCCACTCGCTTCCACCGTCGGATGCAATGAGAGCTTTTTGGATCTCCTTTCCTTCATCAGCATGTTGATCATCGTTTCTTCGGTAGTCGTTTCGTTGGTTGTTGTTGTTTCCCCGATAATTATTTCCTTGATAATTGTTTCCCTGATACCGGTTTCCTTGATAGTTATTCCCTTGATAATTATTTCCTTGATAGTTTCCTTCCGGTTTTCTATCGTCTCTTCTTGGTTTTCTACACTCTGACCTGAAATGTCCAAAACCATCACAGTTATAGCATCTCTTGTTTGATTTATCTACATAGTTATAATTAAAGTCATTATTAGATGGTGGCTGACTCTTCTTCATGAATTTCCCGAATTTCTGGGCTAGCATCGCCATCACATCGTCGGTTATTTGATCAGTGTTTTTGACTGGAGCCGGTGCGGTTGATACTGGAGCCACCGGTTCCACCGATGTGACCAAAGCTCTTGTTGCAGTTGATGTGGATGCTTCATCTTCGATCCGAGACTTGATCTCGAATTCGTAGGCTTTCAAGTCCTCAAACGCATCATGCAACTTCATCTGCCCAAGGGTGCTTGATTCCCTCATCACCATGGTCTTGATATCCCACGTGCTTGGCAAAGATCTTAAAGCTTTGATGATCACTTCTCGGTTGTCATATTTCTTTCTGAGTGTCTGAAGCTCGTTTACTACGCTGGTGAACCGGTTGCTGAATTCCTTCATATTTTCTCCCGGTTTCATCCTTATGTTTTCATACTTCTGCGTAGCCACCAAGATTTTATTCTCCTTGGTTCTTTCGTTTCCCTCGTGGATCTGAATAATCGTTTCCCAGGCTTCCTTTGCATTTTCACACTCTGATATTTTATTCAAAGTGTTGTTATCTATAGCCTTATAGATATGCCTCATGCAATGGTTGTCCAGGTTGCTTCTTCTCCGATCTTCACTCGTCCACTGGCTTTCCTCCTTGTTGATCTTGATCGGTCCCTCTTTCAGGACTCGGCTCATCTCATCATCTAACGTAATCAGATGTAGATACATCTGTTTCTTCCAACTACTAAACGCTTCGCTGTTTAGCATTGGCGGCTTGTCGCTGTGGGTCATGCTTCCCATTTTCTTCGTTTGCTTGAGTGCTGAGAGCCTCGCTCTGATACTACTTGTTAGGATCGGGGACGCCCTTGGAGGACCGGGGTGTTTCCGGTTTCAAGAAGGGTGACCGCTTACACAACACACAACTCTTTGGTGATAGTCCGGTTAGAGACTAAAACCTTTCTCAGCACTGCACAACCTGTCACAGACTCTTGAACCGGGTTCAAGGGCGGAAATGTCTGTTTCAGGTTGAAGCAACGAATGCGACTTTTAGATGATGTTTTAGGAAGGAGTCGGTTTAATGGAGGTAAGTGACCGGTTTTGGAAATGTGATTAGTTTGCGGTTTACGTTAAGAAAGCAAGAAATGAAAGCGAAGGAAAGAACACGAGACAGGAAATTTGTTTATGGATGTTCGGAGCAAACCCTCCTACGTCACCCCTTCTTCTCAGGTTATGAGAAGGATCTCCACTAACTCTTTAGAGTTACAATTACACTTCCGGTCGAGCCCAACTTCGCTACTCGCCGGTTACACCAAACTCACACTTTTGATGTAATACAACAACACAACACAGTAACACACAAAGAACTTCCGGTTTTAGGAACACCGGTTTTGGAATACAAGACTTTATCTCTCTAGAATTTAATGCTTTTACAACTCATTAACTATTTCTGAACTTCTCCGAACTGCATTGAATGAAGACGATCCGTCTTCCTTTTATAGCTGAAAGTAGCCAACGGTTACTTTCTTCTCTCTCTTGCGGATTGGTCGATCATTATCACGCCTGTTTGAAGAGAGGTTGCTTGCACGCTTCAACTTCCTCAACACCTGGCATTCATGCAGGTGACTCTGAGCATAGGATGACATAGCCGGTTTTCAGATTGAGACACGTGTTGAACATCCGCTTCCGGTTGTCAGCATCGGATCAACAAAGCATCATTGCTTTCCTCGCATGCTTCTGATCGGATCCGATCTTCTTTTATTCTTTCGAGACACGTTTCTTCCGTCATGGTACGTCACTCTTGAAATTTGAATCTTCTGGCTTTTGATCTGTACTATCCGGTTTCTGTGTCTTGTGCATTATGATCCGGTTGGAGTGTAATCTTTTGTTCTTCGTTAACCGGTCGCTTGAGAAAGTGAAACCGGTTCCTCTGATCTTTAGCTTGATCACTTGAAGCTGGTTTCTTTGAAGTATATCAGCAACCGGTTTCTGATGCCCCAACCGGTTCATGCGGTTTTTAGAAGTACCTGCACATGAAGATTAACCTTTGTTTAGTTCGTCTGGCCGGTTCCAAAAATTAATCTACTTAATTTTTCTATCAAATTTCTCCCTCTCATTTTGTGCATGTACAAAATGAATAAACAAATGTTTTGAGGTCCTTAGGTCCAAAAATATTTTTAATACAAAAATAAAGAAAAACATTTAGTCTTCTGGAATGGCAAAGGCCATTGTTGATCTTCTAAGATGTATACTTAAAAGAGTATTCTCCATGCTTCCTTTCTGCAGCCCTCCTGCATCACCTACAAACGAAACTATTTACAAACTTTGGTACCCACATTCAATTGAGTCCTCGATCAATTAGTCCCTTAGGAATCCATATTAGAGACATTCTAATGAATTTCCCATTTTGTGTAGTGATTAATGCGTATGATTTTGACTTAGCAGATGCCTTTCTGCTAGCCACTGATCCATTAGATTTTGAAGAAGACTTTATTTTAAAACTCCTTGACTTAGAGCCAGATTTTAGATTATCAGTCTTGCTAGCTGCTTCTAACTTATTTTTCAGCCAGTTGACAGTCGGCAGAACATAAGTTATTTCATTCTTAAAAGCTACTTCTTCATGAATGGGATCAGATTCAATATCAGTTAAACTCCTTTTAAAAAAGTTTATTGACTAAGCTTGTTATTCGATAAGTTTGACTTTTTGCAAGACCGGTTTGAGTCATCGCCATCAAATCCTAGACCGGATCTAGACCCAGCAGATTTTAACATGTTGATTTGATGTTTGATAGCTTCTCCAGACCTTGTCCATGCACTGACAACATAGTTTAGTCTCTTGTTTTCAGCAGAAATAGTTTGAATCTGTTATTTGAGCATCTCATTCTCAGATGAGATCTCTGCAATTTTCTTTTCAAAAACATTTGATTCAGAAATTTGAGGTAAAACTGGTTGATGCACTTCATGTGACGATTTTGTTTTATTTAGGGATTCTGCTAGTTTTCTGTACTCTATGACCATGTCATCTAGTGCAGCTACTAGTTGTTCCCTTGAAAACTTTTCAGAAGAGAAGTCAAATACCTCAGTTTCTTGAGTCTCTCCTTCATCTTCTCTTGCCATGAAGCAATCCACTTCTTCTTATCACTATCACTTGATGAGAAGTAAGAGTTACGGTGGTTTCGTCTGTTCTTCCCATCTCCTGCCATAATAGCCTTCAGCTCTTTTTCATCATCCTTTTTATCTTCGCGCTTAGGCTTCCGACATTCCGATTGGTAATGAGCTGCAATGCCACAGTTATAACATTTAACATTAGCCTTGGATTTCTTATTATCATTATAATTTGAAGAGCTTGAGTTAGAGTTGCTCTTCTTTATTGAGTCGCCAAACTTCTTCACGAAGAGAAACATGGCATCGCTGCTTAGTTGTTGAGCCGTCATCTTCACATTAGTAGCAACTGGTGGCTCTTTAGCAGTCACCAACGCTTTGGAAATGATAATAGAAGAGGATTGATCTTATTCAATCCTAGAGTTCAGCTCGAACTCGTAGGCCTTGAGATCAGCGAACAGGTCGAAGAGCGAGATATTGTTGAGGTCTTTGGATTCCCTCATAGTCATCTACTTTATGTCCCATTCCCTCAGAAGAGAGCACATGACCTTAATAGCAAGCTCCCTATTGCTATAAGTCTTGCCAAGGATAGATAAAGAGGAGACAATCTTGTTGAATCTGGTGTCGAACTCGTTCATAGTTTCACAGGGACACATCTTGAAACTATCAAACTGTTGAGTCGCAACCATGATCTTGTTTTCCTTGGTTTTCTCATTGTCCTCACATAGTTGGGTGAGTCTGTCCCAAAACTCTTTAGCAGTATCACACTCGATGATGTAGTTGAACATGCTGTCATCGAGAGATCTGTACAAAACATCAAGGGCCATGTTGTTGAGGTTGTTCTTCCTTTTGTCTTCACTAGTCCATTCGGATTTCTCCATATCGATCTTGATAGAACCATCTGTGATGACACTCCACATGTCGTCACGGAGAGAAGAAAGATGAGCACGCACTCTCTTCTTCCACACAATATAGTTTTCTCTTGAGAAAGTGTGGATTGTGGTTGCACTGGCATCTTTGGATATGGTCGACATTCTTGGAAAAGGCTTGAGAATAGAAACAGAGCTCTGGTATCAATTGATAGGATCGGCGTAATCGATAGAGACGGAGGTCTGGCTATTGATGACGGCTTAGGAAAAAACAGTTTGATAGAAATTCTGTTAGGGATTTAAATCACTTTTTATTCTGCACAAACCCTTGCAAACTCTTGAACGATTCAAGTGCGGAAATCTTTGCTCAGGTTTGAAGCTATGAACCAAGAATAAGAAGATGATAGAATGAAAAAGACACAACAATTTGTTTATAGATGTTCGAAGCTAACTCTCCTACGTCACCCCTTCTTTCAACCACCGGAAGAATTCACTAAACTTTCAAATCAAATATAGTTGCACGAATAGCTCACTATGGAACAAAACAAACTCTGTTCACTTTACAATATGAAGAATATCACTCAGCTAAAACAATGCTTTGATTCTAACACTCTCTTGATTGAACACTCAGTAAAAACAAGAAAGCAACTCGTTCAATATGCGTACATTGAATAATCGGATAGATCGATTTGTTCGCTCAAAGTTCTGGCAGTTCTTTCGTTGTCCTTCAGAATCTTTAAATAAGGAGCAGGTATCGACGGTCGAATCTTTCATAATGAAACGTGGCAAGCTTCTATTGGAACGCCTCTATAGTACACAACAGACTTTTAGCACTAGGATCGTGGCCGTAACAATCTGGTAGTGTGCCAAATATTGTTCTAGGATATTCTTGCAAAATCGAGTAGTGGAAAGAATATTTGCTTACGTGGCATTAATCAATTGGTTGCAACTGGTTGTCGTACTGATCTTCACTGGAAAGTGGAGCAGGAGTAGCGTACTGCTAGTTGATCGTGGGTAGATGGGTGATAGCTTTAAGCAACTACTTAAGCATAGCATTAGACGTATTTCACTTAGATGACCTCGTCTAATGAAATTTGATGCCCCCGTCTAATAGAAGGATCCATTAGACCACCTGGTCTAATGGGATTAGACAACACGTCTAATCACATATTCCTCCAGACTAATCTAAAGGAGTTAGACTGCACGTCTAACTTTCATTAGTTAGACTGCACGTCTAACTATACATCCCTTCAGACTAATCTGAAGGAGTTAGACCGCACGTCTAACTCTCATCTGTTAGACTACATGTCTAACTAAGTCTGTTAGACTGCACGTCTGACTCCGTGTATTAGACTACACGTCTAACTACGTCTGTTAGAATGCAAGTCTAACTACATCTGTTAGACTGCACGTTTAACTTCGTGTGTTAGACTGCACGTCTAACTCTGTGTGTTAGACTGCACATCTAATTATGTCTGTTAGACTGCACGTCTAACTCTATGTGTTAGACTACACGTCTAACTACGTTTGTTAGACTGCACGTCTAACTCCGTGTGTTAGACTGCACGTCTAACTACGTCTATTAGACTGCACGTCTAATTCTGTGTGTTAGATTGCATGTCTAACTACGTCTGTTAGACTGCACGTCTAACTCCGTGTGTTAGACTGCACGTCTAACTACATCTGTTAGACTGCACGTCTAACTCTGTGTGTTAGACTGCACGTCTAACTACGTTTGTTAGACTGTACATCTAACTATGTGTAACTTAATGCATTTAATGCTCAATCAGTCTAATGACCCACATTAAGACTAAGTCTAATATAACCTGTTTTCGATACACCTGCACCAAAAACGATTAGACGGCATAGATTGAGTTTTATATACATTCATCATCAAAATTCTAATAGTCAAACTACTTTGACACTTAGTCAAAATAATTTGACCCAACAGATGAGGTCAAATATTTTCATTACAAACAGTTCAAGGTTCTTGTGTCCATATTCCCCCTTTTGTCGGGTGATATTTGTTTAGTTTTGCATAATATATTAATATAATATTTTTTTGTGATAACGGTTAAAACTATTTCATTAATATCCTAAAAGTGTGAGGGTCAATGATCAAAGTTAGACAAACCCTAAATATGATTAAAGGATGAGAATCAAATGGGCTTAAGAAACCTGATTAGTAGCAATCAAACATACAAACAAATATTATAAACTGTATCAAATCCTAATTATCCTAATAAGTATTTTTATTTTTATACAATCCTATTGTATCAACATGTTGTCTTCCTCTTCCCATTGTCCTTCCTCTTCCCCTTTCTCTTACAATGAAAGGGGGATAAACTAAAGAGGTTGATGAATACTTCTTATTCTCATTTAGATATATCTTTATTTATATGAACCTATTCTGATTTGATAATAAAAACAAATTTTAGGATTTTCAGGCTCTTCACCTTGTTGATCTCAACTTGAATTTCTAGATCATTGTCTTCATTTCTTTCAGCTTTAGATTTAGAATCCTCAACAACTTTGGATTCCTTTATATCAACCTTGTTAGGGGCGGCGCCAGTAACAATTAATCCCGGTCTGTAACTCAAAGGGACTTATGTCCTTAGTACCATTATATTATAAATATATAATTATATAACTCCTTAATTTATTAATTTGTACCTAATAGTCCGGAGGCCCACCAAACTAATAAATATATTATATAATATATATTCTATCTAAATATCTAACCAATCTAACTAATATATGTATTTATTAAATTTAAACAATCTAAATATAATGTATTAATTCTTAAATAAATAAATAAAAATTCAACCCTAATATTATATAATATATTTATTCATAATTAAAAAAAATTAATTTATTAATTTCTAAATAAATAACCCACTAAATAATATATAATCTATCACTACCAAATTAATAAACATCTAACTTATTCATTAAGTTCCTAAAAATGATAGTTACTTTAAAAATTTGAATTCTTTTCTTACTAGTTATTAGGTCTCTATAATTTTTAATGCTTAGACGGAAGAACACATTATATCGGTTTAGATTGAAATTTATTCTTTTACCAGGTTTGTATAATTTCAATTCTGCATGTTTATGATACCACACCACAACCGTAACACTCAATAAAGAAATATATATGTAATGTTCTCACTAGATATAATCTAGAAACTAATAATATGCGAGGTCAAGGATATGATGGTATTTTTAATTGTTTGAAAGCTTTATTTCTTAAAGATTTCCCTTATGCGTATTATGTGCATTGCTTTGCTCATCCACTACAACTATCATTAGTTGCCGCGACTGAAAAGGAGATCTCTATATGGCTTTTTTTTCGAATCTAACAACTATTATCAATATTATTACATCTTCTTCAAAATGAATTACTGAGTTACATTCAGCTCAAACTAATGAAATTGCTCATTCAATTATTAATGGTGAACGTGAGATTGGACGAGGAGCTAATGTCATGCTTTATTTCGTTGTGTGCTTAAACAATTCATATTTTTTAATATTTAATTTTTTTTTATTATATATATTAGTTTTTGTGAAAATATTTTTAGCCCGGGTAGACTTGAAATCCTGGCTCCACCCTTGAACCTTGTAATTCTCTTCTTACTCTTGATTAGTCTGAGTATCTTTCTCTCTGTTTTCATCAGCAACCACTTCAACTTGATTTAATTGTGATTTCTCAATTATCTATTCATTAGGTTGAGGTTCCACCTCCTTCTTCGTACTACTTTTTTCTTGTACAAAATTTTCTTTATTTTTTGTTTTTTGTTCTTTATCCACATTTTTCTTTTTGATTATAGGCACCTCTGTTTTATTTTCTACATCTTTACTTTCTGACCTTTATGAATTTTCTAATCTTCCTTCTTAGCCAAATAATATTTTGGGTTTGCATGTTGGATTGTATTATAGAAAGAGCATATGTCTGGTCTTCACTCATAAGTGATTTCCATGATAGTATATTTTCCTTTTTTTGTCTACTATTGTCATATTTTTCTATATTGTGCTTGTAGGATGCACCTCAATGCTAATTCTAGTAAATAATATGTGATCTTCTTCATTAATTGGGTCCATGTATAATGGTCTACCCAATAAACATAAAAAATGACTAAGAGCTTTAGAATTGTAAATATGTGCATGTATATTTCAGAACTTGAACCATATTTGTGCAGTTTCTTTTGGCTTACTCAATAGGTTTAAGTCTTCAGACCATTTTTCTAACTTCATAAAGTTGGATCCTATATATGTATGCCTATTTCCTATAATTTACTCTGGATTAGATCCATTCTTGAATTTAAGGAAATATAGATAATGGACATTTTCTGAAATCTTCTCCAACCCTTTTTCCTTCCCATTGCTTCAAAATTGTATCTTTAATAATGGGGAAATATACTATGTTTTTCTTTATGTAATTTCTCACAACTACATTTTCTCATTTCTTTATACAGTTTTCTTCTATTTTAGTAGGCAATTTAAATTCAAATGAAAAAAATTAGTACCTCAACTTTTGTTTGTGTATTGCTCAAGTAGATTTTCCCTTTAAATGCATGATCTTTTGACTTTTTTTGCATTTTGTTCTTTCAAACTTCATTAGTTTTCCATGTAGAGTTACTCTTGATAGTACATGACTTATATTTGAGAGCCTTCATCAGCTCCTTTATTATAACAACTGACCATTGAATAATTTCTTCATATTTTATTTTAGAAAATTCTAGTCTTGAAGATAGTGAATGTTGAGTTGAATTGTAATCTGTTGTGATTTCTCCTTATTAATGACAATTTCTCCCCTTTTGGCACGCATAATGAAATTTATAATCTAATTCTTGAGCCCAAACAAATTAGTTATTTCATTACAGCGTATCTTCCAAGCTTCTTCATTATTCCCCTATTTTTTTGCATTACTTTTTACATAAATTTTCCAACAGTAGTTAGAGCAGATTGTTTACTTGTGTTGTTATCATGCTGTTCTTTGCTGACTTCTTTAACAATTCTTTTAATTTCTTTGATTGTTGCTTCTTAATTTATTCTAACACAAACTTCTTGACTTTCTTATATTTATTACTTTTCTTCTTCCCCTTTCCCATAATGGCAGAAATAGAGTAATAGAATAGAGTAATTGTAGAAACTCTAAGAGATTATCACAAATAAACCGTAATCGAGAGAAAATTTCAACGACACTTACAAATGCACAAGAAACCATAAACTAGCGACACTTAATGAACGACGCAAGAAAATATTAGGTCTCCCGTGCCGCCCGTTCCAATCGTGTCGTGCCGCTTATGCCGACCGCGCTTCTTCTTATTAATGGTGATTCCGGTGCCGATTTGATGACTTATGGCGCATGACAATATCGTGTCGCCCTTGTAAATTGTGCCTTTCTGCCTGTGCCTATCATGCCGCTGTGCCGATCGTTCCATGTCGCCTATGCCAATTGCGCTTCCTTTCATATCTCATTTTCTCTCTCTTCCTTATATTAATATAATATTCTCACACCCCATATGGTATTAATTCCCCTTTCTTGTCCGACTACATCGTCCATATTGATATCTCATCCTCTCAATATTGTGATATCATTTTTTTGTTTTGAGAAAAAAGACATGCCCCATACAATAAATAAACTAAAGAAGAGAAAAAATTGACATAAAATAAAATAGATATTTATAATTTGTATTCAAGAAGACTATCTCGCATGCAATTTTGTAGTTTGGATGATAAGATTTGCATCAAATATCATTCATGACAATTATTGTTAAAAATATTGAATACTCTTCGCCAATGGTGAATGTGTATAATCCCGACCGTTCTATAATAACATTTCAAATCTCGTTTTATGGATATATTATTGCTTATGCCCTTGAGGAAAATAAAAACCACTCATTTGAAATAAATTCAAAGGGTCACAAATAACTTATGGTCGATTTTGGATGATTGGAATTAGAATTTGAATAGACATTAGAATTTTAATTCAAATTTTACTGAATTGAAATTACAATTCATTTCCCATGTTTGAAAAAACTATTGAATTATAATTCAATTCTAATTTTAATGTTTGAACAAAAAGTATAATATAAATAATTTTAAAATATATTATCTATATTATTAAAATATTGGTTTGACATAACTTATTATATAGCTGATGTGCCCAGAGTTTTTGTTTAGGAGGCATGAAAGGGGCAGAAAAAGCAATGCCACGAATCCGACGTGGTTTGCCACTTGTGCAGGAGAAAAAAAATATTTAGTATAAATTCATTCCCAAACGCTAATCCTCAAATTATTTTTCTCTCAACTCTCTCCGACAAAACTCTTTCCAAACTTAAAACCCTCCCACCCAAAACCCTAGCTCATGGTATGTTTTTGATATCTAGTTACACAAAACATTTATTTTATATTTTATTTGTATAATAATGAAGTTATTCATGTTTAATGTTCAAAAACCAGTAAAGACAACATCGTAGTAGATGAAGCTTAATCGCTCGTTGAGCCTGAAAGTCACACAAATGTTGGTATCGAGTGAAAATGTTTGGAGAGATTTTTGGTTGGAGTTGGTGAAAATGTGCATACTTTGGAGAAAATGTCCCGAACATGCACATTATAGGGAGAAAATGTTTTCGGGACGTTTTCTCTAAAAAAATGTTCATATTCAAGACATAAACGTCCCAATAATGTTCATATTTAGGACATAAACATCCCATACATGAACATTTTCGTGATGATTTCCTTGAAAATGTTCATGTTCAGGGCGTTTATATCCCATATATGAATATTTTTAGAACAAAAACGTTCCAAATATTAATATTTTGGGGATAAAAACGTCCCGAATATGAACATTTTCGGGACATAAACGTCATAAAAATGAACATTTTTAGGAGAAAATTGTCATAAAATTGCTCAAATTCGGGACATTTATGTGCCAAATATGAATATTTTTGGGACGATTTCTCCAAAAAATGTCCATGTTCGGGATATAAAATGTCCCGAATATGAACATTTTTACGACATTTTCTCTCGAAAATGTGCATGTTTAGGACGTTTATGTCTCGAACAATTTTTCAAATTGACATATTTTTTTAGTTACACTTATTTTTAATTCAAAATTACCAATTTGGAATTACCTTTTGCAGGCAAATTCTCAATATTGGAATGAAATTTTTCTCTAAAGAAGAAGTTTGTGATATCTACAAATCATATGCCCACTCAACTGGATTCGGCGTCAACAAGTTAGGGACTAAAAATGTAGATGATAAGCATAAATACTTCAGCATTGGTTGTGTCAAGAGTTGTATGATAGAATCGAGGGCTAAAACTAAGTTTTAACATAGACCTACAACTAAAAAAACAATAAAGCTAAGACTAATGTAGTTATTCGGAATGAAAGGGAATATGTGATAACAAGTGTATGTCTTTGAGCACAACTATACATTAAGCCCTGAGAAGATATGCCATATTAGATCATACAAAGTAATAGACGGAAATGCAAAGATAAAATTTGATACAAACGATGAAGTTGTAATAACTGTGGCCAAAATATATCAATCCATTGTAATGGAAGCTAGAGGGTATGATAACATGTCTTTTGATGAGAGAACATTAGAAATTACATTATAGAAGCACAAAGGTTGAGGTTAGAGAGTGGGGATGTTGAAAAAATCACTAATTATTTCTTAATAATGAAAACTAGGAACTCTAACTTTTTCTATTTGATTGATTTGAACTAGGAATCCGAATTAGAAATGTGTTTTAGGTAGATAGAAGCTTATGAGTATTTCTCTAATGTTATCACTTTTATTACAACCTATTTGACAAATCGCTATGACATGCCCTTTGTTACATTTTTCGGGTCAATTATCATGATCAATCCATTTTACTTGAATGTGGTTTATTGTCAAGTGAAGATTCACAGTCTTTCACTTGGTTGTTCATAACTTGGTTGGAATGTATGCTTGATCGACCTCAAATACTATCATCACATACCAATGTCGACCCATGACAATTGCAATTGAGAATGTATTTCCTAAAGCTCATCATTGTTTTTGTTTGTTAATATAATGAAGAAAATTCCTACAAAATTTGGAAGCCATGCCATACCGAATTCAAACTAATAAAGAAAATACTGAAAACCATTGTATACAACTCCATTACTATTGAATAGTGTGAAGACGATTGGACGAGACTATTAGATGATTATCAACTAGAAGATAATGATTAGTTGTATTATTTATGTGAAAGGGTAGTTTTGGGCAGGATTGTCTACATCTCAAAGGGGGTGAAAGTATGAACGCCTTCTTTGATGACTACGTGCAATCCAAAAAATCTCTTAAACAATTCGTCGAACAATATGATAAGGGCTCTATTGAGAAATAAAAAAATTGGATTTTCATTCATTTAATTCTATCATACCAACTGTTAGTGGTTATGTCTTTGAAAGACAATTCCAAGACTTCTACACTCAACATATATTTAGGTTGTTTCAACAATAAGTTAAAGGGATGTTGTTCTACGATATCTAAATATTTAAAGAGGAAATGACAACTTTTATATTTAAAGTTGAAGAACACATTTTGGGGGTTAATGGAGAATATTTAGAGACGTTTATTACAAAGTACACTATATTGAACTGGACTGCAATATTAAATATCAATGTCGAATGTTTGAGTTCAAAGGTATTTTGTGTAGGCATATCATGACTGTGTTGAAAAAGTGAAGGTGAATGAGGTACCAATATGTTATATCATGAACTGGTGGCGTAAAGATATTAAACGCGAGTATCAAACTATCACAAATATTTACGATTCAGATATGTCTGTGGAAGAAAAAAACTTTAGAACAGTCTAACCTAACTAATGCAAGAGATTCAACACCTCAGAACAAAATCTAAAGAAAGTTGTTTTGTTTTACTCAACGACATAAAATAGATCAAGGAACATTTTATGTCTATAGAACGTAATCATGGGGACAAAGGCACAAAAGTATCTCTAGACATAGAGACATAAGCATTTATAAAAAAAAGGCACAAAAGTATATCCATCAACATGAATTTTGATACACTCCACTGTGAAAGTAAGGACTCGAGGTAGACCTCCAACTAAGAGGAAACAATCATTCATTGAGAAAATTTGTTAGAAAGTCGTCTTTGAGATCACGTAAGAAGGTTTGACTGACTGCATTATTCCTTGTCTTAATTATTTACCATGTTATTAAAGTTTTGTAATTATTTTTTTTAGTCTACTACAACTTAAATTCCAACTCCAACATCAGCTCCACAACATCCAAATTTGAGTATGTCCGACACTTAATTCACATTTATCTTGTTATCCCAACTTTCTCAATTAGGGTCAACAAGATATGTAAATTCCTACTACCCCACCATTGGCAACACAAAAGAATAATTACGTTAATTTTGTAACTTGTAAACATGTTGTAACATGACTTTATTATTTACGTAGTTAATTATGTTAAATTTGTAGCTTGTTAACATGTTGTAAATTGATTATTAACATATTTAATTATGTAAACATGTTGTAATTTAATTATGTTAATTTATAACTTGTAAATATGTTCATATTTGGAACATAAATGTCCCGAAAATGTGCAAGTTCGTTACATTTATGTCCCGAATATGAAAATTGAAATGTCTTGAAAATGTTGATGTTTGGGACATAAACGTCGCGAAAATGTTCATGTTCGGGATATTAACGTCCCAAAAATGAACATTTTTAGGACGTTATTGTCTTAAAAATATTCATATTCGGGACGTTTATGTCCCGAATATGAACATTTTCGTGACATTATCACATAAAGTCTTCTTACAACCAATCAGAGAAATATCATTTACGACTCAACCCGAAGAAATGTAACTTTGGAATCACAGTTGGTAAAATTCTAGTCTTCTTAATCACATAAAGGGGAATCAAATTCGATCCTTCTAAGATAGAAGTATTCATGGCTATGCCGGTCCTTCGAAACGAAAGAGACATCCGATGATTTCTAGGGAAAATCCAATACAATAGCTAATTCATCGACAAACTTACTATGACATGCGATCCTCTATTCAAACAACTGAAGAAAGTCCAAAAGTTCTTATGGGATGAAAACTGTCAACAAACGTTTGACAGAATAAAAGATTATTTACAATCCCCTACCACACTCAAGTCGCCCAGAGCCGACATTCCTCTCGTTTTGTACTAATCCATGGGAAGCATCTTGGCTTAATAAAACGAGGAAAAAATTGAAACTACTATGTACTACATCAATAAAAGGATGATTGAGTGTGAACTTAATTACACTCTAGTTGAGAAAATTTGTTGGGCATTAGCATGGGTCACCAAGTTGAGACACTACCTACAAGCCCACCCCATCAAGTTGGTATCAAGACTGGACTCGATCAACTTCTTATTCCAACAAACTTTTCTGTCACATAGGCTAACCAAATGGATGATGATGTTATTCGAATATGACATAACATATACAGTACAAAAGTCTATCAATTGAAGTGTTGATGCAGACTTCCTTATTGACCAACCCATCATTGTTTAGTTAGAAGACGAACTCAAATTTCCAAACGAGGGAATTATAAGTATTACATTAGATACATGGAAACTAATATTTGATGGATCTATCAGAAAGTAGGGTTACAAAATTGTGATTTTGTTAGTTGACCCGAAAGGGGCGTATAACCCAATATCCATAAACTCGAATACCCCATCACCAATAACGAGGTCGAATACAAGACATGCCTCTCAGGTCTCAAGTTGACATATGAACAAGGGACAACCAAGATAAAAGACGTCGGTGACTCTAACTTGGTTATATTCCTAGCCAATGGCACGTGACAAGTGAAAGAGGACAACTTGAAACCCTACCACGCCCACCTGACCAAACTTATGAACAAATTCGATCAAGTATCATTTGTTCACACTCCAAGAAGCTAAAACCGCTTCACATATGCCTTGGCTACTTTGGCAACCATGACTCAAATTCCCGACGGAATTAAAGTCAAACCATTAAAAATCCGACAAAAGCAACAACCTACTTTTGAAAAGGGAGTAGTAACTTCTTGTGAAAATGATGTTAAACCCTAGTATGATACTCTCTATGAAGTATATTGAATACAGAGAATATCATTCCCACTTCTGAGCTAAGGAACGATAGACGTTACGTCTTCCACCAATTATGTTTGGATTGCAAACATGATTTGTTGGGTCAAATTATTTTGACTAAGTGTTGAAATAGTTTGACTATTGGAATTTTGATGATGAAATGATGAATGGATAATCTATGCGTCTAATTGTTTTTGATGCATGTGTATCGAAATCAGATTTCATTAGACTTGGTACTAATGAGGGTCATTAGACCGATTTGGTATTAGATACATGGTGTTAGACGTATAGTATAACTAAGCGGTGTTAGACGTGCAGTCTAACTAGAGAAATTAGACATGTAGTCTAACTCGTGGAGTTAGACGTGCAGTCTAACTCATGGAGTTATACGTGCAATCTAATAGACTCGTAATTAAACGTGGATTCTAACTCGTGGAGTTAGATGTGCAATCTAATAGACTCGTAATTAGACGTGCAGTCTAACTCGTGGAGTTAGACGTACATTCTAATGGACTCGTAATTAGACGTGTAGTCTAACTTTTGGAGTTAGACGTGCAGTCTAATAGATTGTGAAAGTTAGACGTGCAGTCTAACTCCTTCAGACTAGTCTGAAGTAGAACCGTAATTAGACATGCAGTCTAACTCGTGGAGTTAGACGTGCAGTCTAATGGAAAGAGAAAGTTAGACGTGCAGTCTAACTGGTGAAAGTTAGACGTGCAGTCTAACTCCTTCATATTAGTCTGAAGTGATTGTAATTAGACGTATGTCTAATCCCATTAGACCGGGTGGTCTAATGGATTCTGCTATTAGACGGGGACGTTTGATTTCATTAGACGATGTCGTCTAATTGAAATACGTCTAATGCCTTTCTTAAGAAGTTGCTTGAAGCTAGCACCCGCCTACCCACGTGCTATAGTTGTACGCTACTCCTGCTCCACTTTCTAGTGAAGATTAGTACAACATCTAGATGCAACCAATCAACCAATGACACGTAAGCGAATATCCTCTCTACTACTTGTTTTGCAGGTAAATCTCTGAAGAATATTCGGCGCACTACTTGTTGTGTACGACCACGATCCTTGTATTCAGAGCCTGCTGTGTATTATGGAGGCGTTCCAATGGAAGCGTTCCACGTATCATTATGAAGATTTGACCATTGGTACCTGTTCATATTTAAAGATTCTTAAGGACAACGGACTATCTCTCGATTTTTCTGTCGCTTGTATTCTAAGAAGAATCTCTGGAATTAATGTGAAATCAAGCTCTTGAACATTCAAACTGTTAGCTGATTTCCGGATTGTACTGTATGTTAATCAAGAGAGAGTTAGAATCAAAGTATCATTTTAGCTGAGTGATATTCATCATATTGTAAGTTGAACAAAGTCTGTTCTGTTCAATAGTGAGCTATTCGTGCAAACTATATTTGATTCAAAGCATATTATAGTGGATCTTTCTGGTGGTTGAAAGAAGGGGTGACGTAGGAGAGTTTGCTCCGAACATCCATAAACAAACTGTTGTGTTGTTCATTTCTGTCATCCTCTCATTCTTGATCATAAGCTTCAAACCTATGTAAACATTTCCGCACTTGATTCTGTTTCAAGTGTTACAAGGGTTTGCGTAGAATAGAAAGTGAATTAAATCCCTAACAAGATTTCTTTCAAACCGTTTTTCATAATGATAGGATCGGCTTTATCGATAGAGACGGGGGTCTGTCTATGGATGAAGGCTTATGAAAAACAGTTTGAAAGAAATCCTGTTAGGGATTTAATTCGCTTTCTATTCTACACAAATACTTGTAAACACTTGAAACAGATTCAAGGAGGATTTGTTTACTTGGGTTTGAAGCTCAAGATGAAATATGAAAAGATGACAGAAATTAAAGAACACAACAGTTTGTTTATGGATGTTCAGAGAAACTCTCATACGTCACCCCTTCTTCCAACCACCTGAAGGATTCACTATAATATGATTCGAATCAAATACAGTTTACACACACTTAACTCACTATTGAACAGACACTTTATGTTCAATTACAAGATGAATAATATCACTCAGCTAAAAGTGTTTTGATTCTAGCTCTCTCTTGATTCACACACAGTACAATCAGAAAGCAGCTTCACAATATGAATATTCAAAGGCTTGAAAATATCAGTAGTTTCAGTAAGCAAGATGATCAATATCGGCAAATTCGTAAGGCAGATTGTCCATTGTCCTTGAGATTTGTTAAATACTGAGCAAGAGCTATCGGTCGAATCTTTTAGAATGATACGTGGCACTCTTCTATTGGAAAGCCTCCATTGTACACAGCAGGTTCTGAGCACAAGGATCGTGGCCGTACACCACTGGTAGTGTGCCGAATATTCCATCAAAGATGTACCTACAAAACAAGTAATATGAGGAAAATTCTCTTACGTGGCATTCATTGGTTGGTTGCATATAGTTGTTGTACTGATCTTCACTAGAAAGTGGAGCAGGTGTAGGGTACATCTATAGTACGTGGGTAGACGAATGCTAGCTTCAAGCATACTGCTTAGGCTGAGCATTAGACGTATTTCAGTTAGACGGATTATGAAAATCAGTCTAATGAAATCAAACATCCCCTTCTAATAACAGAGTCTATTAAACCGCCTGGTCTAATAGAATTAGACTTGCATTTAATTACAATAACCATTAGACTGCACGTCTAATTCCGGTTCTACCTCAGACTTGTCTAAAGGAGATAGACTCACGTCTAACTTTCACTTAATTAGACTACAAGTCTAATTATCCAATAACCATTAGACTGCACGTCTAATTCCGGTTCTACCTCAGACTTGTCTGAAGGAGTTAGACTCACATCTAACTTTCACTTAATTAGACTACACGTCTAATTATCCAATAACTATTAGACTGCACGTCTAATTCCGGTTCTACCTCAGACTTGTCTGAAGGAGTTAGACTCACGTCTAACTTTCACAATCTATTAGACTGCACGTCTAACTCCACTAAGTTAGACTGCACGTCTAATTCCGCACATATTAGACTATACGTCTAATTGCAAATATATTAGACTACACGTCTAACTCCGCTGAGTTAGACTATACGTCTAATTCGATGCATTCATTAGACTACACGTCTAACTCCGTTGAGTTAGACTGTACGTCTAATTCTATACATTCATTAGATTGTACGTCTAATTCTATGCATTCATTAGACTGTACGTCTAACTCCGTTAAGTTAGACTGCACGTCTAATTCTATACATATAATGTCAAAGTCGGTCTAATGACTGTCATTAGAGCCAAGTCTTATGAAGTGTCATTTTGATACACCTGCATCAAAACTCATAAGTCATTTCATCATCAAAATCTCAATGGTTAAATTATTTGAACACTTTGTCAAAATAATTTGACCCAACAATTTTCCCCTTTTTGATGAAGAAATTGGAAACTTGCATACATATACCAAAATATGCATTCATTATATAAATAAAACAAACCATTACATGCAAATTCAGCATACAAAAATATCATATTAATAATCAACCACATGTGAATGTTTTCAGAAGAAACACACAAAACTTGTTCTCAAAAATAACCAAAATAAGTTAACATCAAAGCATTGCTAACAAGTTTTTCAAAAACTTTCATCTTAAATGAAAATAATTTCCATTATAATCTTCTTCTTATTCTTCCTAGTCTCAACTCTGGAAAGGATAGACTTCAACCTAAGAGATCTCTGAGACTGCGGTTAGAAAGGAGTTGGAGTCTTCTCTTTTCCTTTTCTTGGACTTGAGCGTTTTCACCCTTTGAATATAATCGACAACCTTCTGGTTGTTCAGGATTTTAGAAGGAAGGTGAAAACTTTTACCAGGTTCATTCAGAAGGAAACAAAGAAGAGAGCTAAGAGGACCATCAAAGCCAAAAATAGTCTTCCGAGCAACAACCATTCTAACAAGATTTCTGAAGAGGAAGCTTGTCCAGTTGACAGGAACACCCCTGGTGATAGCCACCATTATCTGAAAAACATTTGTACAATACTTGTAAGAGGACTCTTTGGAGAGAAGAGATTTCGAGACGATATCGCTTAGAAGAGCAAACTCAACCTTTAGGAGGTTTTTCTTTCCATGAATATTCACTTGAGGAGAATCAGAAAAGACTTTCATCATTGTAATCATTTAGTCAGGCGGAGTAGTTGACTACTCATCAATACCTACTTTTGGAAGCTGGAAAAACATACCGAAAGACCCTTCGGTGATGCAGATTAGCTGGCCCATCACGACCCCAGCAATAACTTTATCCTGATAAAAGCTAGGGATTTCGAAAAATTCATGGACCAACTGTTCATGATAGAGTTCATGAGGAGAGAGGAATTTTCTCAGCCTGGAGGCTTTTAGAGACTCAAACATTCTATACATTCCCTTAGACTCAGCCTGGAGGAATTCATGGACCAACTGTTAAAATCCACTTGAATAGATTTTGGATGGAAACTGGACATTTCGACTTGATGAACAAACACTTAGTCGATTCGAATTCTAGAGAGAGAGAGTTTTCAGAGAGCTCTAATCTTTAGAATGGGTGAATCAATAAATATCAAGGTTTAATCATGTAGAAAATAACTAATGATTACTCCTACCGTCAAGAACTTCAAAGGTCTGTTCCCAATAAACGCAGTATTTAATGTTAGCATGAAACCGAACATTTAACACTAAGTGTACAATCAAAAGTTGTCAAATATATTAGTCATTCCTTACATATTGAGAGACACGTGTCTTCAATTCTTTTGAGGAATGATTGATTTACTTTTCGGCGGGAAAATGAACTTGAGTAGAGGCAAACAAAGGACAACTGTCCAACTAGCCAGAAGATGAAGAGTCTAATTACACCAGTAGTTAGACGTTTATTCTCCCTTTTTCACATTTTCATCTTCCTTTTGAAAATTAGTCTATTAGACGTATACATCTAATTATGCAATAACATCACGTGAGATACGCGTGTTTGGTTAGACGTGAGCATCCTCTTGCTCATGAAGTAAAAACGTCTAACGTCTATTAGACGTATCCGTCTATTAGACGTATCCATCTAACCATGCAGGTTAGAATAACCAAGACAATAATTCCAGATGAAGATGAAACTTCTAAGGTAGACGTTCGTCTAAGTAGTTGTGTTTCTCAAACTCTGAATCCTTAGGGCAAATTAAGACATATGTCTTTCATATCTGTTCAGTTGCGTTTTGAACAATACATTCCCCCTTAATTTATGCACGTAATCACATCAATCAAGATTAACAAGACTTAACATGTTTCTAAAGTGAGAAAACATAGCTTTCGGTAGGGGTTTCGTGAAGATGTCTGTAGTTTGTTGATCTGTATGAACATGTTCAAGACGAATCTGCTTCTGATTGACGTGTTCTCGGATGAAGTGATGCCTGATTTCAATATGCTTTGTCCGAGAATGCAGAACTGAATTGTAGGTGATTGCGATAGCAGTTGTGTTGTCGCAGAAAATTGGAGATTCATCAGCCTCAATCCCATAGTCTCTAAGTTGTTGTTGAATCCGCAGAACATGAGAGTAACAACTTCCAGCTGCAAGATACTCTGCTTCAGCTATAGACATGGCGACCGATGTCTGCTTCTTGTTGAACCATGTGATTAGACGATCTCCAAGGAACTGACAAGTTCCACTTATTCTTTTTCTATCGATTTTGCACCCTGCATAATCTGCATCTGAGAAACTGATTAAATTGAAACTGGAATCATTCGGATACCACAGTCCCACATTTTGAGTTCTCTTTAAGTATTTAAGAATACGTTTAGCAGCAGTAAAGTGAGAGAGTTTAGGATCAGCCTGAAATCTTCCACAAACACCAACAGCAAATTGAATGTCTGGTCTTCTAGTAGTTACATACAGCAAGGAACCGATGAGTCCTCTATATGTTGTTACATCGACACTTTGGCCACCTTCATCTTTATCCAATTTACTAGAAGAGCTCATTGGGGTAGCTGCTGCAGAACAGTTCTCTAAACCAAACTTCTTCATCAGTTCTTTGGTGTAATTGGACTGGTTGATAAGAGTTCTGTTTTCTAGCTGGCGGACTTGAAGCCCAAGGAAGAATGTCAATTCTCCCATCATGCTCATTTCAAATCTGTCCTGCATCAGCTTAGCAAACTTCTCACACAATTTTGGGTTAGTTGAACCAAAAATAATGTCATCAACATATATTTGAACAAGTAAAATGTGAGAATCTTTAGTAAATCTAAACAGGGTTTTATCCACAGTTCGAACAACAAAATCATGATCAAACAAGAAATTGGTTAATGTGTCGTACCAAGCTCTAGGAGCTTGTTTCAGACCATACAATGCTTTGTCAATCCTATAAACATGATTTGGCAAAACA
Source organism: Impatiens glandulifera (assembly GCF_907164915.1). Lineage (NCBI taxonomy): Eukaryota > Viridiplantae > Streptophyta > Magnoliopsida > Ericales > Balsaminaceae > Impatiens > Impatiens glandulifera. The sequence goes on from NC_061867.1 coordinate 32,978,641, forward strand.
TGATCTACAAAACCAGGGGGTTTCTCTACATATACTTCTTCACTTAATTTCCCATTTAAAAATGTACTTTTCACATCCATTTGAAAGACTTTAAAATTCTTAAATGATGCATATGCTAGGAAGATTCTGATTGCCTCTAGTCTTGCAACCGGTGCAAAAGACTCATCAAAATCAATACCTTCCTCTTCTCTGTATCCTTGAGCAACTAAACGAGCTTTGTTTCTAATGACTAAACCATCTTCACTAATTTGTTTCTAAAGACCCATCTCGTTCCTATGACTGACTTGTTAGTTGCTCTAGGAGTAAGATACCACACTTTATTTCTCGCGAATTGGTTTAACTCCTCCTGCATAGCATTGATACAATCTGGATCAACTATAGCTTCACCAATTTTCTTGGGTTCAATCTGAGAAATAAATGCAGAGTTAGCCAATTCATCCATCAGTTGACGTCTTGTCCTTCGAGGAAAAAAAGAATTTTCGATTATCAGTTCTGGTGGATGATTTCTGTTCCATCTAAAGTTGGATCCAAGGGGATAGGTTATTTGAACTGGTGACACCGCGACATCCAAACTTTCAACTTCTTGTTGAACAGGAGTTTGTACGTCTGGTTGAACTTCAACCGGATCAGCCACTGGATCAGACAGAGCCATCCGCTTATCCAAAGTTTCTTCTTCTTCACTGATAGACTCAAGACTAGTCGTTTTTAGTCTGTCAGCAAGATCAATGGATTCATTAGATTTGCTCTCAACAGGCTCATCAAAAACTACATGGAGGGATTCTTCAACAGACTGTGTTCTTTTGTTGTAAACTTTGTAAGACTTTCTTACTGATGAGTATCCCAACATGAATCCCTCATCTTCTTTAACATCAAAATAGGTCAAGTAAATCTTTCCATTGTTATGGATAAAACATTTACACCCAAATATCTTGAAATAAGAAACTGTGGGAATTCTCCCATAATACAGTTCATAGGGAGTTTTATCAAAACGTTTGTTAATTATTGACTGGTTTTGTGTATAGCAGGTAATACTAATGACTTTAGCCCAGATCCTCTGAGGTACATCTGATTCAGCAAGCATAGATCTCGCTGCTTCCTTCAGAGTTCTCACTCTTCTCTCAGCAAGGCCGTTTTGCTGTGTAGTTCTGAAACTAGACAACTCGTGCCTAATTCTAGTCTCCTCGAGACAAGATGATATGTATCTGTTAGTGAACTCAGATCCCTGATCACTTCTAATGCATGTAATATTTAAAGATTTCTGATTCTGAATTACTTTAAATATTTTAATCAAGTTTTCAGCAGTTTTATCTTTTTATGGTAAAAATACAACACATGTAAAGCGAGAGAAATCATCAATAACAATTAGGGCAAATCTCATTCCTCCAATACTCTTTACAGAAATTGGACCAAACAGATCCATATGTAAAAGTTCTAGGATACGGCTGGATTGTGATTTCTCTTTACTTTTGAACAATGATCTGCCTTGTTTGCCTAACTGGCAAGCAGTGCATATCTTGTCCTTTGAAAACTGAAGTTTGGGAAAACCAATAACTAAATTGTTTGAACAAATGTTGTTGATGGTTTTAAAATTCAAATGGTTCAAACGTTTATGCCATAACCATTTTTGGTCATTCTTGGCAATCATGCACATAGGATTAGATGACTCTTTTTTCCAATTCATTTTGTATGAGTTTCCTACTCTACTTCCAGTCAATAAAATGTTTCCATCTTGGTTTGTAACTAAACATGCATGAGTTTGAAAGTCTACTGACAGACCATTATCACATAATTGACTAATGCTGATTAAATTATAGCACAGATTATCAACAAGCAGCACGTCATTAATAGTTAGATTATCATGGATAATCTTACCCTTACCCATGGTCTTACCCTTCGTGTTGTCACCAAATGTGATCTTAGGTCTTGAGTAATCTGATATATCAGTGAGAAGCTGTCTGTTTCCTGTTATATGCATGGAACATCCGCTATCAAGATACCATACAGATTCCTCCAGTCCTTCGTTTATTTGTACCTACATAAATAAATATTTACAATCTTTTGGTACCCACTTTCAATTGGGTCATCGGTCAATTAGTCCCTTAGGAATCCATATTTGAGTTATTTTGGTAGATTTCTCATTTTGTGCCGTGATTAATGCGTATGTTTTTGACTTAGCAGACGACTTTTTGCTAGCCACTAATCCCTTAACTTTTGAAGAAGATTTTCTTTTAAAACTCCTTGACTTAGAGTCAAGTTTTAAATTGCCAGACTTTTTAGCTGCTTCTAGCTTATTCTTAAGCCAGCTAACAGTCGGCGGAACATAAACTATTTCATTTTTGAAAGCAACTTCTTCATGAATAGGATCAGATTCAATGTCAGTCATACTCCCTTTGACAAAGTTTATAGGCTAAAACTTGTTAGTTGGAGGATCTGACTTTTTGCATGACAGATTAGAGTCATTGCTGTCATATCCCAATCCGGATCTAGATCCAGCAGGTTTCAACATACTGATCTGATGTTTGACAGCATCTCCGGATCTAATGGTACTTCTTGTCACTACTCATTTGAATGAATTCAATACAATTGTGAATCAATTGCTATCTGTTGAGATTGATTTTGGGGATGAAGTTAGTGCCCTGATTTTGTTAGCATCTCTAACAAATAGTTGGGAACCTATGAGGGCAGCAATTAGTAATTCAGTTGGAAATGCTAAACTGAAATTTGTTGAAGTTACAGATTGTATTCTTGCTGAAGAGGTCCGTAAAATTGATTCTGGTGAAACGTTCAAAGGTTCTACTCTGAATGTGGAAAACAGGGGAAGAGGTAATGATAGAAATTTCAACCGAGGTAAGAGCATATCTATGTCGAGGAGTAAGAAGAGTCAGTTCAAGTCTGGGCGGACATTTGAGTGCTGGAATTGTGATAAACAGGGTCATTTGAAGAGGAATTGCAAAGCACCGAAAAAACGGTGATGATAAAAATGATGCGGCCAATGTTGTTACAGAATCTGTCACTGATGCGTTACTTCTGTCTGTTGATAGCCCGATAGATTCATGGGTTTCGGACTCAGGAGCGTCTTTCCACACCACTGCTCACAAAGAATTAATAGAGAATTATGTGGCTGGAAACTGTGGGGAAGTTTATCTCGCAGATGGTGAGCCACTAGATATTGTTGGCATTGGTGACATCAAATTGAAGATGGCAAATGGTTATGTTTGGAAGATTAATAAGGTGAGACACATTCCAGGTTTAATGCGCAATTTGATTTCTGTTACACAACTTGGTGAAGAAGGTCACAATTTCAGTTGTGGAAATGGTGCGTGGAAGGTGACTAAAGGAGCAATTGTTGTTGAACGTTATACACGACTTCAACTTGTAGAGAAACAGTTGTTGCTGTAGTTGATGACTCGAAGAATAGTGAGTTGTGGCATTGCAGGTTGGGCCATATGAGTGAAAAGGGGATGAAAATTCTTTTGAAGAATGGACAGATTCCAGAACTGAAGTCTGTTGAACATCAGTTATGTGAAAACTGCATTCTTGGAAAACAGAAACGGGTGAGTTTCTTAAAGATTGGGAAGGAGCTCAAGAAAGAAAGGCTAGAGTTGGTACACACTGATGTGTGGGGACCTGCACCTGTTCTTCTATTGGCGGATCACAATACTACGTGACGTTTATAGATGATTCTACAAGAAAGGTATGGGTATATATTATGAAGCACAAGTCTGAATTATTTGCTATTTTCAAGAAATGGAAAGATTTGGTTGAAAATGAAACAAATCAGAAAGTGAAGTGCTTGAGATCCGACAACGGAGGTGAATATATCAATTCAGATTTCAAAGAGTATTGTGCTGTGAATGGGATCAGTATGGTGAAGACTTTTCCTCGAACGCCTCAAGAGAATGGAGTAGTTGAACGAATGAATCGAACATTGAACGAGCGTGCTAGAAGTATGAGATTGCATGTAGGGCTGCCTAAAACCTTCTGGGCAGAAGCTATTAATACTGCTGCCTATTTGATAAACAGGGGACCCTCTGTTCCTCTTGAATTCAGAATTCCTGAAGAAGCTTGGAGCAATAAAAAGGTACGCCTTTCTTATTTGAAAGTGTTTGGTTGTTTATCATATGTTCATATTAATGAATGTGATAGGAGCAAGCTTGATCCAAAGTCTAATAAATGTTTTTTATTAGTTATGGTGATATCGAGTTTGGTTATCGTTTCTAGGATAATCAAAATCGGAAGATCATTCGTAGAAGAAATGTTATCTTCAATGAACAGGTTCTCTACAAAGATTGTGTTGGGAAGACATCAGATGGTGATTCCAAGTTGGAAGAGACTGGTACAGTCGATTTGAAAGAATTTTCAGCTGAATATATACCGGTTGTCGAAGAAGATCAGTGTATTGTTGAAGATGAAATCGTTGAGAACGTGGCCCTAAAGGTAAATCAGCAAACACCGGTTATACAGTTGAGAAGATCGTCAAGGAATCGAAAACTAATTGAGAGGTGGTCTCCATCTCTGAACTATATCTTGTTGATAGATAGAGGTGAACCTGAATGTTATGAGGAAGAAATACAATCTGATGAATCGATTAAGTGGTAGTCTGCTATGAAAGATGAGATGGACTCTTTGATGTTGAATCAGACTTGGGAGCTCACTGAGCTACCAAAGGGAAAGAAAGCACTTCACAACAAATGGATCTTCAGGATTAAAGAAGAATATGATAAAACCATGAGGTATAAGGCAAGGTTGGTTATGAAAGGATTTCAACAGAAAGAAGGTATTGACTACAATGAAATCTTCTCTCCAGTAGTTAAATTGATGACAATCAGAACTGTTTTGAGTTTGGTTGTGAAAGAAGACCTTCATCTTCAACAAATGGATGTCAAAACTGCTTTTCTTCATGGTGATTTAGATGAAGAGATTTATATGCGACAACCAGAAGGATTTGAAATCAAATAAAAAGATGAGCTTGTGTGTAAGCTTCAGAAGAGTCTGTATGGTTTGAAACAGGCTCCAAGGCAATGGTACAAGAAGTTAGATAGCTTCATGAAAAGTAACAATTTTCTAAGGTGTGAAGCTGATCATTTCTGTTATATCAATAGATTTGATAAATCGTACATTATTCTGCTCCTCTACGTTGATGACATATTGATTGCTGGAGCAAGCTTGTATGAGATTAACAAGCTCAAGAAAGAATTGTCTGAAAAGTTTGCAATGAAGGATTTGGGTGTTGCTAAACAAATCCTTGGGATGAGAATTTTTAGGGATGAAGAAGTTCTCAAGATTTCACAAGAAGAATATGTGAAGAAAGTTCTTAGCAGGTTCAACTTGTATGATGCAAAACCAGTTACAACCCCCTTAGCTAGTCACTTCAGACTATCTAAAGATCAGTCGCCTTCAACAGAGGAGGAGAAAAATTACATGGCAATTGTTCCGTATGCCTCTGCCATTGGTTGTATTATGTATACGATGGTTTGCACAAGACTAGACATAGCACATGTAGTGGGAGTTGTTAGCAGATTCATGAGAAATCCGGGTAGACAACATTGGGAAGCAATAAAGTGGATACTACGATAATTAAGAGGAAGTACGGGTCTCGCTTTGTGTTTTCGAAAGTCTAATATGGGTTTAGAAGGATATGTTGATGCTGACAATGGTGGTGATGTTGATAGTAGGAAGAGCACAACAGGATACATTTATACTCTGGGAGGTACTGCAATCAGTTGGGTTTCAAAATAGTAGAAGATTGTTGCTCTTTCTAGTTGTGAGGCAGAGTATGTTGCTGTGACAGAAGCTGTTACGGAGATGATGTGGTTACAACCCTTTTTACGAGAATTGGGTCAAGACTGCGAGAGAAGTGTGTTGCGATGCGACACTCAGAGTGCCATTCATTTGGAAAAGAATCCTGTTTATCATGGAAGGACGAAGAATATACAGGTTCGTTATCATTTCATTCGGTCAACTTTAGAAGATGGAGTATTAGCTCTTGAGAAGATTCCCGGGAGTGAGAATCTAGCTGATATGTTGACGAAATATGTGACAAATGAGAAACTGAAGTTGTGTGCAATTTCAGTTGGTCTTCTTCGTTAAGACATTGGATGGAAAGCCGCCACCGATCGAGAGATGATAAAGTTAGTCTCCAAGTGGGAAATTGTTAAGTTATGGAGCCTACATTTATAATAAACTCTACATTGTTAATTAGAGTTTATTGGATTTTCTTTTTGGTTTTGGGCTTGGGCCTGACCAAAGTTATTTATGTTTATTACCTGAATGTTTACCCTATAAATATGTAATTATTAAGGGTTTACATTGTTAAGACTGAATTCTAGAGAGATAAAGTGTGAGGCAAAAACTCTGTATTCCTTCTTCTTCTTCATAGTAAATCTAGTAGTGGCTGAAGTGGATGTAACTCAATTTGAGTGAACCATTATAAATCTGTGTGTTCTTGTGTTCTTCTTTCTTGTATTTTTACAGATTGTTTTCAAGTAGGTCGGATTTGGGAGATACAAATCCTAACAGGATCCAACTACATGAAGTTAGAAAGATGGTCTGAAGATTTGAACCTATTAAGTAAGCCTAAAGAAATAACTCAAATATGGTTCAAACTTTGGAATATCCATGTACACATGTATAATGTAGAAGCTCTTAGTCATTTTGCAGGTTTACTGGGTATGCCATTATACATGGACCCAATTACTGAAGGAGGATAGCACGTATCATTTGCTAGAATTAGTATTGAGGTGCATCCTAGAAGAACAATGCTAAATAGTATGAAAGTAGTAGACAGAAAAGGAAAACTTACTATAATGGAAATCACTTATGAGTGGAGGCCATATAGATACACTTTCTACAATACCTTCCAACATGCAAGCCCAAATTATGATTTGGCTAAAAAAGAAGATCAAAAAATTCATAAAGGCCAAAAAGTAAAGATACAGGAAAATGAAACAGAGGTGCTTATAATCAAAGAGTAAAATGTGATTAGAGATCAGGAAACATAAGATAAAGAAAATTATGTACAAAACGAAAGCAGTACGATGAAGGAGATGAAACCTCAACCTAATCATATTGAATAGATAGTTGAGAATTCTTAATCCAATCAAGTTGAAGTGGATGTTGATGAAAACAGAGAGGAAGATACTCAAGCTAATCAAGAGAAAGAAGAGAACTCTAAGGTTGATATAGAGGAATACAAAGTTGCTGAGGATTCTTAAGCTGAAACTGAAGAAAATAAAGACAATGATCTTAAAATTCAAGTTGAGAACAACAAGGTGAAGAGTTCAGAATCCTGAAGCATAATAATTTTTATCAAATTAGAATGGGTTCATATAAAGGAAAAAAATTAAAATGAGAATAGGTAGTACTCATCATCATCTTCAGTTCACCCCTCTTTCATTACAAGAGGAAGGGGAAGGGAAAGAGGAAGGACAAGGGGAAGAGGAAGACAACCTATTGAAACATCAAGATGGTATGGAAAAATAAAATCCTGATTGGGATAATTAGGATTTGATATAATTCGTAATCTTTGTTTTTAATATCTATTTTTTGTATGTATGATGGATACTAATCAGTTTCTTTAGGGTCATTTTATTGTCATCTTTTAATCATAGCTAGGGTTTGTCTAGCTTTGATTATTGACCCTCCCACTTTTGAGATTTTAATGAAATGGTTTTAACCGTTTTCCCAAAAAAAAGATTTTTTCCTAAAACTCCAACAATATATGCAATATCAGGACACGTACATACTTGAACATATATCAAACTCCCAATAACCGAAGCATGGGGAATTGATTTCATTTCTTCAATTTGAAGATTTCCTTTTGGGCATTGATTGAGACTAAATTTGTCTCCTTTAGCGACAGGGGTATCAAAAGGTTTACTATCAAATATTTCATGCCTTTTAAGCACTGTATCAATATAGTTTATTTGAGATAACCCAAGGATACCTCGAGAACGATCTCGATGTATTTGAAATCTTAATACAAAATAAGCTTCGCCAAGATCTTTCATCTCAAAATTCTTTGATAAAAAACTCTTGGTTTCATACAATGTGCTTAAATTATTTGTGGAAAGTATTATGTCATCAACATACAAAATCAAAAAATTATATTTACTCCCAATAAATTTCTGATACACACATTCATAAACGACATTTACCTCGAAACCAAATAAGATAATAATTTGATGAAATTTTTGATATCATTGACGAGAAGCTTGTTTGGGCCCATAAATGGATTTTCTCAATTTACATACCATATGCTTTGAGTCTTCCGACACAAAGTTTTCTGGTTTCACCATATAGATTGTTTCTTCAATGTCTCCATTGAGAAACAATGTCTTGACATCCATTTGGTGAAGCTCCATATCAAATTGTGCAACGAATTCCATGATTTTCCTAAAAGAGTCCTTCAATAAAATTGGAGAAAATGTCTCTATAAAGTCAATCTTTCCTTCTGAGAATAACCTTTTTCTACAAGACGAGCCTTACATTTGTCAACATTACCCTTTAAATATCGGTTTTAAAAATATATTTACAACCAATAGGTTTATTTCCTTCTAGTAATGTGACAAGTTCCTAAACTTTATTGTCTTGCATAGATTTATACTCTTCGTTCATTGTACAAATCTACTTTATGTTGGAAGCTGATAGGGTCATCTTCCATTATACTACCACTATCCTCATTTTCTTGAAGAAAAACTAATTAATCATTTGATATAGCAGTTCTCCTTTCTCTAGTGGATCGTCTTAAAAGCACTTGATCTTGAGGTTGTTGAGTTTGTTCAACAATTTTTTGTTGCTCTTGATTTTGAACTTGATCATCAATAGGAATAAAATTCATATCAATGTCAAATTCATTTGGGATATATGAATCAAGTCTTCCTCAATAGGAATTGTTGAATCCAAATTATCTTCAAAGACAAAGTTATTTCTCTCATCAAACTCAATATCCTCAAAAAAAATTGCAGTTCCCGTCTTAAAATTTTTTTTAACCTGGGATCATAAAATTTATATCTCCTTGATCTTTTAGAGTACCTAATAAAATAACTATTAGCTATTTTAGGATCAAATTTTCTTTCATTCGGCATATAAGGCCTTGCCTCAACAGGACATCCCCAAACATGAAAATGCTTTAAACTAGGTTTACGACTAGTCCAAAGCTCATAAGGTGTTTTAAAAGTTGTTTTAGTTGGTACTCTATTTAAAATATAGGTTGCAGTCTTTAGTGTCTCTCCACGTAGGGATTCTGGTAAAGTCGAACGACTAATCATACTCCTTACCATGTCCTTAAGAGTGCGATTACGTCTTTCAGCCACACCATTCATTCTAGGTGAAAAATGCATGGTGTATTATGGGAAAATCCCACACTCCTCTAGGTATCTGGAAATGGTCCTGGACATTGTTCACTTGAACCGTCATATCTACCGTAATATTCACCACCACGGTCAGATTTGACTTTCTTTATTCTTTTATTGAGTTAGTTTTCAACTTCAATTTTAAATTATTTGAACACATCCAATACTTGTGATTTTTCATTAATTAGAAATATGTATGTATATCTTGAGTAGTCATCTATAAATGATACAATACTAGTATTGTTGATTATTCCAAGAAGATGAAGGAAATGGCACACAAATGTCCGTATGTATCAACTCTAAGATGTCAATTTCCCTTATTGCACATAATTTCTTTTGCTTAGTATGTTTTCCTTTAATGCATTCAATACATATATTAAAGTCTAAAAAATCCATTTTATCCAAAATTCCTTCAAAAACAAGTTTTTCAACTTTATTTCTAGAGATATGTCATAATCGTTTGTGCCATAAGAAACTTGAATTTTCATTATTTATTTTACGCTTAGTACCATGTGATTCCACATTCAAGGTTTCATTATAAGAACCAATTGTTTCAAGCAAATAAAAATTATCATAAGCTATAAGTGATCTGGTTCCAATAACTTTAGAATTAATAGATAAAGTTAGATTTTAATTTATAAATGAACAATGATATCCCAATTTGGCAATACAAACAACATAAATCAAATTACATATAAATGACGGTACAAAAAAAAGTATCCATTAAATCCAAATAGTAATACTTAATAACAATATAAAATGCCATATTATTTCCACTTCTACCGATTTTCTATCTCCAACATAAATATGTCTTTCAACATCAATTGGTCTTCGGTAATTCAAGCAACCTTACAATGAAACACTTATATTAACAGTAGCACCAGAGTCTAACCACCAAGTATTTCTAAGTACTGAAGCTAAATTAATTTCAGAACAAACTAAATTATGAAATGTACCTTTCTTAGTACGCCAAATACGGTACTTAGGATATTCTTCCTTTTGATGTCCATATTCTTACAAAAGAAACACCTTTTATCAATTTTAAATTGAGGTTGAACTTGAGTTCATTTCTTTTGTGCTGAAAATTTATCTTTAACAGCCTCATTTTTCCTCTTTATATCCCTTTCTTTAGAGGTGTTTTCCCAATGAGCACTTTCAGTCTTGTTTTACTTCAATCTCTATTTCTCTTGTACACAAAATGAAATGAGCTCATTAAGAGACCATTTCTCCCTTTGACAGTTATAACTGACCTGAAATTGACTGAATTGAACAGTAAGAGATATAAGCACTAAGTGCATGAGTAAGTCTCTAGACATCTCGAGTTTGAGTGCTTTCAACTTAGAAGCAACATTAGACATCTCCATGATGTACTCCCTTATGTTTTCCTTACCTTTTAAAAGAGTTCTAGTTTCTGATTTATAACTTTTCTCAAAGTACATTTCGATTTTGGCCAAGAAAATTTTGGCATTGGTTATCTCATCAGATATTGTACCCCTAAAAGTCTCAAGTATGACACGCTTTATGATCATAAGATTCAAACGATTAGAACGTTCACACTTCTCATATATTCTCTTCTCATGAGAGTTACTATCATCCGTAGTAGGAGTGGGCTCATCCATTCTAAACGAAAAATCGATATCCATGCATCCGAGAACAATAAGAATGCTCTCTTTCCAATCCTTAAAATTACTTCCATTAAGGATCGGAATCGAATTAGCATTAGCAGATACAATAGCAACAACTGTACTCATAATCAAAAACAAAATTAATAAATTACATTAATAATATGATCATGACTATAATATTAAGTAACATTTAAATTCAAATTATGATTTATTCCTTCTCAAAATACTTAACACAACATTAATATCAATTCTTTGGACAGTAATATTAATTGTTAATAGTATTTTCTTGTAATGATCAAACATTAATAATAAGACATGTCAAATAATTAAATTTATTTTTGGATAGATTAATTATTCACATAAATATGACTTTATAATTATTACATGTTACCATCATAAGTATTTATATAATTCGGTCAATTAATTATCAATCTTTGGATCAAATAATATAATCACATTAGTTACACAATACTAACATTCAAAATTTTATTGAAACAACTTTAACAAACATTGTCACTTTAGTGATTATTTGTATCAATAAATACAATTCAATTAATGAACTATAATATCATTAATTTTGAATTTAAATGTCATATTATTTGTATATTTAACCCAAATCAATAATATATAATTTTCCGAATAAACATGTAATTTTTTTTTGATAAATGACATGTAGTTTAATTTAATTTTATTGTTAAATAAAATAAAATTATAGATAATAAATTCTATAACATATACTCCTCCATTCTCTTTTAAATTTATAATATATGTTTATTTAGAAAATATAATATATTATTGATATAATTTATTATAAGGTATCCTCACTTTAAATTTATAATATAGGTTTAGAAAGTTCATTAAGGTATCCTCACTTTATATTTATGACAAATACACCCATAAGCCTATAAACTTGATTTCACATTAGATCACATTATCTTGGCTTAATTAAAAGAATGGCATTTGCACAATTATTTATTATAATAGTGACCCATAAATTCCAACACATAGGCGTTGAACATGGAGTTGTAAGGCGCTGAACATTAAATTGGTTTGGAAAAAACTAAGTTTTTTTAACTAAAAAAGGCGTTGAACATTTCGTTCATAGGCGATGAACATTGGGTTCATATGCGCTGAATGTAGAGTTGTAAGGCACTGAACATGAAATTTATTTGAAAAGGGCGTTGAACATGGTGTTCAAAGGTGTGAATTTATTTTAAAAAAATACAATTCTTGTGTTATTACAATAACATGGTTTTTACAAGACCATGTTCTTGGCCATGTTTTTACAAGAACATTGTCTTTAAATACATATTAATCTAACTATCACCAATATCAACAGCATCTACTATCATCCAACATGATTCTAGCAATTAAATCTACAACAGAAATAGTAAAAACTTATAAACAACTCTTTTAAAAAAATGCAATTCTTTTGTTTTTATAAGAACATGGTTTCATGTTCTTGGCCATGTTTTTACTAGAACATGGTCTTCAAATACATATTAATCTAACTATCACCAACATCAGCATCATCTACTATCATCTAACATGGTTCTAACAACTAAATCTACAATAGAAATAGTAAAACATAGAAATAACTTACCTTTCTGCGTTTAGTGCAGAATTGAAAGTAGTTCCAGGAGATTTGTTTTGTTCCTAGAAAGTTAAAGAACATAACAGTGAGATAAATGCGGAAAAATGAAAGATAAAAACGAACAAAAAATGGGTTTTGAGTCTAAATCAAAAATAGGATTTTTAATGTTCAGAGCCTACTTATTATTACGAATGATGAAGGAAGTCGTCGCGTCGAAGAAGGAAGTCGTCAGATAGAGAAATGAACAAAAGATCTCCTTTGAAAATATCTCTTTTGGAAGAGATGAGAAGACAAAGAGGTGTGCGGGGATATTTTTCATTTCTTTTTACCTTTTTTTCTTTTCTCTCTCCTACACAAATGGTCGGATTCGTGGCATTGTTTTCGTTGCCCCTTTGTTTGTCTATATATTTGTCTTTTTTATGACATACATGCCTCACATGATTATGCATGCCTTGTTTGACTACCCTTGTTCATTCATATACTTGCATGCTTTGTGTGCTTTTTTATATGTTGTTATTAGAAGCGTCAAATCATATGCAATTTTTTTTTATTTATATACTACAAAATTTGTTTGTCTATAATAAACGGTTGACTATCTATATGTAATACATATTTAGCATTAGGGTTAACACATGTAGGACAAAAAAATCAAAATAAACGGATTAAAATAAGTGTCAAATATGTTTACAAATTGTCAAATATTAAAAGTAACGAACACGTGAGACATAGTGTTGAGAAACTTTTTCATGTGTAATCAAGCATCAAATCTTAAGAAATTTCTTTTCCAATGACATTATTGTTTTAATGGCCAAAATAGTTATTTTCCTAATTTTGTGGGGAAATTAGGTGGTGTCTCTTAGGTCAAAAACTGATTTTAAACTAATGTCTCGATTTGATTTGATTTAATTTAATTATTTCAAAATATTCGTAAAATTTTATATCTTTATATTTATTTCTAAAATCAAAAAATATTTTTCAAGGCAAAAATGTAAACGCATACAATTAGATTACCTAATACTTAACCCAATAGTTCTATCCTATCTTCTTTACAATTACATGTAAAAATATAATGCTAATATTTGTCTGAAGATTACATTAAATGAGATGTATCAATTATAATAATAATTATGTATAAAGGTCATCTTTTATATCTTTTATAATAATTTCTTTAATTCCTTTTTCACTCTACTTTGTTGGGTCATTTGTTGTTCATATCCGTCAATTATTTTGGTAATCTTTTTTTCGAGTATATGGACATCCCTTTTATAGCGACAAAAAGATGAAGTTGTTAGATATGAAATTTTTTCTCTTGTGTTTAACAAAAATTATTAAAACTATTTTTTTGGTGGCCTTTTATATGTATGGTATCTTGATTAGGGATGAAATCTTATTGTTTTAATTATATACATACACTTTCATTAATATTTTCTGGAGTTATTTATCAACTGATTAGCAAAAATAATTTTTATTGTCGTTTAGAATATTTGGTAAAAAAAATTCGATATAGATTAATTGATTTGTTAACTTACTCTACTTTTTAATTCGTCGTTATGAAACTCAAACGAGTTTGTATTTAGATGTATCCTTACAAAAACAAAAAAAAAAAAAAAATTGTCTGTCTTAATATTCTTCATTTCAATTGTATTATTTATAAATTATTCAATAAAAATTATATGTTTATAAATAAAAATAATTATTATTATTATTGCCTGAACTAATTTGCATTCTTCAAAGTTATATGAACAGCCATTATTTTCCAAAAATAAAATATAGTAGATACACTAAACAATTTGAGTCACAAAATCAATCACATTAAAAATTAGTCAAGACAAAATCAAATTAAAAGTCCTTTTTTCTTTTTTTGTATAAAATATTTTCTAAATCATGATCTAAAATTCATAAATACTGTACTCTACTTTTGATTTCATTTTGTATAATATTTATTTTATAAATCTTGATTAGAAAATAAAATACATAATTTTTGGCAAGGATAACATTTTGTCAAAATCATAATCCAGATTAAAAAAAAGTGCAAACCAAATATACATAAACTTTGAATGAAGTTCAACAAATTTTCAACCCAATAATATTTGTCTACATATACTGTACATTTCCTTTTCTTCTTTTTTTCTCTAGTCAAACAAACTCCCCACCACACACATAGTAGAGTTCCCCATCTTTTGGTAAGTGATTTCTTTCCAAGAATCATCATATAATGTTTTCTTCCTCCAAAACAAACACAATATACAAATAAAGTGGAATAAATACCCATATGTATGCTGTTCTCTTTTCACTTTCTTTCTTTTCTCAAGTAAATGCTTCATGTTCCTTGTTTTACACTTCCAACCCAATTTTCACCTATTATTACCTCGAAAGAAACTAAGGTCCCATCGTTTCAGCAAACCATCTATCATATTGCTTGACGGGTTCCTTTCAACTGTCACAGTTGCTTTTGTAAAATCAATCGTTTCAACACCATTGGATGATGAGCTTACTGTGTTCACTGGAGGAGCACTTGGTGAAGGACCTGTAGAAACGATAATCTGATCATCGCCTGACTGGATGATTTTGTTAGCCGAATTATCTGGTTTTGAACTGGAAGGAGGAACTGAAGTGTCGACAGAATTAAGGTTCTCGAAATTTTCATCTTGCTTGGTATTCGAAGTTTTCTCCATGTCTTTTATTGATTCCATCACAGCTTCTCTGAACATCTGTTTTTTTTTTATCAGAAGAGCCAATGGTGAAAACTTAGACTTTCTGAATAAAGAATTGAGAAAGCAACCATTTTTATGTGCAACTAACTTACTCTTTCTTCTTCATCCGAGTTAGAAGGAAAGTGGGACAAGTTATCAAATGAGTACTCCAGGTAATCGTCATAGTCTATGGAGGCAGGCACTCGGGGTCCATTTGGTTGCCCATCAGAGAGTTCAAAACTAATCATGTTTGAAGACGATGGCATCTGCTTATCAGAAGAAGATCCTTCCTGAAACAAGGTATGAATTAAATAATTAAATTTCATTATTTTCCATAATTTCCTCCTCAATCCATAGCTATGAATGAAGTATGATATCTATAGTTAGTAGTGTCTACCCGTGTAATGGACATAGGTCTTGGGCCGCACTTAGCCCATTACAAGAAGAATTATAATTAGTTACATATTGTTAGCTTTATTATAAATAGAGAAAGTAGTTAGGGTAATTGCCATCAGATGTTCACTAATGCCTTGAATGGAATTTACCTGGTTTTTAAAAATTGCTATAAGAAGTTAAATGTTGAAAGACAAAACTATTTGCAAATGATAGGGACTTGGGAGATCATCTATAGGCAATATTACATGAACATAAGAAAAGTTCAGTTTCTAGTTTGACATCAATCATTGAACAAGCATCCATAAGCACTACACAAAGGCCTACACATAAACCAGACATCAGTTTTCCTTCATCATGATCAACCAGACTTGTTAGTTTTAAGGCATTATTGGTTTTGGTGGTGGTACTAAATGGTTTTAAGGCACTTATCAGTTACTCCTTCATCGTTATTAATATTTCCTCTTCTTAATTGTTTTGTGCATTTAGTTGAACTTATTGGTTTCGGAATGGAAGGAAAAGTATAACAAACTACAACAAGATGGGTGGGTAGCACTTAGCAGGAACATGTGGACCGTCTATTGTGAAATTCATTAACGAAGTCTAGGTATTTAGACTATGTATTCAAGGAATACCTCAGTTTCTGCTGGTTTATCTTGTGATGAGATATCTGATGGAACCTGCCAAATTTAAGAGCATATTCACATTAGAGCCTTAATTTTAAGTAAACCATTTAATGAGAATCAGAGCCCAAAAACAAAACACCACTTCACGAGAAATAACTAACCTCTATTCTACTCATCTGCCTCTTGGATCGAAGCTGCTCAATGGCATCTTCTGTGGTGCTAGAAGCGCGACCTATCGACAACAGATTGTCAATAAGAGAATTATCTGAAAGCCAATACAAACAATTTCGGTTTTTCTTCCATGTATACCTGTTGTAAAAAAGTCATCCTCTGTGTATCCCATCTCAGGTAAGGTACTCCATCTACCCTGAACATAGAAACTGACATTGTTATGCATTTCTTATCTTTCTCTTTCTTTGGCTTTCTTTAATAGATAGATAGCTCAATTAATTTGATTATATTTTGCGATAATCAGTTTGTTGGGTATCTTTCTTTCTTTTTTTTCTTTCTTGTTTTTTGTTAGTGCCACTAGCTTTTCATTTATTAAATTAAACTTCGGCATTTCCCAAAAATTAAAAGAAAATTGTTCAAAATGGCGGCATCTAGAGGTAGTACAGCCTACCCTGCTGAAGTAATCAGGTGTTGTGTCCAAAAAAGTTTCCCCAACTTCATCTTCGGGAGGTTGGAGAACATTGTGGAAAAAGATGTTTATAGAATCAAAATAGAACTGTGGACGAGGAGAATTGTGATCTCCTTCAAATTTGATAATATTCTTGTCCCCCTGCCAAAAATGAATCCACAAAAAAAACAAAATAAGATATAAATCATACAATCCAGAAAAGAGCTGCAAAGAACACGGTAAAAAATCCCTAAATCAAATTGTTGTGCGAGTTTATGGGTGTATTTTCAATTTTTTGGGACAAAATATTACCTTTAACATTAACACCTTTTCATGAAGAAATAATGATGATATATATAAAGCTATTCGGATGGGACCAGTAAGGACAAAATGAGCATTTGTATACCCTTTTCTTAACCACTTAACCAGTACAAACTGAAAGTCTATAGTTGAATAGTTGGTGTATACGCTTTTCTTACTTCCAAAATAATAGTTAAATAAAGGATCATGTTGATTTGGCAACAAAAATGAAAAGAACTTAGAAAATACAAATAGTCACCTATTTGAACAAGTGTAAACTTTAGCTATTTCCTCAATGATCCAAAAGTAATAATGAAAATTTACTTCCTTATAACAGAAATATAGCCAAATTTAATGGCCAGCAATGCGAGATAAATATATAACCAGTGGTAGGAGGAGTATGGTAATGAGTAAAGTAAGTTAATGGGTTACTGACTTATAAATAGTAGAGTAGGTATTATGATGAATTATGAATGAAAAAGTTTTGAATCAGGTTATCTTCTCTACAGGCTTAGGTCATTCTTCTT
Organism: Impatiens glandulifera; assembly: GCF_907164915.1. NCBI lineage: Eukaryota > Viridiplantae > Streptophyta > Magnoliopsida > Ericales > Balsaminaceae > Impatiens > Impatiens glandulifera. The sequence continues at coordinate 32,996,371 of NC_061867.1, forward strand.
TTTAGTAGATCTCTAAGCTACTACTTTACATAACCAAGGGTGGTCAATAGTTTGATTCACATAACTTGAAACAAATCTAACTTTCCCTTTAAAAACCAGAATGAAAGGAACCTCTTCAGTTTCCATATAAATTAAACATTTTTATATCATTTATATGATCTAAACAAGAAATCACAAGGTAACATAACAAAATGTTTAAATAAAGGATAAAGATGAATGTATCTACTGATAGACCACAAAGACACCAAAATGTTTAAAATAAAGGGAATTATTGAATGTATCTACTGATAGACCACAACGACAAATAAATTCTTCTGAGAAGATGTGCACTAATAAGGTCACATTCTACAACTGAGTCACAGAAAAAGAATTTACCACATAAGCTTCATATATACGGTCTGCATGATGAGGCTGTATAAAATCATCATCCACTGCATGCCCGAATAGAACTGGAACAAAGCAGGACTTTGCCACCTAAACAGAAGAAATAACAATGACCATAGTAAGGAATAACAATTTTACAAGTACAGGAAATACCAGTAGAGTTTTGGACTTTCAGATCTTCATTGAACCAGCAAAACACTGTTATATATTTAGTTCAAGCTGCTAATAGAAATAAAATCCAGGTTCATAATTATTTGCTTTATTCCAGGTTCTGTCTTGCGGTTCGAGGAGGAGACGAGCGGCTTCTGGATGAAGGATCAACAAAAAGTTGGTTGTGTCTTGTGGCTGAGGGAAGAACCAACGGCTAGAGTTTTTGCTCTGACACCATGTTGTTTGACAAAGTTTGGAGACTGTAGGATATATTTTATTGATTAGAGAGATCCCTTTAATTAGGTTTAAGAATAATCCCCTTTGTTGATTTCTCTCTCCTTGGAATTGATGCAATTTTGCTTGCATTCAACATGTTGAGTGTTATCAGTATTTCCTTTTATTACACTCAATGTTTTTTAAATATCTGAATTTCTCATGTAAACCAAAACTCAACATCTCAATAATATTATCCCTCTCAAAATTTCTACATCCTTAAATACGGGATGAGATAACTACAGTGAGCAAAGTCTTCATAATGATCTCAAAGAACAAACTTTGATGACAATCATAACCTAAACAATAAAAATTAATTTAATCCATCATATGCTCAAAGTAGCAAAAAGTATCAAACCTTGATGGTATTAAGCTCACTGATGTCAAATTTTGCTTTCTTGAGAATAGCTCTTCGCATGTACTGGATGGCAAACTTCACCTGGAAATTAAGTTCTTATTCGAATTAAGTTCATTTAATAATTGTTCTAAAATTATTTAATTATTTAGATTCAACTTAAATTAAGCTAAAAAAAATTAGAGTAGAAATAATTTTACTTAAAATTCATTATTCACCTTTTAGCACTTATTTTCAGTGTCATCAAACACACCTAAAACTGTTCAAATTGGATATGTAAATTGCATATACATATGCTTCTGATTCTAATTTTGAATAAACCTCTCATATATGTCAAAGATACAATAGGAACACAAGTTCAAAAATAACTCCAAATGCAGTATCTTACTATTGTGTAAATAGAATTTACAAATCTAACATAAAAACAAAACAAAAAAACGAATCTGACATCAAATGGAAATAAAACTGTTTCGCACAGTAGCTTAAATGTGGTCACTCCTTAAGATAACAATATTTCTCCTATGAATATCTAATACTTACCGTGAATTTAGGAAGTCGAATTTTATACGTATCCACGAGTTCCATCATCAATTCAACCAAATCAGAAAATGGGCTATCGAGCACCATTCCAGCTATTGAAGGATCCTCAGCCCCATACATTAAGCTGGATAGCACAATTTAAAATTTCAGTGCAAATAAAGAAGAAGAAGAAGAAAGGCAAAGAAACAAATCAAACCCAAGTCAAATTTTCAAGGTTGGCCTTGCATCTACTAATTGAAAATATGGAAGAAACAGATTGGAAAGTTCCGGCATTAGGCAAACAAACCATGAAAAATAAATTAGGCAGTGGAAATGCCCTACATTAAGTTAGAAAGAGAGAAAAAATATGTTATATATTTGTTTAGAATACTAAATAATACACCATGTACAACAAGGTCCTCAATTTATGCTATGGAAATTGAAACAAATCTCATTCAGAGTCTTGTAGATAAGACAAGAACTTCTCCATGTTTCACAAACATGTAAAAATTGATAATTAAGTGAGTTGAGAAAAATCAGCAAATGTTGTATTATATTATTGTGTTGATTTATAATGTACATTTATCATATTATAGATCTACATTACCTTCCGTTTATAATTATAATAATTAAAATAAAGTAATATAAGTAACATATCCTCTTGATTAATAGATATTAGGGACCTGATTATGTATTTCATATATCTTGATTTCAATGAATCCGCGATTAGTCGCATTATTTATAAGATTAGTTAACTTAATTCTTCACTCCACTCAAGTTAGGTAATAAACGGTGAATGCCCACTTGCCTCTTGTTTCGTCAAAGTTTGGTTTCAGGAGAGTTTTGGTGAGAATATCTGCAATTTGATTACAAGATTGACACATTCTCTGAGATGAAATGCCCGTCAATCTTAATGTGCATATTTCTGTCATGTCATGGTGGACTGAATTCTTAACATAATCAATGCGGCATGATAAGCTTCTCAATGATTATTCTCAGTTCTGACATAACACATCGTATCCAGATTCTTTCGCATATTCCTAGTACGAGAGCCCTATATTCGGCTTCAACGCAACTTCTTGCAACAACAAATTGTTTCTTGCTTCTCCAAGTGACAAGATTTCTCATACGAATATACAATAGCCAGGAGTAGATTGTTTGTCGATGATAAAAAATCAATCAAAATTTAGTTCTAACATCATTCGTTTAAAGAGAAACCATTGCCTCAAGTACTTTTAAGATAACTCAAAATTCTGAATATTGCATTAATATGATCTTCAGATAGGCAATTTATATATTAACTAACCACGCTAACCACAAATTTGATATTTGGTCGTGTGTGAGACAAAAAGAAGTCATCCTACAAAACGTTAGTTATCTTCTCTTGTTTGTAAGAGTATGATCCATGTTTCGAGTTGGTATATGGGGTCCAATGGGGTGTCAGCAGGTTCACAACTCTTAACAAATTCAATGTATATTTTCGTTGTGATAAAGATATTCCTTGTTTGGATCAAGCTACTTGCATGACGAGAAATAATTTTAGAGGAAGGAGATCCTCATTATTAAAATCGTTCGTAATGAGCTTTTTAAATCTTGCAATTTCAATTTTATCGTTGCCGTTGATGATGATGTCATCAACATATACAATTAGAATAGTGAGCTTCTTTTCCTGTGATGTTTTCACAAGCATGGTGTGATCACGGATGAGGTCAACTTTTTGCTCTCCGAGATTGCTTGAGCCCGTATAGAGATTTGTGAAGTCGACATACTTCACTAGGTTGAGCATCAATTTCCGGTGGTATTTCCATATATGCTTACTTCAAAATAAAATATTGAGATCTTCATTAAGGATATATATCAAGTTGATGAAGTGGTCTATTGAGGGCCAAAGATAAAAGAATTTTGATGATGTTCAACTTTGCAACATGGGCAAATGTTACATGATAATCAATCCTATAAGATTGGGATAAACCTTAGCAACAAGACGAGCTTTGAATTTTTCAACAGTTTCATATGCTTTGCTTTTGACTTTGAAGATCCACTTGCATTCGATAACATTTTATTTTTGGGAAGTTTGCACATGAACCACGTGCGATTTTTCATAAGAATCTAATTTCTTTATTTGGGGTGTTTAAGAGCCTCATGAAAATAATTTGGTACATGTACTTTACCAAAATCAATGATACATGCACAATAATTTTCTGACAGACCTTTGTATGAAACCATATTAGATATAGGATGCATGGTGCATGATCTAACTCCTTTCCTCAAAGTTATTTGGAGATGTCAAGAATAACATCCAAAGGAAATTTCGGTTGAACTCGGATCTGGTTAAAATTCATAGCAGGTGATGAATGTGTTATTCGTCATGTAAATACGAAGTTCATTTTCAACCGATGAAGGCATTGATGGTGATTGAAAAGAGATGAATGAAGCTTGAGAAGGCTAAGTTGAGGAATGATGTGAGGTTCAGTATTAATGCCTTGATATTGATAATCATTCAAATTGATAATCATTCAAATTTTCTCTTTGAATATTATGGTAGAATGGTTGATTGTGGCAGATCTAGGGTTTATAGAGAAATTATACGAGAAACAAGAGAATATAGATAAGAATTGAATAATCTGATGGAGATATTAGAAACCGTCAATCTTTCAACATTAGAGATATGATATCATAAACCCTAACTATTCTTCGATTTATAATAAAACTATAATAACAATGGGCACCCATTACATTAAGCCTATCCACCTCCATATCCATCACATTACTCCTCCCATCAAGAGACCTCGAAGAAGTGGAATAGCATCAAAGTAGTCTACCAAGTCTAACTCCCCATTTGTTCCATTTAAAAATCTCAAGTGTCAACCATGAAGTGTTAATATCATCACCAAATATTAGTCAGACTATTCAATCTATTTGAAGGGTCAATCTGAAAATGAACTCAAAATGTTACTGGTCCATCAGAGATTTATCACGCTTCCGCAGCCCGCGATGTTTCCTCTTCTTATTTCATTTTTTATTTATGTCAGCCCCACTCTTTGCATCCCATACCAATAAGTAAGCCCAATATTTTAGTGGACGGTATAAGAAGACAAAAATCTATTTCTTACATTTCATCAGCCACTCCACCAATCTTTGATCCAAGCTTCTAAGAGGCATAAGAGTTTTGGCGCTAATTTCTTTTAAATTGAACAGTCTGAAATGAAAATTTTCGTCCATTTCAAGTAAGCAGCTCCTTCTCTCTCTTCAACTAAATAAAAATATAACTCTCTTATACTTTTTCTTTATTTATTCTTGCTTGAGTCTTTTGCCATGTTTCTTCTCTTTCTTGCAACTTATAGCTTTAATTATTGAAATAAAGCCGCAAAAAACTAACTTTGTTGGCCAAGGTTACTTTGTCACTCTTTTCGGGTAATAAAGTATCTGGAACATAAGGATGGCATAGCACAACATATAACTTTCAATCTATTGGATGAAGATAATAGATCCAATAAATAGACAATTATTCTCATTTGATATAAATATTTTATTTATAATATTATTAAACTGAAACTTGTTTTGATGTTGATCTTCTATTAATATCAATTTCATCTTGCGATGATGCTAAATTTGGAAGACATTCATACGGATATGATAGATTCTTCAATGACTTGTAACACTTGAGTCGAATAATAGGGTTTGGAAGACATTCATACGGATATGATAGATTCTTCAATGACTTTTGTAACACTTGAGTCGGATAATAGGGTTTGGAGGGAGTTCTCATTTTATATGCTTCCTCCTCCATCCCCTTCACACCAAATACCGAATAGGTTACAAAAGTCTTTTATTCAAGAGACATGGCTCTAACCATCCATACATTGAAGTATTTTTCTACCTTGCTCAATACCATCATTTCTTTCCATATCGGAAACAACAAAATTGTTTGATTATCATCCCTTAAATAAACCTTTTTCTGAAGATATTGTAATGTTGAAAAACTTTGAAATTCAAATAATAATTTTCAACATCTCGCGATTTTGCCAATATAGATTGATTTGATTACAGCATACACTACAAATAGTTTACTTCCAAAAAGGGAAGTGCAATGGATCGGATGAATATTTTCTACTTGGCTAAATCTACCTTCTACTATTCTTGATTTCAATTTAGCAGAACTTAGATTTAGTGTTTTGGACAATGAAAATATTTAGAAGATTTAATCTTTTACAGGATATGCATTACCTTTTATTTTAATGTAGGAAGCTACAATAACAAGTGGCAAGAGTCCGATCTAAGAGACTATTGGTCTCGGATTTAATTCTCACTACGAACATTTTAAGTTGAAGTAGGGTACATGACTATGGGATCGTGCTAACTTTCTAAATAAAATAAAAGTAGTACTTTAATTATTCAGATTTGGAATAAGTTATTAATTAACCACAGCTTCATAACAGTTAGCTCCCAACATAATTAAATAACTAGTATAGTAACAGCATCCAAAGAATATAACGACAGAAAACTAAATTAACGGTGTTTAGGACCTGAAAATGAAATCAATCTTAGGCTAACAAAAGTTACCTATGAGTTCAGTACTTCTAATGGAAAAACAGTAATACAGAAAGAGCACGAAAAAGACCTGGTCACTGCACCCATTGAGCGGCCCCACAAACCGATGAGAGAAACATTCCCATCTGCCCTCAAGAACTCAACCACTGAAGTGAGATCATCCTTCTGTAAGAGTAGCAGGATAGAACATGTTATCTTAGGAGCAAAAGGTGTCCATCATGAAGAAGACTTCAAAAATAAATAAAAATATAGCTATAGCTATATGTTGAAACATATATAGAAATCCCAATATTTACAGGAAAGTCTGCAGGTGAAACATGTAGGAGGAAGACAAAAAACAAAACAAAAAATGTACTTAGTAAAAAATAAAAAACAACAGGATGATTAATTAATACTCCATAGTTTATGGAAAAAACAAGTTACAGGAAGATCCGGAGCAGTACAAGAAGGATGGAGCTTTGATACTCCTTTAAACACAAAAAACATCAAGAAGGCTAAGGTTGCATATAAACTAGAATGACAATAGAAGAGACACAATAAGGATATAAGTTTATTGTACTGTATATTTATTATAACATATTATTTCAAAGTGACTATGGCACAATGATGATAATTATGAGTATTTGAAAAGGTATATGGAATAGTAATGCCAGATTCCCAGATCTCATCATAGTCTTTTTTTACTATACATGGAAATAATACTCTAGGCAAGTCCCATAAGTTAACTTGTTTCACTCTTATCAATGGTGTTCTTTACTTTTGAATGCATTTTTATGGATGTTTATCCTATCAAAAATATAAGAATAATATCCCTCAATCGCTCCCCTTTCTCAAATTCTTGAGGGTATCAGAGCAGTATTAATATTGTTCTTAGAGAAAAATTACAGGACATTCATTGCCTCAGCTAATGGAGAGAGCAGCCATTGGCCGAAGGTTCCAATAGTTTCATCTCCACAAATACAAATCCTTCTAACCTATTTCTTTTTAATTGTATTTTTAGCTATTGAAATCAATTAGACCCTTCATTCTTTTCATCTTCAGCCACTGCTATTGCTCTCTCTCCTCCAAGGCCAATCACTTCAGGTGAGACTTCGTTGGAAAAGAAATAGTCAGCAAACTTCATGTTTCAGTTAGTGACACTACGGAGCGAATTTCCAACCCTAGCTGAAGCAAAAATTCCACGTCGATACAGCCGGATTTGCTAGAGGGAGCATTCGCTAAGGTCCATCACTGTCGTCAATGGAGCGCCAAAGCTTCACATTGCCGTAATGGAAATCGTGAGGCCTCATCTTAGTTACATTTTTCCTTTCACAATAAGGTTTTGTGTAACTTAATAATTATGTATTTGTACTTGGTTTGTTTGAATTTAGGGTTTATTTTTTAGTTAAAAGGAAATATTGCACATTTTGGTCATCTCTCAAATGGATTGGGAGATCTTACTTGAGGTAGGATACCTCGAAGGTCGATCACTTCAGGTGAGACTCCGTCTAATAAGAAATAGTTAGCAAGCTTCATATTTCAGTCAGCGACATTACGGCTCGAATTTCCAACTCTAGCTAAAAGAAAATAATGCACCTCTCAAATGGGATTTGAATTGAATCAACTCCTTTTGGGCCTCCTTGTTTGGCCAGAAATCTATCCCCTAGATTGAGGGAAGTGTGTCATGAGTTATTATTCCACAAGGCCACAAGCCACTTTATGTAATAGTCAGGTCCACTAAGATATGAAAGTGAGGTATATATAAAGAGTAGAGAATTAGGGATATGTTATGTTGAAATTGTAGCTGAAAAGAAAAATCTTATCTCATCTATATTTTATATTTGTCTATGGAGATTTCCAAGCTTCTCATCTAAGGGCTTAGGTCATTCTTTGTCATCTCCTCTTGAATTCTTTTATCTCATCCCCTTCTAGTTGTTACAAAGTGTGGAAGTAACAATCAAGACAAGTCCCACCAGGTTAACTCTTGTCAAGTACAAGTTAGTTTGTGTTAGTCTAATCAATGTCGTTCTTTACTTTTACATGTATTTATATATTCAAGAGTATTTCACCTAGCATCTCTGTAACATTCAATTGAATTACAAAATTCGGGTAATACAGTAGATTAGATTACAATTGAAGCCCTAGGAAAGAAACTGGAAGACTCAAGAAAAGATAAATAATTCACTGAGTCTACATTTGGTTGGAAGTATAATCATGTAGATATAGGATAATAATATGTACAGTAAAGTTAATGAGTTGTTTGGTTACAAAATTTTATATCTACGGTATTTATAATAAGGATAAATTATACCTCAAATGCTGTATAAAATTATCACGGATAGGAGTAGGCATAAATCTTACTAATTTTTACTTTCCATATTTAACCTTAGATATAAATTCATTTTCACAATAAACTCTCCCATTTTCATCTTTCATTTTATCTCTCTTCAACCTCTATCCGTTTCTTCTTCTTCAACCTAAGCCTAATGTGCAAATCTAAGAACGAAGAAGAGGCGGTGGTGTTGATTGTCTTCATCTTCAACCTAATCAAACTAAGCTTTGAAGGAATGCGGATATTACACTACTGAGTATGCTGAATGTGCTTCAGGAAGGACACTATCGGTTGTTTGGAAATGTCGGAAACAAGCTAAAGAATTAAATGAATGCCTTCATCAGTTGTAAGTTTCATGTCTCATTGATGAGCTCTGAATATGAAACTATATTGAAGTTCAGAAAACTAGATCTAGATAGAAAACCGTCTGAATGTGTGTCTCACTATGTTTGGTTTCCAAACTTGATCTCAACTGATCCACATATAAAGAGATACAAATAAAATTTAAGTTTCCAAACATGCTTGGTTTTATCGCAATGAAGGCTTTCCCTACAATTTTATAACTGATATATGGAAATACTTTACTTTGTTGAAACTGTTTGGATGGTTTGATTTGGTTTCAGCACAAATGACACTGTCCTCGAAGATAGGGTTTAGGGTTTTCCACCGACTAGGCAGTTAATTGGGTTTGTCTTATAACTAGCCCAATTATCAGTTGTTTACGGCTAGTGGAGTGGCGGATGGTTCTTGTCTGGCGCGAGGCCTTCATCAACGCATCAAGTGGTCCCTGAAATTCGGCGGGTTGCGGAGATGGTGTGGTTCGAGATCTTTTGTTGGTTTCTAGTCAAGTGGCTTTCCGTTGAGGACTCAACACTTTTCCATTATGTGTCGGCTTTGCGACAGTGGTCGCACCATGAACGAGTGCGGCGGGTACAATTTCGTTTTCATCATGGGTACTATTTGGTCGTTGCCAGAAGCGATTAGTTGCAAGTGTCATTGGTTCAATGGGAGACATCAGAATACCATTTCCAATTACTTTCAGATTGTATTCCTCCCGTCGTATTTCTGAGAAGGGCTCAGGGATAGTGGGCGGCGACTTCTGGCTAGGAATCGAGAGTGACTCAATGAGGGGTTCAATTCAAATAGGAATTTGAAGGTCCTCCGTTTTACCAGGATTTTTCGGTATGCTTAAGCATCGTCTTTGTTCCACGTTGTTCCATCAAAGATATCAACTTGCTGCCAAAGTCAGTTTTCCTTATCTTATGGATGATTTGTTCTATCTCAAATAGTTTCAAGGTGTTGTCAACTTGTGCATAAGTTTCCTTGATTTCATCCCAAATAGCCTTTGCGCTCTCATGGAGTATGAAGTGCTCGCCTATTTTGGGAGACATGGAGTTAGTTCAACAGCCATGGCATAAAACAAGGTTGTTTTCTAACTTTCAGTCTTTGAACTTCGGATCAGCTCCTGGGTGGAGCCAAATATTCGTTGTTATGTAGTTATTCCTTTCCCGCTCACAAAGACTCGGACTGAGTTTGACCACTGGAGATAATTCATCCCAGTGAATTTGTATCCAGTCTCCATTAGTTTGTGTGGTAGAAGAACAAGAGACGGTGACAGAAGTTTGGTCAGATTGTAACTCTGATACCATGAAGTTTTGAGAAAGAAATTGAGAACAGACCTATCCAGATCTGATAATTGTGTTGAATGTTTTTGTTTAATGTAGCCGACTATTTACATTAAAGGAAAATAGTAATTACAATGAATCGAATCAAATTAGTTATAATTTACTGAATAATTGTTTTGATACAGGTAACCTTCCTTTTATTATTGAATGTTTGACTTTGGAGGATATGATTTTCAAACATTCAATATGGAGTAGATGACTCTTTACACATCATGTCTAATGCAATGTCTAACTTGAAGAACCTTTGTCCATGTCAGGAAGTTTAACTAAATATTCGACTAGATTGAATAATATACTGCAATCATTGTTAATAGATAATCAACACAATTACACAGAACAAAAGGTGCATTGATGAAAATTTAGCCCAGTTGAAAACAATACCTTTTTAATAAATAAAAAAAGAGTTGTATCTGGTTATAAGTTGAAAACTACCATGTCAAAACTTTAGCTCAATTAAACTCCATTTGGCAAAGGATTGACTTTGGGGGGGTGGGGGTGGGAGCTTCTAAAGGTGTAGCTGGATCCTATCCTTCCTACCTACCTCATTACTATCTGGAGGAAATAATCTGAGGGGTATACCTGTGGTATTACTCATTTGGAAGGAAGAAGTAATCATCCATCGAGACTCGAGAGCTCAAGGGCCGCCTTTTCGTTCATTACAATTTATCATGATTGGATCAACCAGGCTCTCACGTATGTCAAAAGGATGTGTGAGCAGGTGTGGTAGACAGGAAGGAGGCTAAAACACTTGTTTGACATAACTTCTCATACCAGACCAACCCACTAAAATGCAAATTAGGGATCATAGAAATCAGTTACTTCAAATGTAGCATAACCAAATACCATACTCTAATCCATTGGGGAATGGGCTGTTCTTGAACGGATACAATATCAGTCCAATCCTAGGATGTCAAACAATTCAAGTTTTGTTATTGGATCCAAATTCCAAATCAGCCCCAAACTCTCTTTTGTGTTCTTTAGAGATAAGGTTTTTTTTTTCTAAAGGAGGATAGCACATCATCTCACCACCATAACCCTTTTTTATTTCAATCTCATTGAGACATGAAGACAATTTTTATTTCCCAAATGCAGAAACAATTTTTGAGACATGAAGACTAGATGCCTCTATCATGCACAATGGGCCTATCTGTATTAGTGAAGATAAGTTTCTTGTAAACAGTAGCAGCTACATGATGTTGACAGATGTGAGAACTTTCAATCAAAGCATAATGAGATATAGAGTCACGTTATAGTCATATAGCCACAGATTTTAAATTTGATTTATATACAATACTGAACAAGCTTAAAAATGCAGACACCAAGAACATAATAGTGCTCACAGAAAAAAGATAAATCTATCTCTAGGTTGATAAAGTGTAAGTACTACCTCGTTCCAACCTAAAGTCACATGCTCTCCTCCAGACAATCCAGAACCAGAGAAGTCAAGGGTGAAAACAGAAATGTTAGAAGGCAGCAAAATTATAGCAGCTTCACTGGCATCAGCCCTGCACCCACTGTATCAGAATGTAGAACATTTTTTTAGTGCAAGTATAAATAGTTTGTGGGCACATGCATTTTGTATTCTTAAAAGATATGGAAATAATTCAAAATCTGTCAGTTTAATGTTAGTATAACAGGTTTAGATGATGTACAGGTTTGTAACAGAGAATACAATTTACTAACCTGTTTCCATGGCAGTAAATAACGCAAGGCAATGGCTTTCCCTCTGGACGAACAACAGGCATATAATGGCTACATTGAAGAATATCTCCTCTACTATTTTTAACCTTCACATTTTCAAGTTCAGTAAAGAATAAGAAATAGAATCAGTACAAAAGAAATTCCCAAGTCCATTTCTGTAAAATAATAGTCAAAAGAAAAATTATTTGTCTAGAAAAATTTTAACATGAGATAAAGCTTCAAGAATTCCTGAGATGAGGAAAACATCGTTTGCCAGAATATATCTTACCTCTATATCTTTTCTCTGAAACCATTTGCCTTTGAGCATGAACTCTTGATCCAGCAAATCATTTTTTGGGTCGTACTCAGCTCTAGAAAACAAAAGATATCAATAATCTCTCCATCAGCTGATATATTACACATGGTAATTACAAGTGAAATCCTTGGTTGGACTGGAAAATTAGATTTGGATTTTATTTTATTTTCAACTTACATGTGTTAAAGTTTCTTTTTCACATGTTGTAAAGTGAAAATGATTGTATGTGGTCATAGAAACGATCCTAAAAGAGAACGTTACAGCACGATTTACAGGCTATCAAGTTATAGTGTAGGGGGGTCTGAAATAGAAATTGCTGCTCAATCTATTGATTAACATTAGCTACTTGAACACTAAATTTCTACAACAAAATGATCATATGGGCGTGCAAATTGTATTACCAATTTAATCACACCTAACTATCATGCAATCATTTCTGCACTAATATTAGGTCTTTGCACTAGAACCACATAAAGCCAGCAGGCAGAGCCTTGTACGATTAATTTGGTTATAAGACTAAACCTCCTCCTCCTCCTCCAACAAATCTAACATCAGAAAAGACTGCGCAGAAAGATATCAACCATGAAACAATTTATCATAGCAAAAATGGGGAAGCAAGACAAGACCCTCGAGACTATAAAAAGCAGAGAGGTTATCAAATCTTAAAAAATTGAATCAGTAAGATGGGCCCTAGTCTTTCGAAAGTTCAACTAAAATTGGGTAGCCTCGACACATGACAGACATAAAAGTGTGAATTAGGTATGCAAGTGACAGAAAAATAACGAGGAAGAGAGTTGAAATTCGGTAATTTCACCTGGGCGGTCGGATGATGAAGTTGATGAGTGGTTCCATAAAAGGATGAGATGAGGAAGACCCTTAAGTTTTCTTGCAAAGAAACTGTGAGAACCTCGTCTAGATTTGTCCGGCGAGGTGAGTTAGAGAGGCGAAGAGATTTCTATATTTGTGGGAAATGGAAAAAAAAAAAACAAGAACTGGGGAAACGAAACGAAACAAAGCAAAGCAGCTCGGTGGGAGAGAATCAGATCAAACAAAACTGACAGAAGAGGGGAAGAGAGAGAATGGAAAAGAAAGGGCTTTGAGTTTTCAGGTGCAGCCGTTTCCCGATCTCCATTTCAATCGATTGTAACGTTGGCTTCCATATGCATTTGACACGTGAGAAAAGTTTACTTATTTCAAATTCATCTTTACTCTCCCCTCTCTATCATTGGAAAATTTGAGAAAAAGCCCCTAAAAAAGTCTTAAATGCGGAAAGTGCAGCGCTTAAAAAAAATGTGCGCTTAAAAAAAATGTGCTGGTAATCTTTTTTACTGTTTTTGGACGATTTTGTCCATGTCGAAAGTTGCGTGATCCAATCGAAATTGCGAGATGAATTTTTTTTATTTTATTCTTTTCGTCTCGCGATTGCGTGACGCAACTAAGGCATTTTCTTCAAAAAAAAATTATAATTAAATTATTTTTAAAATAAAAAAATAAAAAATTGCGTCACGCAACCTCAGGTTGTTTGGACATTTTTGTCCAAAAATAAAATAAAAGTGTCGCAGCGCATTAAAAATAATGCGCTGACACTTTCCGCATTTAATGTCTTTTTAAGGTTATTTCCTCAAATTTCCTTTCTCTTTTGTTTAAGCCAGACTTAAATTTTATTTAATAAACACAATTTTATAAAAAAGAAAATTAATTTTTTTTTATTATTATTATAAAGTAAAATAAGTAGCTACTTTTGTTTTCACTTTTTCTTTTTTTATATAATATTAATCATGGTTGGTGACAGTCCTCGGATATTCTGTGGCCAAATCCCTGGGCTTGTATCATTTCTATTTTAATTTTACTCTCCATAACTCATATATTACATCTCTCATCTTATCATCCATCTAATCACTATATTTTATTAACAAAAATATATATTTATCCTTTATTTGATATTTTTAATAATTATTTACTATAATTTATTAAAGATATATTTAATTTTTTTTCTCTTAATTTAATTTAATAAGGACATGTTTGTATGATTACAAAAATTTTACATAATATAAATAATTTTATAATTTTAGCAATATAATAATAAATATTAAACACTCAATATTTATACATTAGATAATTTTAGTAATATAATAATAAAATATTAAACACTCAAATATTTATACATTAAATAATTTTATAATTTTAGCATTATAATATTAAATATTAAATTCTCGAATATTTATGCATAAATTATTAAAAGCACTATCTCGCCTAATATTATCTTACTATATACATTGATAATTTTTTCTAAAAAGTTCATCTCGATAAAAATCCATTTTATTAAGTAGCAAAATATTATGGAGTAATATATTATCTATCTCTCTTGCCACCCTAAGACGTCTAGGATTCTCATACATCGTGGCTTGTATATTATTTTTGAACAAAATTATGTAAGTCTGTAGTTGCCTAAACTATCCGAAATAGCTTCTTAAAATTGAATCCACGTAATGATCATTCATTTGATATAATGCGCCACTTATTTTTATATATCACGAACGTCCTCTCTATTGGTGATCGATGCGAAGAGTGTTGCATGTTGAACAACTATTTTCTCATAGATAGAAGAGGTTGACCTTTAAAATGACGGGGATGATAATTTATTCGAGTATAAGGTTCTAAATACCCTATTTTGTTGAATTTCCCCAAATCTACAAGATAATATTTTCCTGTAACAAAAATTATAGTATTAGTGTTCATATATATGTTTCTTAATCACTAATGTATATGTATTATAATCATACCCGGAAGTGGATGCGGAAAACGATATTTAGGAGTATATCGTGCAATGTCAAACGTAGTTGAGTCATGCATTGATCCTTCTACACTAAACACAAAAAAAGGTAAACAAGAGATCATGGACATTGGTTGTTGTGTGTTCAGATCGTCCACACCAACAATACGAATGTTCCGCTTCCGGATAGACTTGTACATGAGTATTGTCTTTAACACAAATGCAATCATATACAAATAAGGACATAAATTACTTACTTTTTGTCAAGAAATAGTTCTATAAAACATAAAAAAAATAAGAACTTCATCTTGAATATTTGTCTTAAAGGTGTTGTTGTAAACTTTTGATGCACAATATTTTGATCAATCGGAACTATCTCAGCAATACTTTGTCGATGAAGGAATTTGATTACCATTGAAATGTATTAAGAGACTGTTTTCTTAGAGTGACCAAATGTTATTCTAACACAAGACATGTTATGACCATGTGTTAAATATTGTAACGTCATCACGACTTGTTCCTCAACTTGAATTGTAGACCATGAAATAGGTAGATCATGTACTTTCACGAGTCATTCTATTAGTAGTCAAATGCACTAATTCTCCATTCTAACTAGTTCAAACATTTTGCATTGTTAGACATAATCAATTGAACCAGTTGCATGCCTCGATCCGAAGAATCTTTCGGTGTAAGTCGTGGGACATTATTACAAGACTCTACAAGGTCTCCATTAATAATGTCAAGAAATTATTTTATATTCATTTAAGTTTAAAGATAAGCCAGACGGATCCATAATAACCTTCAATAAAAAAGAACATGCAATTTAAAATATTTCAAATGATAAAAATACTTATACATAACTAACATTAACATTCATCTATGCATGATGTAACATAATATCTAAATAAAAACATATTAATAAATCACACACTAATATCACAACTAAAAAGTACTTACAAGTATAAACATAATTAAGTAAGAATTACTTAAATGTCACACACAAATAAACTAAGGACGTCAATAATAAGATAGTGGTGAGTAATGTTTTTTCAAGGGATGATCCAAGTCATAATGTTGAGTAGATTTGTTGCTTTCGGTTGATGCTGGAGTTGATGGCTTCATGATTCATTAAGTTTTCCATCACATAAGTATTTTTTTAAACTATATATTCAAGATAATCTAACTACTCAACTAGCCATAATCTAACTACATCTATCCAACAATATTCTACAAGATGTTTTGAAGGAAACGAGTGCTATTGGGTTATGGTTGAAGGTAGAAAAATTATATTTGACGAAAGTCTTACTATTAAGTTGCATTAGAAGTAGAATTTATATTTTCATTGTTTGTCTAAAGATATGGCTCTACAAGAGCATTTATCAGCATTTAAAGAAACTGTTGTTGATCTGGAGGCCTTGGAAGTCAAGTATAACGATAAAGATATAATTTTAATTTTGATGTGTTTGTTGTCCCCATCATATATCACATTTTGTGATACTATGTTATTTAGTCGTGATATTATCATGACTAATGATGTTTATAATACATTATTCTCTAAGGAGAAAATGAAACATTTTGTTGATTATTTTGATGTTTCGGTAGAGATCTTTATTGCTCGAGAGAGAACCTAAGAAAATAGTTCAAAATGTTATCAAACAAATGGATCAAATTCAAGAAAAATTTGGAAGACATGAAATTACTGTTGGGAAACCCCTGACAGAAACACAAAAAGAAGAAAACAACCGAAAGAACACTAACAAAATTTCATAACAGAGTTCGGCCAAAATGTTGCATACGTCTCCGAGCACTAAGACTATCAATTAATAAGGAAGAATAGATACAAGTATTTGGTACAATAAACCAAAGAGGGGAGAGTTTCATTTATACACTAAGAAACTTCCCCAACTCCCATCATCTTCCGATGTGGGATTTATTCTAATTGTGAATATAGTTTCTTTTATATACTAAGAAACTTCTTTCACTCCCGTCATCTTTCGACGTGGGATTTCTAATTGTGCCAAAAACAACAAATCTCCATCTTGGCACAACATCCAAATACAATATTCATTATTAAAAAATAGTTCTTAAGTGCTTCCAATTGGCGCTCTTCAGCGCCGACTCAAATGCGGAATATGTTTACCAAATCTAAACAATATTCAGATTTGTTTTTTCCCATGTCTTTCATCTCCAACTTTTTACCCAATTGAGCTTTCAATTTGTCAATTTCATATTGGCTCTTTGATATTATCAATATATCATCAACGTACAAGAGTAAATAGATATAAGACTCATCTTATAATTTACGCAAATACACACATGAATTGAATCTGCTTCTTGTGTACTTGTTCTTCATCATAAACTTGTCAAGTCGCTTGTACCATTGTCTCGACGATTACTTCAATCCGTATAATGATTTGTTCAACTTGCAAATCCAATTTTCTTTATCAGCAACTTTGAATCCATTTGGTTGATAAATGTAGATTTCCTCGTTCAAATGATCGTGTATATCTGCGATCTTCACATATGGTTGAGCTAGCTCTAAATTCATCTACGCTACCAAGGCCAACAAAATTCTAATGGAAGAGTGTTTAATAATAGGAGAAAGTACCTCATTATAATCAACTCCTTCCTTCTGAGCGTAGTCTTTAGCTACCAATTTTTCCTTGTAGCGAACATTTAATTTTTCGAGAAATCTTTCTTTCTTAGAAAAGATCCATTTACAACTAATAACCTTCTTCCCTTTTCGTAGATGTGTCAACTTGCATGTCTCATTCTTCTGAAGAGATTGCATCTCATCTTCCATAACACCTCTCCTTTTTCTATTTTTAGTACTTCGACTAACATTTGAAAAAGTGGATGGAACATCATCTACAAGGCCCAAAAGAAATGAGATTCTTTTTCATATTCTATATGTACCGAACATCTCTAATAACTCTGGTGGATTCGTCATCATTTCTCAGCTTGATTGAACATATCCCTTTTATTTTACATGAACTAGCATCTCCCATATAAACAGCTCCACCATCTAGCTCCTTAAAGTTAAAGAACCACTTTCAAACTGGTGTCATATGATAAGTGCAGGCTGAGTCCAATATCCACGCTTCAGAATGTGATGTTGTGTGTTACATCGATAAAGAGTATTCTAAATCTACATCACCTTTGTTTTCTGCAACATTTGCATCTTCAGAATCTTTCTCTTTCTTTTTCAACTTTGGGCAGTTAATCTTCCAATGTCCTTTCTCACGATAGAAAGCACATTCATATTTGAAAACTCTATTTTCGGATCTTCTTCCTTTCCCTTTTGATTTTCTTTGCTAACGGTCCATAACCATCAATGCTTCATCTGTTGTACCTATTTTGTTTTTCTTTTTGTCCTACTTTCTCAATTCATGACTATATAAAGCAGAACTTACAGCATAAAGAGAAACATTTCCCTTCCCATTAAAGTAACGTTGTTTCTAAATGTTCAAATTCATCAAGAAGGGACGATAGAAATATCAAAGCAAGATCTTCATCCTCAAACTTAATATCAAGGTTTAATAGATTTTCTACTAATTGATTAAACTTAGTTATATGTTCATTCATAGTGGTACATGATTGGTAATCAAACCGAAATAGTCATTTCTTCATAAGGAGCTTATTCTGACCACTCTTCTTCAAAAATTTGTCCCCCAATGCTTGCCACAGTTTCTGTGCAGAAGTTTCATTCTTCACAACATACTTCTTCTCTCTAGACAGGCACAATCGAATTGTTCCACACGCCAACCGATTCATGATAATCCACTCTTCTTTTCTATACCATTTGGCTTTCCGACCTCAATACCACAAAGATTTCCACTACAAACTTCAAATTTGACATCGGTGTCCTCGTCTAGGATGACGAAGGAGTTGATGCCCCTTTCGAAGACTCAGCAACCATGACAAGGACGAACATGACTCTGATACCACTTGTTAGGAAAAACCCTGACAGAAACATAAAAAGAAGAAAACAATCGAAAGAAAACTAATAAAATTTGATAGCGGAGTTCGGCCAAAATGTGGCCTACGTCTCCGAGCACTAAGGCTATCAATTAATAAGGAAGAAGAGATACAAGTATTGGGTGCAATAAACCAAAGAGGGGAGAGTTTCTTTTATACACTAAGAAACTTCCCCAACTCCCATCATCTTCCGTTGTGGGATTTATTCTAATTGTGAATATTGTTTCTTTTAAATACTAAGAAACTTCTTTCACTCCCATAATCTTTCGACGTGGGATTCTAATTGTGCCAAAAACAACAATTACTACAAGAAATGAGGCCACATAAAATCTGAGTGTTAGAAACTATAAAATAAAGTTAATAAAGAGGATTATATTCTAACTAAAAAGTAGACAGGAAATTACGGCGATACCAGTATTGTTGACGCCGAAGATAGTGAACTACTCATGACTTCTAATTGCAATGCAAGGTCGCAAGATGATTGAATACTCAATTCTGGATGTACATATCATATGTGTCTCAATCGGGAGTGGTTTTCAACATATGATATAGTTTCCAAAGGTGTTATGTTAGTGGGAGACAATTCATCTTGTAAGGTTGTGGGTATAGGAATAAAAATCAAGATGTTTAATGGATTTGTTCGAACACTTGATGATGTGAGACATGTTCCTAGTTTCAAGAGAAATCTTATTTCTCTTATTACCCTTGATTCCAAAGGTTACAAGTACACTATTGAATGTAGAGTTATAAAGATTAGTAGAGGTGCTCTTGTCATGATGAAAGCTAAAAGAAAACTTGACAATGAGTATTTGGATAGTCTTCAATATGTACATCATCAGCCTTTTCATTAATCTTGGCAATTGGGGGGAACTTTTGTTTGAATTGTTATCCTTTTTATTGTCCCCATCTTGACATTGAGCCTTTAGATGGTCTTTAATATGTACATCATCGACCTTATTGACATTATTTCTCCAATTCTCCACATATTTTTTTAAAAATTAACACGATAAAAATGAGGATACTGACATCAAAAATAAGGTTGGGATCAATGTTGTGTTTCTCCAACTCACTTGATTAATCAATTAAAATTTGTGCCATATGCTTGAAAGCATCGACCACTTTGGATGTCAATATTTATACTTGATTCTCATGTTGAGTCTCTCTTAAATCCTCCACTTGATTCTCAAGGGGAGCCTCTCCTAAATCCTACATTATAATCTCATGAGAAGCCTCTTCCAAATCTTGCATTTAATTCTCATGAGGAGCTTCTTCCAAATCCTACACTAGAATCTCATGAGGAGCCTGTCCCAAATCCTTATCTCAAATCTCACGATGATGATCCTCTTCCAAATCATTATCTAAAATCTCAAGATGATGCTTAAGATGATTCTCTTCAAGAAGTGGAAGGTGTGCAGCATGTCTCCCACGTCCAAAACCACCTCCTTGAGATTATACTGAGATTCTCTTGAAGACTTTATTGTCATTCCAACATGAGATGATTAGAAAATATCGTTGACTATAACCTATCAAGAAAATTCATAAATGATCTTTGGGTTTTATTGTTTTAGGTTTATATATTGTCTCTAACCTATCAAGAAAATTCATAAATGATCCTAGGATCAATATCCAACCATAAAACACCATAAACATCAAGAATGCAAGCTTATGTAATTTGAAATATAAAAATTTCAAATTCAAACTATAAATATGAATTAGAGGGTGATTGGAATCTTACCAAGGATTGGAGAACACTCTTTGATCCTTAAGGAAGCTTTTGAGATGCACAGATCCAAGATTTAAGGCTTTAAACAGATTTTCAAAAAATTCAGAAGCTTTGAGTTTCAATGGAGGATTTTCTATACATCGCGATTTGAAGTTGGAGATTGGATTCTTTGGCATCAGAATTACTTAAGGAGCCTATTTATAGCTGCCCAAGGTCGGTTGTGAGCTTTAAGTAGATCAAATCAGCCAAAAGACATTTATAATGTTTTGGCTGTTCTTGATCCCACTTGAAGATATAGGTAGTTATTGTGCATATATTTGTAGGGGAAATAATCACTAAAGTAGTGTGACCATTTCACCTTTTGAATCAACCAAAATGGTTGATTATAGGCTGAGTTCCAAATTGGCAAAATCAAAGACGGGTCTTTGATATTATCTTCACGGCATCACGATGAGGAAGATGATCGAAGGCCAAAACGACGACGTTTCATGCGCGTTTGGCATTCCATCAATGGTCCGTCCAACGTCGTTGGAGTTTGGGCATTCCGTTAGCTATTTAGCTAATAGTCGTTAGCTGATCGGGTAAGACGCGGGTGCGCGCTCCTTCGGTTACAACTAGCTAAGCGGGCGCGTCTAGGGCTTTGGATGAGATCTCAGTGCTCATCTAATGGCCCTATTTTCGGCTATAGCTTTCTTTTTCATTTTCGGCCACACCCGATTATGATTTTATTTTTATTTTAAAACCTTAAGGGATTGTTTGAAATTGATATTTATTTCACCTTTTGACTTTAATTTTAATCTTTTCAAATACATAAAATATTAAAATAAATATGGAAGATATTTTACCAATTTATTTATTTATTTATTTGCATATTTTAAGGTTAAATAAATGATTTTAGGAGATGAAATGGGTACTTCATTTCATCATAAATTATTTATTTTAATCCCTAATTTTTTCTAAAGTTATTTTAAGATAAATGAGTACAATATTTACCCCCAAATAATTTTATTTTATTATTTTGACCATTTTCTTTAATTAATTAGGTTCTAATTGTCACAATACTTAGCATAATTAATTGTTTTAATTGGGCTTTGGTCATGGGGTTAATTATTTTGATTTTATCTATTTAAAAATAAATCAAAATAATTATTTTCATTTTATAAATGTTGTATAGATTTTTAGTGCTTACATTGTTGTAAACTGGTTTTGTTTCTATTATTTCATGTGAAACACTTCAAATGAGAGTGCATTTTACAAGAGAGTGTACATCAGCTCTCGTGTGAAGCGTACTCTCATGTGAAACACGCTTCATTTGAAGAGCGTATAACAGCTCTTGTGCGAAACGTGTTTCACCTGAGAACGTATATTTTTGGAAAGAGCCAAAAGGCTCATTTCGGCACCATTTCCTATTGTTCTAAAAGGGGAAATAATCACAAAAGAATTGTGATAATTTCTCCCAAACTCATGCTTGAAATCAAGGACCGGTCAATGTGGATTTACTCGATGAAATTTTGAAAAGTTTTTGGAAAATCCATAAATTTGAGTTGTAAAGTGTTTGGCTTGATGTTAGGCCATTTTAACACATTCAGAAGGGCATTTGGAAAATGGACAAAGAGAGTTAGAAGGATAAAGAGAAAAAAATCACCATTTTTTGAATTTAAATAGAACTAGTATGACACACCACAGTCATGGTCCGCCGCTTAAAATAATCATCATTGTTGTTTAAGGATGTTTTTAAAAAATTTTATTTTTGGAGCTAGAAGTCTCCGTTCTTTGTAAGGTTGTTTGGAGATTGTTCTTTGGCATATTTTGCAGATTTTGTAAGCATTCAAATCACTTCATTCTCTATGTAGGTTTATAATTTTTTAAAAACAAATTGAAAAAAAAATAGTATTTTGTATTCTAGTTATTCATTGTTTAATTTAATGATAAATTTTAGTTTTGGGTGTGTTGTGTGATGTTTCCAAATGATTTTGGATTATTGAAAGGAGAAAAAAATAAAATGTCAAATTTCAAACTTTTTTTAAATTTCGATTGTTTAGATTTGATTTTTGAATTTGAATTAATCTAGTATGTTCAAGGTATGGTAGGCATGTTGATAGGATCGACTTTATCAATAGAGACGGGGGTCTGGCGATTGATGAAGGCTTAAGAAAAATGGTTTAAAAGAAATCATGTTAGAGATTTTATTCACTTTTTCTATTCTACGCAAACTCTTGTAACACTTGAAACAGAATCAAGTGCGGAAATGTTACTTAGGTTTGAAGCTTAAGATTAAGAATGAGAAGATGACAGAAATGAACAACACAGCAGTTTGTTTATGGATTTTCGGAGAAAACTCTCTTACGTCATCCCTTCCAACCACCGGAAGGATTCACTATAATATGCTTTGAATTAAATACAATTTGCACAAATAGCTCACTATTGAACAGTACAAACTCTGTTCAACTTACAATATGATGAAGAATATCACTCAGCTAAAACGATACTTTGATTCTAACTCTTTCTTGATAAACACACAGTAAAACAAGAAAGCAAATAACGGTTTCAATAATCTGAGTATCAAAATGATCGATTGATTGTACAGCTTTTTCACTCAAAGTTCTGGTTGTTCGTCCGTTGTCCTTGAGATTCTTTAAATAAGGAACAGGTACCAACGGCCGAATCTTCATAATGACACGTGGCGAGCTTCCATTGGAACGCCTCCATAGTACACAATAGACTCTAAATACAAGGATCGTGGTCGTACACAATAGGTAGTGCGTCGAATATTCTTTAGAAATGTACCTGTAAAACAAGTAGTGTGAAGGATATTTGCTTACGTGGCATTGGTTGATTGGTTGCAGCTGGCTATCGTATAGATCTTCACTAGAAAGTGGAGCAAGAGTAGCGTACAACTAGAGCACGGGGTAGGCGGGTGCTAGCTTCAAGCAACTGCTTAAGCAAGACATTAGACGTATTTTAATTAGATGACCTCGTCTAATGAAATCAGACGACCCCGTCTAATAATAGAATCCATTAGACCACCTGGTCTAATGGGATTAGACTTCACGTCTAATTACAATCACTTCAGACTAATCTTAAAGAGTTAGACTGTACGTCTAACTTTCACCAGTTAGACTTCACGTCTAACTTTCACATTCCATTAGACTCAACGTCTAATTACGGTTCCACTTTAGACTAGTCTGAAGGAGTTAGACTACACGTCTAACCTTCACCAGTTAGATTTACATGTCTAACTCTTTCCATTAGACTGCACGTCTAACTCCACGAGTTAGACTGCACGTCTAATTACGAATCTCTTCAAACTAATCTGAAGGAGTTAGACTGCACGTCTAACATTCACCAGTTAGACTACACGTCTAACTCTTTCCATTAGACTACACGTCTAACTCCATGAGTTAGACTGCACGTCTAACTTTCAATTTTCATTAGATTGCACGTCTAACTCCACGAGTTAGACTGCACGTCTAATTACACTAGTTAGACTGCACGTCTAACACCGCTTAGTTAGACTACACGTCTAACTTCGCTAGTTAGACTGCACGTCTAACTTTCTCCAATTAGACTGCACGTTTAACACCGCTTAGTTATACTACACGTCTAACTTCGCTTAGTTAGAATACACGTCTAACTTCGTGCATTTAAAGCCAAAATCGGTCTAATAAACCTCATTAGAACCAAGTCTAATAAAGCCTGATTTCGATACACCTGCATCAAAATCAATTAGACGCATAGATAATCCATTCATCATCAAAATTACTATAGTCAAACTTATTTCAAAACTTAGTCAAAATAATTTGACCGAAAAATTTCCCCCTTTTTGATGATGAGATTGAAATCCTGCATAGACAAAAAATTAGCGTGTCCATCATATAAAGTAAACAAACCCTTGTTTGTATACAAACTTTTTCAAACACACATCATTCAGAATATAACATTCAGAGTAGAATTTGTTCATCCAACTTACATAGAAATTTTCCAAAAACCAAAATTCAAAAACATAGTTAAAGAGGTATAGTTTAAGAGTTAACAGAGTAGGAGAGAGGAGATCATTATTCTTCCATTTTCACTCGAGGATCGATAGGATAGGTGAAACCTCCACCGCTCATCCCTTCACCGGTCATCTCTTGACCGGTTAGCAAGTTCCGAAAAGGAGGAAGAGCGCGACCACCACGAGCGGCCCCATCACTCCGGCCTCCGCGATCACCATCGCTTCGACCTCCTCGATCACTACCAGGTCGCCCACCACGACCACCACTACTACTTCGGCCTCCGCGATCACCACTGCTTTGACCTCCTCCTCTTTTAATTGACCTTGGATTTTTATCGTTGGTTGGCGCTCGCTTAGATCTAGTGCTGGTTGATACACCGTCACCTCTTCTACTAGGCTCACCTTGAGTAATACGAGTCTGTTCTTTCTCAGCATCAGCTTTCGCATTCTCTTTATCTTGAAATTTCCTTGCAATGGAGTCGGCATACTCTAGTCTTTCAGCATTTGTTCTTCTCATGTTGTCTTGAATTTCAACTAACTGATTCTTAAATAATTCCATTGATTCTATGATCTGTTGATGATTATCAAAATTGATTTGTCTTTCAAGGCTCATCATTTCCGATTAACGACTGTAGAGCTGTTTTTCAAATTTGGAGAAATTTGAATTTGAGACATGAGTCTCATATGTATTGTTCTTTAGTGTCTTATCCAACTCATTAAAGATTTTGACATATTCAGCAAATTCTTTTTTGTCTTCTTTCTGGGTCTTCAAGATCTTTATCATATTTGATCCCAAAGTTACCACATTCTTCTGAAGAGAGGTAAGCAGAGATGTCATTGACTTCAGGAGCTTGGTACCGTCAGCAGAAGATCCTTCATTGGATGAATTATCTTGTGATCCTGCTGCCATGCTCTGAATGGGGTTAAATTGGGTGTGAATCTGTAGGGATTGCTCGGGTTGATCCTTCTTAGACTCATTTCCAGTTTTATTTCGCTCTTCTTCTTTTAAGGACGGATTCTCTTGAATGGGTTCCTTATCTTTCTCAATAACGGGTTGAACTAGTAGATGTCTTTCTTCTGTAGAGAGATTTCCAAGTTCTATCAAAAGAGCATCAACTTGCTCATCTGTATCAGCATGATCAACAGAGATATCCATTGGTTCGTGTTCATCGGAGAATCTACCAAAATAGCTAACTCCTGAGCAATTAGCTTCATCAACATACCGAGTGACTACAGAAAGATAGTCAGCCATGATCTCATCTAATCTCTTTAAAACTTTCGCTTCCACTTCAGCACCTTTCTCAATTGGATTGAAATTTTCTTTTCTGGCTTCAAGAATGGGAAATAAGGTTTTTCCTCTTAAACATGCTTTAATAAGGTCCTTTCTCTTCAGAGCTTCAGACACTTCCGGAGTTTTGGCCCATTTGAGAACCTTCTTTTCATTTGCTACAAGCTTACGACATTGACTGTTTATTCCTGAACCCATGATGACCTCATCATACTGGATTGACAATCTGTTCTGGATCCACGAGTCAAAAAATTTCATCTTCTCAACAGCTATGGCTTTGACTTGATTCATCATGAGGTCAACAATGCATGTTGCCTCAGAAACATCTTCACTTACGTCAGATACCAGATTCTTCCATTTTCCAATAATCTCAGCAGGTTTTTAAAAAGGTCTTGGTTAACCAAATACAATTCCACACGACTGTCTTGTGGAACGCATCAATTCATAAGCAGATTGTGGTTTCTTGAAGAGTCTAGGAGGAAGTTTGCCTCGAGTGACCTTCCCGGTTACTATGGAATCTTTTGAAATATGATTTGAGGAGGAAGGCTCTCTAACAAAAGCAGAGAGAGCCTTTTCAGCGGTATCACCAGCAACAAGGGTAAGGACTGCACCTTGTTCTGGTTGAACAAACTCTGTAGCACCAGCGGCTACTGGATCAGGTTGGCGAACAGGAGACACAGTCCTGTCAAGATTCTCAATATTTGGACCAGCTGACTCAACAGTAAGCCCTACAGCAGATTCCTTTTCAAGAATAAAAACAGATTTATCCTGTTCCATCATAGGAACATCAAATTTGGGTACATCGGCCAGGGTTGGGAATAGGTTACCTTTGAGGACTCCTTCATTGATTTAGACGCACGAGTCGCCTTAGACTTGTCACCTTTTGAAACAGATGACCTTGAAGATCTCCGCAACTGACTGGCAGCCGGAGACATGGGAGACAATGGAATGGTGGCAAGTTCAATTGGACCTTGCCTGACTCTGGAATCGATTGTTTCAGAATCCTTCTTTGAAGAGCTCTTTAGGCTAGTAGAATTGGCCTCTGATTCGTTGACTGTTTTCGATCTCTTTGCTCATGTCGACAGAGTGGAGGCGGCTGGTTGTCTAGATAGGGTAACAGATTTTCCACCTGTCTATTGGCTAGAAGCACCTGAAGGCGATTCTTTAAGGTTCTTCATTCTGACCAGGGTGTTGGCGACTATGAAAACAATATACACCCTGTTCGAGTTGAATGGTTCAGGTTCACCTATCGGAACCCCCAAATGCTCCAACAAACGACTTAATTGTGCAGCAAAGGTTATACTTTCCTTGTTCTCCTAGTTGGTATAGAAGTAGAGATTCTGAAATAATGTTAAAGCCCAGTTGACCTGGATCCCTTTTGAAATAGCGCACATATAATCAAATCGATCTTGACTATAGAGATTGAACGATCCAGCCTTCCCTTGAAGCGCTTTTGCCACAACATCATTTAGCAAAATGAACTGTGGTTTAAGGACTTTCTTACTTCCATTCAGTCAAATCGCCGAGCCATCGGCAGATAAAACCTTCTTCATTTCTTCCATTACTTCTAATGACAGATGCCTGTTGAAAGTATGACCCTCCGACGGAAGTTCAAAGAACTCTGCGTAAGATGCTTCATCGAAAGAGATTTCCGTACCGTTAACAGTTGTTATAATGGAATCACCCACCATTGTTGCAGTTTGAAAGAACTCCCGAACTTTATTCTCATGAAAGATGAACGGACCGCCAAGATATTTTTCGAGACCGGAATACTCGAGGGTTCTGAACATATCGACCACCTCTTGCTGATCGAAAGAATAAATCGATGGGAAATCAACCTGCAAAGTACAGTGACACAACGTGATTCTCTTATTTCCCATTTTTAATAGAATATGAACAAACACAAGATTAACACAGATTTTTGAGAGAGAAAGGCAAAGAAATCTAGGGTTCTTGGAAATTTTAAGTGAGAAAAAGCTTTCAATCTCATGCAAGAATGTCCTTATATAGACTATCAAGAGTCATATAGGATAACCGTCGTTTTTCCTAGGGGTATGGCCCATCATTTAAAATTAGACATCCTTTCCAAAGAGTCATCATTATAATGAGGGTATATCAGTCATTCTCTTTTAACTTGAAAGAAATGTGTCTTCATGTTATTATGAGATGACTATTTTAATGTTTGAGCGGGAAAATCAGATATCTCCTCACGTGGACAGCTGTCCTTGATCAGTCTAATGAGCACGTAGTTAGACGTTTTTCTTACTGCACATATCTATAAAAATAAACGTCTATTAGACGCATGAGTCCATTAGATGCATACGTCTAATTACGTATCTTAAAATATACGTCTAATGTCTATTAGACGTGTACGTCTAATTACGCATGAACACCACGTATTAGACGTGTGTTTGGTTAGACGTGAGCATCTTCTTACTCATGACGTAAAAATGTCTAACGTCTATTAGATGTGTGCGTCTAACCGCGCATGTTTTAAACCACAACATATAGACTTAGATGTATAGATTGTGAGCAAAAATACGTCTAAGTACAGACCTCTTCCTTTTAGACAACCTTGTCTAATAGACCGATTAAGACCATCCGTTTGAGAGTATCTTTACTTTCAAAGTAATTTTTCCCTCTCATTTTGTGCATGTACAAAAATGAATAACCAAATGTTTTGAGATCCTTCAGACCAAAAGTATTTTAATACAAAAACATAGAAAAACATTTATTCTTCTGGAATGGCAACAGTCATTGTTGATCCTCTGAAATGTATACTCAAAAGAGTATTCTCCATGCTTCCTTCATGTAGTCCTCCTGCATCACCTACATAAGAAACTATTTACAAACTTGGTATCCATATTCAATTGGGTCCTCGATCAATTAGTCCCTTAGGAATCCATATTTGACACATTCTAATGGATTTCCCATGTTGAATTGTGATTAATGCGTATGATTTTGATTTAGCAGACGACTTTCTGCCAGCCACTGATCCCTTAGCTTTTGAATAAGACATTCTTTTAAAACTCCTTGACTTTGAGTCATGTTTTAGATTGCCAGACTTGCTAGTTGCTTCTAATTTATTCTTTAGCCAGCTAATAGTCGGCAGAACATAAATAATTTCATTCTTAAAAGCTATTTCTTCACGAATGGGATCAAATTCACTGTCAGTTAGACCACCTTTAACAAAACTTATTGTCTTAAGCTTGTCATTTGCTGAGTTTGACTTTTTTCAAGACATGTTAGGGTCATTGCCATCAAATCCTAGACCGGATCTAGATTCAACATGTCTTAACATGCTGATCTGATATTTGACATCTTCTCTAGACCTTGTCCATGCACTGACAACATAGTTTAACCTCTTGTTTTCAGTTGAAATAGTTTGAATCTGTTCTTTCAGCATCTCATTCTCAGATGAGATCTCTGTAACTTTATTTTCAAAAACATTTGATTCAAGAGTTTGAGGTAAAAATGGTTGAGATACTTCAGGTGATGATTTAGTTTCATTTAGGGATTTTGCTAGCTTTCTGTACTCAATGACCATGTCATTTAGTGCAGCTACCAGTTGTTCCCTTGAAAATCTTTCAGAAGAGAAGTCAAATACCTCAGTTTCCTGAGTTTGTTCTTCATCTTCTCTTGCCATGAATCAAGTCACTTCTTCGTCATCACTATCACTGGATGAGAAGTAAGAGTCACAAATGCTTCTTCTGTTCTTTCCATCTCCTTCCATAAGAGCCTTAAGCTCCTTTTCATCATCCTTCTTATCTTCAAGCTTAGGTTTCCTGTACTCCGATTGGTAATGACCTGCAATACCACATTTATAACATTTAACATTAGCCTTTGATTTCTTATTATCATTTTAATTTGAAGAGCTTGAGTTAGGCTTGCTCTTCTTCATGAAGTCGCCAAACTTCTTCACGAAGAGAGACATGGCATCGCTGCTCAGTTTCTGTGCCGCCATCTTCACATCAGTAGCTACAGGTGGATCTTCAGCAGTCACCAGAGCTTTGACAATGATAATGGATGTGGATTGATCTTTTTCAATCCTACAGTTCAGCTTGAACTCATAAGCCTTGAGATCAACAAACAGGTCGAAGAGAGAGATCTTGTTGAGATCTTTGGATTCCCTCATAACCATCGTCTTTATGTCTCATTCGGAAGAGCACGCATGACCTTAATAGCAAGCTCCCTGTTGCTATAGGTCTTGCCAAGGATAGATAAGGAGGAGACAATCTTGCTGAATCTGGTATCAAACTCGTTTATTGTTTCACCAGGGTGCATCTTGAAACTGTCAAACTGTTGAGTAGCAACCATGATCTTGTTTTCCTTGGTTTTCTCGTTGCCCTCACATAGTTGGGTGAGTCTGTCCCAGACCTCTTTAGCAGTATCGCATTCGATAATGTAGTTGAACATGCTATCATCGAGAGATCTGTACAAAACATTAAAAGCCATGTTGTTAAGGTTGTTCTTCCTCTTTTCTTCACTGGTCCATTCGGATTTCTCCTTGTCGATCTTGATGGGACCATCTGTGATAACACTCCACATATCGTCATGAAAAGAAGAGAGATGAGCACGAACTCTTTTCTTCCATACGATGTAGTTTTCTCGAGAGAAAGTTGGAATGGAGGTTGCACTGACATCTTTGGTTATGGTATCATTCTTCAGGAAAAGCTTGAGAATAGAAACAGAGCTCTGATACCAATTGATAGGATCGGCTTTATCAATAGAGACGGGGGTCTGGCGATTGATGAAGGCTTAAGAAAAAAGGTTTGAAAGAAATCTTGTTAGGGATTTAATTCACTTTCTATTCTACGCAAACCCTTGTAAACACTTAAAACATAATCAAGTGCGGAAATGTTTACTTGGGTTTGAAGTTTAAGATCAAGAATGAGAAGATGACAGAAATGAACAACACAGCAGTTTGTTTATGGATGTTCGGAGTAAACTCTCCTACGTCAGACATTCTTCCAACCACCGGAAGGATTCACTATAATATTCTTTGAATCAAATACAGTTTGCACGAATAGCTCACTGTTGAACAGAACAGACTCTATTCAACTTACAATATGATGAAGAATATCACTCAGTTAAAACGATGATTTGATTCTAACTCTCTCTTGATAAACACATAGTAAAGCAAGAAAGCAGCTAACGGTTTCAATAATCTGAGTATCAAAATGATCGATTGATTGTACAGCTTGCTCACTCAAAGTTTTGATTGTTCGTCTGTTGTCCTTGAGATTCTTTAAATAAGGAACAGGTACCAACGGTCGAATCTTCATAATGATACGTGGCGAGCTTCCATTGGAACGCCTCCATAGTACACAACAGACTCTGAATACAAGGATCGTGGTTGTACACAACAGGTAGTGCGCCGAATATTCTTCAGAAATGTACCTGCAAAACAAGTAGTGTGAAGGATATTTGTTTACGTGCCATTGGTTGATTGGTTGTAGCTGGTTGTCATACAGATCTTCACTAGAAAGTGGAGCAGGAGTAGCGTACAGCTAAAGCACGTGGGTAGGCGGGTGCTAGCTTCAAGCAACTGCTTAAACAAGGCATTAGACGTATTTCAATTAGACGACCTCGTCTAATGAAATCAGACGTCCCCGTCTAATAATAGAATCCATTAGACCAGGTGGTCTAATGGGATTAGACTTCACATCTAATTACAATCACTTCAGACTAATCTGAAGGAGTTAGACTGCACATCTAACTTTCACCAGTTAGACTGCACGTCTAACTTTCACATTCCATTAGATTGAACGTCTAATTACGGTTCCACTTCAGACTAGTCTGAAGGAGTTAGACTGCACGTCTAACCTTCACTAGTTAGATTTGCACGTGTAAATTTTTCCATTAGACTGCACGTCTAACTCCACGAGTTAGATTACACATCTAATTACGAATCCCTTCAGACTAATCTGAAGGAGTTAGACTGCACGTCTAACCTTCACCAGTTAGACTGCACGTCTAACTCTTTCCATTAGACTGCACGTTTAACTCCATGAGTTAGACTGCACGTCTAACTTTCACTTTTCATTAGACTGCACGTCTAACTCCACGAGTTAGACTGCACGTCTAATTACACTAGTTAGACTGCACGTCTAACACCGCTTAGTTAGACTACACGTCTAACTTCGCTAGTTAGACTGCACATCTAACTTTCTCCAGTTAGACTGCACGTCTAACACCGCTTAGTTAGACTACACGTCTAACTTCGCTTAGTTAGACTACACGTCTAACTTCGTGCATTTAAATCCAAAATCTTTCTAATGAACCTCATTAGAACCAAGTCTAATAAAGCCTGATTTCGATACACCTGCATCAAAATCAATTAGACGCAGAGATAATCCATTCATCATTAAAATTACTATAGTCAAACTTATTTTAACACTTAGTCAAAATAATTTGACCCAACACATGTTAAAGAATACCTAGTGTGCTCAAAAATTAGTATAAGTCTTTTGTGTTATATATTAGACTAGGATTGTCAAGAGATTTATTCAGATTCGAAAATGAAAGAATTTTTTTCCGAAATCCATAGTTACGTTGATTGGAAGAACAACCTAGGAAGACACTACCCGATCGTGTTTTCTCGGCCAACCAACCAAGAAAACAAGGGTTTGACCTTGTTTCTAAGTCAGGTCGACCGAGAAAGCAAGTTTTGAACAAGGGATCTCCCCTCGCCATGTGGCTCTACGCTCAAGCCTTGGACCGAACACACCTTCTTTGTTAACATTTACCTCGCTTAATAATAAGTCTTCGCCATTTACTAGAAATTAAAAGAAAATGTGTCTATGGTCCAGACCAGCTGAACTAGAGCTCCACATGTGTCTAGATCAGAACACCTACCCGTGCCATGACCCGAGCTCAGGCCTGCATCCAAACTGACCCGCCAACAAGACTAATGGCCTATTTGTCTTTCTAGTTTTACCCAAAAAATATTATTGCTAACAAAAACAAAAACAAATATATAAGGGTATGTTTGGATTTTATTTCTTTATGTAAGCTAACAATTTATTTCTTTTATACATACTACTTTCGAGCATCGCTACTCGCCTATAAGTACTAACAATGTTTGTAATATTTTAGGTTTAGGACCATGACAATAACATTGACGCATGTTTTTAAGAAGAAATTGATACCAAAATTAGACACATGCATAGTTTATGATGAAATAAATAAATAAGGTGTAAAATAATATTTTTTAATTGCCAAAATTTAAAATAAATATCAAATTATGTGACGGGCACGTACGACATAATATTGATACTCTTTCTCACGTGTAACAAACACTGAAACAAGAAAGAATCTCTAAAAATGCGTTTGAGCACACAAGCTATTTTTCTTTTCTAATTTCTCGAGAAGTAATTAGGTGTCGACTCTACAAAATTAAAATTAGTCTAAATCGATAATTTTATGAGTACTATAGTCACGTCTATAATTTTAGTTCATTGTCTCACTCGAGACTCGAGAAAAATTTAAGTTATGGGACACGATTATATAGTTTAAAAAAACTCTTTTTAAAAGAGTCAATTTTTGGCGTTAGAAGAGTCAGCTAACCACCCCGATTATAAATATGGATCACAATAAAATGAGATGTAATCAACATATTCCTTCTTTTTACCTCAACTTTTTATCCACCAAAATAAAAATGATGTGATTTAGATATACATTTTCTCGAGTTTGGATATTGTTTAGAATTTATTTGATGATAAATTATTTGAGATTTGTATTGCTTTTTAAACAATTATATAGTTTACAAAAAAAATTAAGTTTTTAATCAATTAAATTGTTATATTTAAATTTTATAAAAGAATATAAAAATATTTTAATTGATAAATTAAATAGTTAAATAAATAAAAGAAAAGACGGTTATATTTAAACTTATATTTGGTAAAAGTAAATTCACCTACAATTATATATTTAAATAAGTCCTATAAATCAACACTCAGATGGTAGGCCATTGGTTTTGAAACAAGTCATTTTGTCGGGTGAGTTTGGACTAGATGAGAAATAAAGAAAATGTCAGACATTAATCATTGTTTTCTCTTAATTTTTTATTTCCTTTTTCATGTTATTTGATTTTCTCCATAAACGTTACGTACCAACTAGAAACATGTTTGTTTTGATTTGGGATAAACTATACAACTTTATATTTATTTTATTAGAAAAAGGTCAAATATTTTTTTTATTAATCCATTAAATCGCATAAACACAATCAAATATTAAACTCATAAGAAAAACAAAAAAACTTTACTATTTAAAGTCCAATCCTTATTTAATGTATCATTTTCTTTCAATTAATTAAACACATTTATAATAAAATAAATATTTGCTCCATTCAAATATTCCTAATCATTCAAGCACATCACACCATTTTTATCACATCCAAACCAACATTAGTCGGTTTGAAACACATAAATCAATAAAAAAAAATACTTAATTTTTAAACATATACTTCCAAAACAATATATCATACAAAAAGAAATTATGACATTCCTATCTTTTGTAAAAAATAAATACAAATTTATCTCTTTTCGAATTTTACTATAATTCTCCTTATATCATTTAATCATCAAAATCACTTTTCGAAATGCGTAAATTTTGAAAAAATACTTAATTAAAAAAAATATATGTACAAACATTCTGTAAATATCAGTTCATTTATAAACGTGAAAATTAATTAAAAATAAAATAATATTTCAAAATAAGATAAGGTCAATTTATGACAATTTATGACCAAATTTTGAATTACTAATAATTTATGACCAATTTATAAAATAATACTTCAAATTCTGATATTTAATGAACTATTCAAATTGAATTTCAACTAACAATTCAACCTTAAGTTATTGCATGACCTTATATAAATTATAAAAAATAAATTAATATTCATAGCCTTCTCTACCTCCAGATCAATTTATTTGAATATAGGATCAATTAGTTGTTAATTTGTATACTCGTATACAATTTTTTACAAAATAAAAATACTCTAAGCAAAAAAGTAAAAAATAAAAACTTTTTCATAATAAAAGTGATGATAATAAGTTAAGTAACATTTATTTCTTAGGTGTAGAGCTGTCTGTGCCTAGTAAGATCTCAATGCTCTTGGGTAGCCAAATCTTTAGAAACAATTTTTTTTCTTCATTTTTTTAGTGTAAAAAATCTTATTTAAAAAATCAGAAATTTCAGATTGAGCACTTTAGTTAGACGTCGTGAGAATAAATCCGAATCATTAAAAAATATATTTTAAATATTTGGTGAGAATCACAAATAAAAACAAATCAAGGTTTGTTTTTGGTCGCATTAAAATAGGCAAATCAATTGGTAGCTATTGGAATCAAACAACAGTTGAAAGACAACACCTGATTTTACACTGACAAAGAGACAAGTGCTTGCTGTCATCTTATTGGAAATCATTAACCTCTCACATGCTTTAACAATGGAATTATCCACTAAGGTTAGGTTCTATTTGTTTTTTTTTTAAATTATTTAAAATTAATTTTTCAATCAATTACTTATTAACCATCACATCACTTATTTTATTAAACAAAATACTAAAATATTCTTTATTTAAAATTATTATTTTTATTTTATTCATATATATCAATACGCTTCAAATCTTTTTACCAAAAATAATCATCACCTCCTTAAAATCATCACCAATCATTATTTTTTATTTTTTTTAAATCCATTAAGCACGATTTATTTGTTTTATTTACAAATATATAAGTTTACTTTAAACTAAAATGCCAATAATTTATAATTGTGTAATGAGTTATTATTAATAAATTTTAATGGATAAATTAAAACAAATAAATTACTATAAACTAAATCAAACTAGTTCATGTTTAGGAAACTTATTTGGATTAATTACTTAAAAAATAAATTGTTTGAAAACTGTAATTTATAATAATCAGTTATGTTGATAAAGTGCTAGAGAAAAATATATTCATAGTAAAATACTTAGTTTTGTAGTTGTGGCTTATTTTTCTTTTCAAAGTTAAATTAAGAAACCTTTCAAAGGTTGGTTTCAGTTCAATGATATGATCAATGAAAATAGATGTTTTAAATAAGAAGTTAATAACGGTAAACCTTTTTTTTACGACTATATTACCTTATTTAGTATATTATTTTACTATTTAGTCAAGTTGTATTTTTATATTTTAATGTAAATATGCTTTACAAAATCAGATTTAATATTATTTTAACTAATTTGTTTTTTTTAATAAATTACTTATTATTAATTTAAATAAGGAGATAAATATAATTTTTTTTATAGAATTAAATGTTAATTAATATAAAAAATTTAAAAGAATTAAAATTATAGTGAAAGAAAGCAATGATTTTATAATATTTATAAAGTGAACTAAAGATTTTGTAACCATAAGGTATTAAATAGAATAAGTCGAAAAATCAATCAAACTGTAAAAAATAAATTCTCTACTAAATATTCTAAAGGTTTACAAAGGCTTAAATGCCAAAAAATAAAAAGTTAGACTCCGTAATAACCCACTATTTACGTATATCATAAATAAAAAAAAAAAAAAAAAAAGTGAGAATCCATAAAAATAATGTAAGAATACCCATAAAAGGGTCTTTAATTGAAAGAGCTTTCATCAACTCTTTATTAAAAAAAAAAAAAAAAAAAAAACTTCGAGTGTGGGAAGAGGATTTACTGTCGGATGTCCCAGGATGTCCCAAAGGTTGAACCATCCTTCAAAATTAATGTATTTTCTACATAAAAAATGTATGTGAACTTCACAAAAAATTTAAAATACACTAATTTTGAAAGATAACCCAACCTTTGTTGCATTTGGAACAACAGATCCTCACCCCAAATGTGACTTGATAAATGATCACCAAAACAATTGAAATGTATAAATAGCAAAAAAATCTCACCAACAACCGTAAATATTATTCAGATTATAAAAATTATAAATGCAAAATCCAATTTGCTAAACAAGATGTAGCAACTAAAATCAGATTGGTAAAAAGAAAAATAAGACATTCTCCAATGCTATGATGTATTGGGGACAGCTAAATAAATAGTCACATGACTTCTTTCCTTCTTCGACAAAAGGTCGCAAGAAGCAAATGGTTTTTTCTAGCGAAATTCTTTCAAGAACCCTAAATATCATTATTATTTTCTTTTCCCTTTTCTCCCAAGGAAATACAGATATTATAGGTCAACAAGACCACACAACAATAACAACTTTGCACAATCAGGTAATTATTTCATCGATGGGGAAAAACAGGTGCAGTGCTTAAGATTCAAGGTTTGGAATTCGAGATAATCTTTCGATTTCTTTAATAATCATCTCCTTTTCCTCTTCAAATTGGTCATCGTCATTACCTGCAAAATCACCAAGGACATAAATAATCCACTACAATGAGAAAAAGAAAGAAATGAATGAAGAGGTTACCTTTTCCACCAGACAGATTTTGAAGCAGGGCCACTAACTTTTCATGGTTCTTTGCCAGAATAATTTTTATATCTCTAGGCTTGTGTGGGTTGGCAACAAAAACCTACAAATGAAATTACCAACCATATAAAATATCAAATGCAATTCTACTACTCTATAATCAATCACATGAGATTATATTATTATTAAGTACAATAATTATGTTGGTGGATTACCATTAGTAACTAGATATGTATTTATTATTTCATGTTTAACACTTATAAATATTGTTACTCTTATTTTCTAGATACGACATTATTGATAATCAGTTTGATTGGATTTTATTGGCTTCTCACCTCAATTTAGATATCAATTGAACCCTAAGAATTGGTGTCTATCATTAAACTTTGAATCTCAAAATATGGCATTCAAATATATGCATGCTATGAATGATCAATCTCTGAGAATACATATTATCATTATTTTCCTCATTTTTCCATCAAAACAGAAAATTCAGCACCTTAAAAATATGGAAAGCAGAAATCTGGATGTTCTTGCTTGAATCCTGCAAAGAAAAACCGACATCAAAAGAAGAATCTTCCAAGAGCTTTCAGTCAGATCTATTATATGAGCAGAAAATGCAATACTGAGAAATTAGAGGACTTGATAACTAACAGAACAGAAAGAAAAAAAACTCCTTGGAAAGTGAATACCAATGTTGATCAATCAAGTAGGTCCGAATAAATATGTAAAAGTGCTGCTTTCTTGAGTAATCAATTTTTATGTTTATTTTTATACCAGTTAATTGACATTTTGCATAAGAAACATGAATTTCTACTAGATATGCAATAAATGATTCCAACATTAAATTTCAATATTGGCTTCAGTAGGCTTTTGTAATTTATTTGGTATTACTCCTAAAGTAATTAATCACAAAAATGTGGAACTAAGTTCCTGTGTCAAAGAAAAAAATATCACAAATGCATGTCCGGTAGTGTCCAACATTCAAGTCCATTGTAGTGATTTCCTTATCTGTTTTTTCCAGTATTGTCATATGGCCAGCCTGTTCTGGAAAACCAAATGGATAGGCTAATACTTGAGAAAGAAAATATTAGCACCTTTAGTAAAGTCATCATAACTTTAAGGTACCGAACTTCTACAATGTACCGCTTCATTATCTGAGAGTTTGGAGCCTCTAAGAGAAACTCCGAGAGAAGCTACAAACAAAACCATTGTTAGTGAAGAGAACCTGATTCCTAAGGCAGTGATAAGATTTATCAAATAGTGTGGCAGCTAACCTTCAAAGACTGTCTTCTTGTGACATAATTGGATGAGGCAAGGAGTATTTCATAGCTTTCAAAGAACTGAAATAACAGTCATTAGTCAGACGATACCAAGAACAAAGAGACCATTTGGGAGAATTAGGAAATCGAGTATGATATTTTATATTTTTCACAACCACGATCTCATTAGAAAATCGCCAAACTTAAAATTGAAAGTGATATTATTTTTTACAAGATTTTTCTAGATCAATATCAGATTAGATCAGGATCCAAATTATAGTATGATTTTTGCTGATTCATTTGGTATGCAATTAAAAATTTTTGATCGACATCTAAAAGTTTTTGCTTCATTTGGTATTGAGATTTTTTTTACAATAATCAGGATGTTTTTTGGATCATGATCAAATTATTTTTATATCGTAACATGATTTTTCACAAACATAATAAGTGTCAATTTTTCTGATCATGATAAATGTGAAAAAAAAAAGTTGATAACAAAACAGACCACAATGTCAAGCTACTGGTATAACGGGGACCATATAAGTGGTCATCCACAAATGAAAGGGATGA
The DNA here is from genome assembly GCF_907164915.1 of Impatiens glandulifera. NCBI lineage: Eukaryota > Viridiplantae > Streptophyta > Magnoliopsida > Ericales > Balsaminaceae > Impatiens > Impatiens glandulifera. The sequence goes on from NC_061867.1 coordinate 33,035,618, forward strand.
CGAAAAAAACCTCCTCATAATGAACAGACAGGAACTGAGACACGGCAGTTTCATGTTTTGTCAGCAAATCCTGGAAACGTACAAATAGCTCAAGTAAGTAGTCTCAAGTAAGTGGCTATAAGAAATAGAAGAAAAACTAACAAGGATTATGAAATCATGGATCTAACCTTAAAAGTAGAAAAAGCATCACTTGCAACATCAAAATTAGGCAGTTCCACATATTTGAAGAACAGCATAAAACTTGGAGACTCCAATATATATCTGAAAAAAAATTAAAACTGTGAAACTTGGAGCTTACAGAACAGATCCATCTAAAATAAGTAAGGACCAAAAAAGTGAATGGACAATATACAGCTGCAACAAATATAAAAGTCACAAATTCTACTAGTATCTCATCATCCAATTTTTTAAGGTAACCATGAGGGTGAATCAATATTCGCAAAGAAGGAAATATGTATTGATGCACAATAACAATTGAAGCTTTCTTCCTTGGGCTCATTCTAGGCAAATTGTTTAGAGGTTCTTCTCTCATCCTTAGGACACTTGTCCTTTCTTTTACAATTGGATTGTGATTTGCATGTAAGGAAGTTGCTTAAGCAAAGTCACATTTTGCAACATTTCATTTGTACAAGCTTTAACTTTTCTAAAAGAAAGAAAGAAAAGAAATTAAGCTTTCATCAGTATACACCTCTATATCTATAATGATATTCTTTATATATCAAATTAAGGGAAACTCTTAGTAACCATGGGACTAAACATCTAATGACCGTACTATATAAACATAGAAGGCACGCTTTTTATCTAATGAGACTCCTATATAATTTTTACGATCCAGTTAATAGGAAATAGAAAGAAAGAAAAAAAAGCACCACATCGGATCCCAAAAGAAGCCACATCAAGAATTTTCATCTGAATTTGAAACTCACAGCTAGTCATATGTGACTTGTTTGATGTGGTTAATATCCCCATCATCAATCACTTCCATAAAACGATTTCATCAACTAAATATACCCTTACTTTATTCTCTATAACATTTTAAAATATAAAATGCTATAGGATTTTCATCAAACTAGAATTTCTTTCAAACCAGATTAATTGGAAATAAACCCCTATCCAACAAGCTTGTGATCTTCAGCTGAATGAATTTAAACAGCTAATATTCTTCTCATTATTGTTGAATTCAAGTGAAATGAAAATCAATGGCTACAAGTATAAAATACGAAATACAAAAAGTTACATCTTACTTGGCCAAAGACGCCACTTTGATGCATTCTCTCAACATATTTCCACTATTTATCGCGATTTCCTTGTTATCATAGCTGTACCAAGAAAACAATTGCACTCTAAATTAATAAAGCATTAACACACAGAGTTCTGTTAAAACAAGAAACCTTTTGATAATAATGAATTTGAACATGGAAGCATTTAAAATAGAGAATCTTTCAAACAGTGATTTTTAACCCACTGGTACTCCAATCTTTATCTTCCAATTTCTCAAATGTTTGGGATTGGAGGAACGGGGCAAGGATAAAATGCCCTGATCACATCAAACAAGTGATGAAATGTTGTGGACGATAGAGATGATGCTTGAAGTAGAGGATTATTCTGGTATCTTTGGTGAGATTCGATCCATTTCATATAATCTTACATGCTTTGATGGAATTTTGGAGAGAAAAGTTTTTCTATATAGCTATATGTATTCAAGGTAGATCTGGTCGACGGTTACAACAAATTGTTGAACCGCTCGATGTCACTGTTACGTTTGCTTTATAGCTTCTTCAATCGTTACGGAACTGAGAGGCTGCCAACAAACGCACCAAATAAATCCGTGAGAGCTCAACCACATAGATCACAACTCGATGGGTTCCTTGAAAACTTGTTGTAAAGCATCCTAGAAATATTGAGGTGGGGGGAGTCCATATGCTCAACCTACTATTTGAGGCACATGAGAATGACTCCCAAGAACATGTTAGAGTTCAAACTCTTGGGTTTAAAAAGCCCAATAAATAAATCTTAGACGGAATTTTTAGAACAATTCATAATTCCATTCAATAATATTAAGTTATAACTTAAATATGTTTTTAAAATGGTCTAACCCTAAACTCGAAAGGTAACTACTATTCTACTCATTTGAAAAGAAAAATACTATCCTAATAAATAATAAACTAGAAAGGTAACTACTACCACAATAAATTGGAAAGATACTACTATTATAATAACTAACTAAATAACTAACAATAATTAAATATAATAACTCTAATACTATTCGTTGTCGGCCACTTGTCATGTGATTGGCCATTCGAAAACCTAGTCTTCCTTCCTTCTGTCAATACTTCCCCGTAAAAAACACTCACCTCAAGTGTTGGAAAGAAAAACACAATCTTTCTTGATCAAAGATAATTTTGAAAATTCCCTTCGTCTTTGTGCATCATCGTCCAAAAAAAGAAAGAAGAATTAGTCAAAATATCTGGTTAATCTCTCGTCTTCCACAAAATGAAGCTTTTCCAACAATTTGCTCAAATGTATGAGAAACATCTATATAATCTGGACAATTTAGCACAAAAGAACTTGGTTGCTCTTTTGCTTTCCATGTGAATTGGTGAGCTCTTGGACATGTTGTAATGGTCAAAAAAGATGATCAGAAGTTTGTCAATAACTGTAGTGACTCCAACGAAATCAATAATAGTAACAAGAATAGGGTTTGGTTCTATCTCTAAGTAGTCATCTTGTGGAATAATACAAGAATCTGGAGCCAACAATTTATTTGATTCAACACATGCATCTTCATCTCGGGCATCCTCCTATACGTCAAAACTAGCTCTTATTGCTTTAGTATCAAACTTGATTTCGTCCATTAGCTGTTCCACGTTACCAAGAATAGTATGTATATGTGAAGTCCATTGTGCTAATGAAATCGTTGATGGACCAACCTTTTTAATTCAGTTCTAGAACTAACTTAATCCCCTCTTCTAGCCTAATGGCAATAAAAGGTGGATATCCTAAGCCTCCTTAAGAGGTCCTGGGTTCGAGCCCGTCAGGCGGCAAGTTCTGGGTTCGAGCCCGTCAGGCGGCAAGTTCTGCGCCTGTTTAAATGTGTTTGCGGGCTATGTGCTTAACCCCCTTGTGGCCACATTTTTTAGAACTAACCTAATAAACAATAAATTGGAAAGGTAACTGCTACTAAAATAAGTTGGAAAGATAAATACTCTTTTAATAACTAAAAGGTGACTACTACCATAATATAAACGAAGGGAATTTTTAAAATTGTTTTTGATCGAGGAAGATGGTGTTTTCATTCAACACTCCAGATCAAGTAATTTTGATTGGGGGTGTATTGATACATAAGGAAGACTAGGGGTTCAAAAGGCCAATCACACGACAATAAATGACTGACAAATTAATAGCATTAGGGTTATTATATTTAATTATTTTGAAAAAAATTATAGTTTTTTATTAAAGTGTAAACTTTTCATTATTGAGAAAATTGTTGTGAATGTGAGAAGCATTCAAAAGAAACAAAAAGAACATGAAAAACAAATGGAACACAATTACAGAAAATTAGATTTCAATAAACTCAAAGAAGTCGCATCCGTTGCATATTCTTTTCTTCTTGATAGTTGCGAGATGAAGAAGAATGAAGTCTTTGATCTTAGCAATGCCATTCTTTTTCCCTTGAAAGATTCTACGATTTCTTTCTTTCCAAATAGACCACCACATAATCGGGACAATTGGCTTCTAACTTGAACCAATATTGTTTGGAGTGCTTCGGTCATTCCATTTTTTCCAACATTCCTCCACAGTTAATGGCATCTCCCATTGAACCATTAAAGATTAAGGAGATTTTGGATAAGGGACCAAATTTCCTTTGCCATATAACAATGCAAGAGAAGATGGTTGACTGTCTCCTCGGAACTTTCACAAATAACACATCTATTTGTCAAATGAAATCCCTTATTCTTGAGTTTGTCTTGTGTAAGGATGTCACCGTGAATGACCTCCCATGCGAAGAACGAGATTCTCGACGGTAACTTGATTTTCAATAAGTCCTTCCAAGGGAAAGAAGATGGACTGATGTTGAGGGAAGTGTAATATGACTAATCTCGAATTTTGGAGAGCCGATGAGATTTAAGGAGTCGTGGATCAACGGATCAATAGTAACTTCAGAGAGAAGACCTCTAAGTAAGTCAGCACTCAGACTATCGATCGTTGAGAGACGAGATGGAATCCTTCAAGTGCTTTGATCGCCGGATGAAGTGTATAAATCTGCAATCTTGGGCCGACGACACCCTTTGTACTAGACTAACCCTAAACTAGAAAGGTAACTACTATCAAACTAATTTGGAAATATTAAGACTATCCTAATAAACTAGAAATGCAATTACTACTAGCAAAGATGAATACTATAATAAGAACTAATTAAAATAAATAACATTAAATATTATTAACTAGTCTCTTTTTCGTATCAAAACCGTCGGAACCGGGTATTGAGCTTGCATCACATTTAAAACACACAACACTGCTTTTCTTCGACCCTTCACGTTAACACTGAGAATAAGACACGGGAGGTGCCATAATCGGGACTTTGCAGTGCACTAAGAGGATGAAGCTCTACACATGATGTGGAGGATACATCCATCAACGATGATGCGGACATTTACTGGACATGGGAGAGAGAGGATGTGAGTATGGATATTGTTGAAAACAACTATCAACAACCCCTACTACTCATTCAGCCTCTACGATCCATTTACGGATTTACGGACATGAGGTTGATGACGATAGGGTGGAGAGATATATGGATGAGAACCTAAGTAGCACTATACTCTGGGAAGAAAAAATTGGAGTATCCGAAACCGATAAGATACGGCAAAACGGGTATCGTACACGGCAAAATAGGTATCGTTGACTTTTTGCAGGGTTGACCAATCCGATACGGTTTGGATACGACTTGGATACGTTTTGGTGGAATTTTCAAAAAATAAAAATTCAAAAATCAAACTAAAATTATTAAAATTTGAGAGACTAAACTAAATTACAAAATTAACCCTTCTTTCCCCTAATACTTTACTATTTCTCTTACCCCTTACTCTTTGCCTTCATTTTTTTTCTTACTGCTTTACTATCTTTTTTTACTGCCTTTTCCCCCAACTACCCAAGCTCGACAGCCGTCGAGTTTCTATCACTATTTATATTAATATTAAATTTATTTAAATATTATATATATAATATTTTTATAGTTAGTTTTTGTAATTAACGTATCCTAATTGTATTGCATCCTATATTTTCAAAATTTTCCATATCGCCGTATCCGTATCGTATTTGATACGATATCCGTATCCGTGCAACTTAGATGTGAACACTAGTGATGTAACTTTGCAACTTGAATGGAAGAGACGAATGCACACTGAAGGGAAGTTCATTCCAGTGAGAAGCTTTAAGACGGCTTAAAATGGAATGATGGTGAGGAATGCACACTGAAGGGAAGTTCATTCCAGTGAGAAGCTTTATGACGGCTTAAAATGGAATGATGGTGAGGAAGCCATAAGAAGAGTTGAAAACTCTTTGTGAACACTACCGGGGTGAAGAAATATCCAAATAAAAAATACATTGGTACCCATTAGCATGCCTATTTGGTTGGATCAAATAAACATCCAAATGTTTGATTCAAAAACAAGTAAAAGAAGCAAACCATAGTGGGGAAAAACAAGTAAAAGAAGCAAACCATAGTGGGTCTTATATAGCATGAGCTAAAAGGATAGTATCAATGTGCACAAAACAATGTATTGGTTTTGAAGTTGGGTTCCTTTCCAGCTAACAAGTATGATATGGATAGATTTTAAACGAAATAACAAGAAATCTTACCAGGCAACAAGAAAGTCTAACAAATCTATATGGTTTTCCAAGTATTCCACACAGCAACAAGTTGAGTCAACCTTTTGCTTCAACAGTATGGACCAACAATGAACTAAATCTTTTCTAGCCTGTATTCAATTAAAAACATTACTTGACATGTAGAAGTAACTTTTTAAGCTAAAAGGAACCTAAAGGATGACAACAGAGAAAAGGGAGAGAGATTACCTCCCATCCTAGCGTAGGTAGTTCCTGAACAAAGAGTGTAAGAACATCTTCTTTACATATTTCTAGTGCAAGCTGAGAAACCTGATCCATGTTTGGTTCAATCTCCCCATCTCCAGAAAGCATAATTCTCATTGTGACAAAGTTCTTTTCAACTTCTTCCAAAGCCTGTGAAGATGCAACGCAAATCCAATTAAACTAACATTTTTTTCCTGAAAAGGTGATTATCAATTAACCGTGTAGCTATCAATCTATAAGCTATTGAACCTATGATAATTGGAATTTATGAATCTTCTGTGTACATATATTACATGAGTCTTCAGTTGACATGTGGGTAAATAAAGCATGATGGTTCCAAACTTCCAACTTCCAAAGTAATCATTTTGTTACATTTAAAAATCTTCATTTCTAATCATCCTTTTATGTTGAGCTGTATATGAACAGCTCACCGCTTCATCTTCTACAATTGTTTCCTCTACATTGAACTTGCATTGATATGTCTTCTCTTAGATCTCAACATTTAGATGTCGTATATATTTGTTTTTAAAAGGAGAATTTTTCATTAACTATGGCAATGTTGCATATACCGGAGAGGAAACTGAAACCAGATTAAATACAAATCATGACATGCATTACCATGAATTAACTCCTCGAAACAAAAAAGATGTAAAAGAAGCATCAAAACATAGAAAATGAAGTCAAATATCTATCAATCGGTCCAGTCCAAGAAGCTCAAAGTTCAAGGTCAATGTTAGTAAAAGTACTTAGATTGACTTGAAGGAGAAAATGTCGTATAGATCATTGTATCGTTGGTAAAAGCACAAGGTGTCTAGGCTGTTAGTGAAACAGTTGCAAATTTCTAACTTACTGACAATTTACATTGCTACTACTCATATGGCAGGAGGGATTCTGTAAGCACCATATTGTTTGAAGCAATCATTCGTTTTTGACTTTGAGTTGTTTAAGATGATTAGATCTATATTTTTTTTGCCAGAATTATAAAAATACGAACTCAATTTGGAAGAAACAAGGGGTTTCTTTGACAGACGGTTGATTGAACTAATAGAGTAGATATGGCTTCCCTTACATGTGTTCATATTCAACATGTCTTCCATTACTCATGTACCTGAACCTATGAAATAAATCTAAAGCAATTATAATATTGCTAGCATACAAATCCTTGTTGTTGCACTTGATCTAAAGTTTCCTAATATTAAATTCCAGATTTTAAACATATGCACATCCTTCCGTTCTATAGAGACAAACATCTCCTTATCAAAACCACCAAAATAGTAAAGAGGTTGTCAGTTTTGGGGTAGTTTTTGAGATTGAAATTTACTTATAAATATTAAATAAAACTGAAAAGAACAAAGATGACTAGTATTATTTGACAACTAATATCATAATGAAACAAGTTTGGGGTCAAAATAACATATTTGATCAAAGTGACTTTTTGAGAGAAGTTTAATACACAGAAAACAAGTCCGAAGAACAGGGAGAGAAAGCAAGCTAAAACTATGAGGAACGTATAAAAGGACAAGTTTTACAAGATAATTTGAAGGATCAAGTAAAGTTAATACAAACATATACATTTAGTAGTAGCAATTGTTGATCGGAATTCATCCATTTGTTTTGTTTTCCATTAAAGAATATAAATAAGAATGCTAATTAATTAGCATATATAATTCAAAATATCAACAGAATCCACACTCATGTTAAAGATGATACATGGCACCACATTGGATTCAACTAGTATTTCAATAGAAAAAAATATGCAAACAACATTACACATGAAGTTAAATAATTGCTAGCAGTTCTGAAAAGGATCCTGAAACCCAATACTTGAAACCAACCATTAACAAAGAAGAGGATAGAAATGGGAGTTCAAGCAAATAGAATTTCAATAAAATTACAGTAAAATTAAATATAAGCAACAGAAAATAAATGTATTGCTAAGAAGAAAGGAGCTAACGGGAATTTACAAATTCTATGACACCTTTAGGCTTTAGCAATAAAAGGATCATTCAATTGAGATAAGAAACCAACCAAACTCATTAACAAATAGGTAAAATTTGCTCGGGGCGAAGGTCATTAATAGAAACATAATTGAGCACAAAATGAAGTCATCCAAGTTGATCAAACTCAGAATTCCCACTGATGCAATGTTATTGAATTCTCTAAAAAGATACATACGTATCTAGAGGGTTAGAAAAGGGATTTAAAGAAGATACCTTTTCTAGGGCTTTAACTTCTGCGACAGTTTTGGAATCGAGGGCCGTGAGGCTTTCTTTGATTGCTTTTGCAAGGTCTTGTGGAGTTTTAGGCTTCGAGGGCTTGAAGAATGAGAACGACATTATCAATCAACCTGAATTGTAGCCAGAAAAACATAAAGACCTTCAGACCACTTTCTACACAGCCTCACAACAAATCGCAAGATAAATCAATAGGACATTCAATTACCATCAGTTTTTCTTATGCTATCCCATCCTCATGGAATATTAAAAAAAATGATCTCAAACAGAAACGAAACAGAGTAAAAGAGATACTAGACTGAGATCTCAACCGAAGATATAACTTATCGAGCTGATCAATAATCGAGACAGATAAATCGGAATTGAAATCTGAATATCAGTTGTATTACGAATTAACAAACGATTAAGACTTGATTACATGGACTCAAAGAAATACCCGATGATTGAAGACTCTCTTCACCGGAGGTCCGATCTGATCTCTTATTTGCTCGGTCCGATCAAAATCAAAAACCTAACTCCAGACTTCAGCCCCTAAATCTTCTCCTCTCAAAAAATCAAAACCACTTCTTAGCGTTATTTCTTCAGTCTCCGTTGGGAAATTCCGTTAGAGCTCCTCGTCTTCAAGATCGCACGGGATGAAAACGACGTGAACTTCGACTCTGGTCCCCTGCGCCTGTGAATTCTGCCCTTTCATTTTGATCATCCGGTTTCTGTTTCTTCTTTCTTAATTAACAACTAACATTGGCCCTTCAAAATATCTCATTGATCCAAATTAACCCTCCAGCTTTTTTTATTTTTCCTTATCTTTAAACTTATTGGACTTGAGCGGTTTAGTTGGTTCATTCATATATTTGTATAAGTTTTTTTTAATATTAAGAAAATTTGTTAAAGTATAAGAAATATAGTGTTCACCCTTGGAGAATTAAATAGGCTTAATAATTAGTATTTAATTGGACTGGTTTCATGTATTATTTATAAATGGAACAGTAGTTAATGGCCTTTTTGAAATAATCCATTCTAAGTATTATGGGACAATTGCTCACGTATAAAATGACTTTAATAAGCATGTAACTATTAAAATAGAAAAAATATATCATTTAGATTTGAACAATTTATTTAGAGACGTAAGAACTAATAAAAGTAACTATAAAATTAGTTTATTTAGTCTCTAAATAAAATTATTATTTTTTAAAAATTTATATATTTATTAATTAAATATTATTTTTTCTATTTTTTTTTATTTATTAATTATTTAATCAACTTTTTCTTATTTATTAATTTATCTCCTTTTATTCTTTTTCTTTCTTTTATTTTTTTTCTTTGTAATATTCTTTAGAATTTTTTTTATTTTATTTAATATAAACAAAAATAAAATTAATAATCTTTTATTTACTTTTTATTCAGATTTATAATAATAGTAAATAAAATCATATAGTTATTATTTTTATAATCTTGATTATTACTCTTTTGGTGGTGTTGAATAGATTAATATATATTATTATCCAAATTTAATAGTTTTTTATTTGCTGAAAGGATAAGTCATTGTATTATTTAAGTATTAGTTTTTTAAAAAGAACAAACAATTTTAAAATAATCAATGTAATATAGGAAGAACACAAAAATAATAGAAATAGACTTATGAAGAAAAGTAAATAAATAAAGATAAATTAATTAATAAATAAATAAAAATATAGAGAAATTGATAATTAATTAATAAAATTATAGAGAAAAAAATATTTATTTAATAAATATATACATTTAAAAAAAATAACTTTGTTTATTAATAAAGACTAAATATGCCAATTTTTTATAATATATGTTTAAATGAACTTTTATTAGTTCGTACGACTAACATTAACTGTATAAATATAATCATCTAAATGAGCTTTTTTTTTCCATTAAAATAACTTATTTTGTTTCAATTTAAGGTTGCTTACAATTTGATGAATTATTCGATTAATCCAAACCAAACACCCTTAAAATTCAATTAAAATCTCTAAAGAGGCTAGTACAGGTTAAGATGTAAACGAGTCAAGTTACTCGTGAGACTCAAAGTAGCTCCACCTGATCTCAATTTGACCGTGCTCGAATCGAAAACAAGCTCGACCTTTACATTTTTTGTTCGAGTAGCTCGCTTTTATTAATATTATTAACATATATATTATAATATATCCTTCATATAAAAATATATAAAATAATATATATAAAAAATAAAATAAAAAATATAAACATTTCTCCTAGAATTACCGAAACTCTCCATCTTTCTCTTGGTGAACATCTTTATTCAATTTCATCAAAGGGCGATAAATTGTCGATATTTTTGATATATCGAAAATACCGTATCACAAAATATCAAAAATATTGATTTTTGAGTATATCGAAAAAAATGATAAATTATGTATCGATATTGAAATTATTGATACTATAAATATATGAGATTTTTAAAATTTAGATATATTGTGTTAGATTAAGTTAAATAAAGAAAAAGGAAATTAATTAAAAACAATTAATTAATTAATTAATTAAGGAAAATGCGTTGAACTTAGGTGAATAAGTTTAATCAATACGACATAGTTTTAATGATATGTTCTAAACAAAACTAAGTTGTATAAATTGTCTATGCGCAGGTACGTCTGAAGAAGCGCGAGAAAACGTTTTGCTTCAACAGACGTTTTAGTCTGAAGAAGCGCAAGAAGATGTCTTGCTTCAACAGACGTCTCACTTCAACAGACGCTCTGGTCTGAAGAAGTGCGCGAGTAGACGTCTCACTTCAACAGACGCTCTGGTCTGAAGAGGTGCGTGAGCAGACGTCTCACTTCAACAGACGCTTTGGTCTGAAGAAGTGCGCGAGCAGACGTCTCATTTCAAGAGACGTTCTGGTCTGAAGAAGTGCGCGAGCATACATCTCTCTTCAATAGACGCTCTGGTCTAAAGAAGTGCGCGAACATATGTCTCACTTCAACAGACGCTCTGGTCTGAAGAAGTGCGCGAGCAGACGTTTCACTTCAACAGACACTCTAGTCTGAAGAGGTGCGCGAGCAGACGTCTCACTTCAACAAACGCTCTAGTCTAAAGAAGTGCGCGAGTAAACGTATCACTTCAGTAGATGCTCTGGTTTGAAGAAGTGTGTGTTAAGATCGGTGTAATCAATAGAGATGGGGTCTAACTATTGATAACAATTTCTGTAAACGGTTTGATAGAAATCCTGTTAGGGATTAGTATCACTTTCTATTCTTCACAAACCCTTGCAAACTCTTGAAGCGATTCAAGTGCGGAACTGTGTTGCTCAGGTTTGAGGCTATGAACCAATGAGAGAAGGAAAGACAGAATGTAAATAACACAGCAATTTGTTTATGGATGTTCGGAGAAAACTCTCTTACGTCACCCCTTCTTCCACAGTTGGAAGGATTTCACTATACTTCTTTGAATCAAATACAGTTTACTGGCTAGTTAAATGTTGAAAAAAACATGCTCTATTCAACTTACAATATGATTAAGAGTATTTCTCAGCTAGACAAATTTTGATTCTCTCTTGAACTTGAAGATGTACAAATCAGTAAGTGCAAGAGTATGAGATTGATAGTAGATAAGGCTGGTAAGCTCGTTGTAAGGCGTGTACAAACTTGTTGTACCTCGACCGTTGTCCTTGAGGATCTATATATAGAATCATGACACCAACGGTCAAATCTTCTAGATGGACACGTGGCAAGCGCCCATTGGAAAATCTCCATAGTACAAGAGTACAACAAGCTCTGTGCACAAGGATCGTGGTCGTACCGAACTAGTAGTGCGCTAAATATTCTTCTGGAACTGTCCTTTACTAAACAAGTAGTGGGAGGAATATTCGCGTACGTGGCGTTCATTCATTGGATACAAATAGCTGGCGTACCGGTCTGCACAAATGAGTGGAGCAAAAGTAGCGTACAACTAGTTGATCGTGGTTAGACGTATGCTAACATCAAATAGCTGCTAAAGCGAGGTATTAGACGTGCTCCATTAAACACCAAGTCTAATGGAGTTAGACTGCATGTCTAACTACGTCTGTTAGACTGCACGTCTAATTACGTAATTGTTAGAGTGCACGTCTAACTACGCATCTGTTAGATTGCACGTCTAACTACGTATCTGTTAGACTGCATGTCTAACTACGTCTGTTAAACTACCCGTCTAACTACGTATCTGTTATACTACATGTCTAACTACGCATTTGTTAGACTGCACGTTTAACTACGTATTTGTTAGACTGCACGTCTAACTACGTATCTATTAGACTACACGTCTAACTACGTATATGTTAGATTGCACGTCTAACTACGCATCTGTTAGACTACACGTCTAACTACATATCTGTTAGACTACACGTCTAACTACGCATCTATTAGACTACACGTCTAACTACGTCTGTTAGACTACACATTTAACTACGTATCTGTTAGACTGCACGTCTAACTACGTATCTATTAGACTACACGTCTAACTACGTATCTGTTAGACTGCACGTCTAACTAAGTATCTATTAGACTACACGTCTAACTACATATTTGTTAGACCGCACGTCTAACTACGCATCTGTTAGACTGCACGTTTAACTACGTATTTGTTAGACTGCACATCTAACTACGTCTGTTAGACTGCACGTCTAACTACGTATATGTTAGACTGCACGTCTAACTACGTATTTGTTAGACTACACGTCTAACTACGCATCTGTTAGATTGCACGTCTAACTACGCATTTGTTAGACTGCATGTCTAACTACGTCTGTTAGACTGCACGTCTTACTACGTCTGTCAGACTGCACGTCTAACTACGTATCTGTTAGACTGCACGTCTAACTATGCATCTATTAGACTGCATGTCTAACTACGTATCTGTTAGATTGCACGTCTAACTACGTATAATGTCTGTTTTAGTTCATGTCTAATTTAAAATATTTTTGTTGCACCTGCACAAAAACAATTAGACGACTTAGCTTCATTCTTAATCAAAGTTTTACTAATACATCATTAAAATAACGTTAGTCAAACTAATTTAACCCAACAATATACGAGTAGACACTTTGCTTCAGCAGTCGTATGAAGAAGCACGAGCAGACGCCTTACTTTAGAAGCCGTCTAAAGAAGTGTTCGCTTATCTACTCTTTTCATCAGCATAGAGAACAGTCAATTTCGTTATCAGTCGTCTGCCAAATCAGCTTTATACGCTTAACTGTCAAGTACTCAACTATTTCTTTAGCCCGCGTTGTACCTTTTGGTACACCACGTTCTACCGAATATTTGTAGTACAATCTAGTACACCACGATCCAACAGATATATTCTTATGTATGTTCCTGTACACATGGCGTACGTCTAACAAAAAGCTGACACGTATCCAAGAGAAAGATTCGACTATTGCTACTCTTCAATATAAAAGGTGATCCAAGTATAACGACGAGTTCTTTTTGACGCTCTTGACTCTTGATCTTTGAGCTCGCTTCCTTGAACAATCGAACGAATTAAGAATTGATAAGTGTTGTGATTACTCTCGCTTTAAGATCATTCTGTAATTCATTTATTGTTTTACCTAAGTGTATTTTCAGTACTGTAAGTTGAACATGACGTTGTCTGTTCAACAGAGTGTTAGCTAGGAGTTCAGAAATAGACAAATGTTAAATCATGTGTTTCTGACTGAGTTTGTGTAGTTTCTATACGAATTAAAGTTTTCTAGTAAAAAACCTTATGGAAACAGAAGAAGGGGTGACATATGAGTTTTATCTCCAAACATCCATAAAACTTCTTGTGTTATTTCATTTATGCATCTTCCAATCGTATATTGCCGCTTCAAATCGAGCAAGCATTTCCGGACATTAATCCGTTCAAGAGGTTGCGAAGATTTGTGAAGAATTGAAACATATTTTCATCTCTAACAAGATTAAAATCGAATTAAAGTTATAATTAACATAACAATACTCAACCCCCACTATTATTGTTGTACCTAATCCTAACGAGTGGTATTAGAGCCAAGTTTTCTATTCTCAAGTAAAGCAGATATCAAAACAATGTCTATCCAAAGCAAAATCCCTATGTTCTCGAAGGAAGACAACATGTGGTATGTCATCACCGATGGTCCAATGAAAATCATGAAGGCCAGTACAACCACTACATTAACGACGGTGCTCCTGAGATGAAGGAGAAACCAAGATCTGAAGTGTTGAAGAGAAGAGGAAGGCCAACCTCGATAATATGGCCAAAGAAATTCTTTACAAGATGCTGGACAAGAATATGTTCAGCAAGATCAAGTCATTCTCATCTACCAATGAAATTTGGGAGAAGCTGACTCAATTTTGTGAGGGCAACGACCAAACCAAAGAAAACAAGCTGATGGTTGCCACGCAGAAGTTTGATAGTATCAAGATGCGTCCTGAAGAGACAATGACTGAGTTTGATGAAAGACTCGGTAACATTGTCATTGAACTCTCCACTTTGGGAAAGAAATACAACAATAGAGAGGTTGCAATCAAAGTTATGAGAGCTTTGCCCGGAGAATGGGACATAAAGACGATGGCGATGAGGGAGTCCAAAGATCTCAACAAGCTTAAGCTGCATGACCTGTTCGCCGATTTAAAAGCCTATGAGTTTAAAATAAACTCGATGAATGAAGAAGAGCCATCCTCATTCGTCTCAACTAAGGCGTTGATGAATGTTGAAGAGCCACCTGACGCGACTGCTGCGAAGTCTACTGAGCAGATCAGTAGTAATTTTATGGTCCTCTTCGTCAAGAAATTTGGCAAATTTATGAAGAAGACTCATTCTAACTCAAACTTTTCAAATTATAACAACTCTAAGAGTGATTATAAAGCTAACTTGAAGTGTTTTAACTGTGATAAACTAGGTCACTTCAAGTAATAATGCAGAAAGCAAAAGAGGGATGATAAGAAGTCTCATGATAAGAAGAACATGAAGGAACAAAAAGCTCTCCTAGTTGAGGAAAGCAAAGGCAAGTGGGCAGATAGTGATTCATACGACATCTCTTCAAGCGAGAGTGAGGATGTAGGCATTAAATGCTTCATGGATAACGATGATGAGGTATTTGACTTCTCCTCAAACGAGTTCACAAGAGATGACTTAACCACTGTACTCAATGCTATGGTCATTGAGTACAAGAAGCTATCAGACTCTTTTAATGAACTAAATTTGAAAAATAAATCTAATAGAACTTCTTCATCTCAAACCATTAAATCGGAAGCTTTTGAAAACAAATTAACTGAGTTATCATCTGAGAATAAGAAGCTCAAGGAAACTATTCAAACTCTTTTTACTGAAAACTAGAGGTTAAACTACGTGATTAGTTCTTGGACGAAATTTAGGGATGCCGTCAGACAGTTGATCAGTTAGTTAAGGCCTACCGGATGCAAAACTGGTTTAGTATTTGATAGTGGCAACCTAGATAAGTTCAACAAAAAGTTGAACCTAGTAAAATGCGAGCTTAAGCACATAAACTTTGTCAAGGGACATTTAACTGAAAGTAGAATTAATCATGACTGTGATGATTTAACTCTAAAAGATGAGATTAAATATGTTAAGCCAACTTTAAGCTAGCCTAAGCCCAAGAAGAAGGAAGCCAGCAAGTCTGACAATCAAAAACTTGATAGAAAGTCAAGAAGTTCTTCTCAAAACTCATCTTCTAAAGTCAAAAGATCAACTACAGGGAGAAAGAAGTTTGTCAAACCTAAATCATTTGATTTTATTGACTACACAAAGCGGAAGATCCATAAAGATAACTCAAATATGGATCCTCAAGAGACTGATTAACCAAAGACCCAAGTGAATATGGGTACCAAAGCTGTAAATATATTTATTTATAGGTAAATCAGGTCAGTTGCTTGGAGGAATCTATTTGGTATCTAGACAGTGGCTCCTCCAAACACGTGATAGGTGACAAACGACTTATGATTGACGTAACAAAATGCACAAGACCTAAGATCACGTTTGGTGATAACAACAAACGTAAAATTGTGGGTAAGGGTAAGATTATCCATGGTAACCTTATTGTTAACAATGTGTTGCTGGTAGAAAATCTATGTTATAACTTTATCAGTATTAGTCAAATGTATGATAATGGCTATACTGTAGATTTTCAAAAACATGCTTATCTTGTTAAGGATCAGTAGGGTAACACTCTGCTGATAGAAAGTAGAATAGGAAATTCTTATAAGATGAACTGAAAAAATAAAATGTTTGATCCTTTATGCATGATAGCCAAGAATGATCAAAACTGGTTATGGCGTAAAAGATTAAACCATCTTAATTTTAAAACCATTAACAACATCTGTTCAAAAATTTTGTTTTTGGGATACCTAAATTGAAGTTTTCTAAAGACAATGTCTACACTGCTTGTGAGATGGGAAAACATGTCAGATCAACTTTTAAAAACAAAGGGAATATCCAATTCGACAGGTGTAAGGAATTATTGCACATGGATCTGTTTAGTCCAATACCAGTCTCTAGTTTAGGAGGAATTAGATATATCATTGTCATAAATGATGATTATTCTAGATTTAATTGAGTTATATTCTTGGTTTCTAATCATCAAACTACTGAAAATTTGATTAAGATCCTTAGAAGACTTCAAAATAAAAAATCTTTAAGTGTCATAAAGGTAAGAAGTGATAGAGGAACGAAGTTCACCAACAGACATCTGTCTTCTTTCCTTTAGGAATACAGTAATAGACACGAGTTGTCTAGTGCTAGGACTTCACAGAAAAATGGTGTTGCTGAAAGGAGGAATAAAATACTAAAAGAAGCAACGAGATCTATGCTATCTGATTTTGGTGTTTCTCAAAATATTTGGGTAGAAGTCATTAACACAGCATGCTATACTCAAAATAAGTCAATGATTAATAAATATTTTAATAAAACACCTTAAGAAATCTTTTATGGTAAAGTTCCTAAAATTTCATATTTTAGAATATTTGGATGTAAGTGTTTTATTCATAACAATAGGAAAAATCATCTGATTGCTTTTGATGATAAATCAAATGTTGGAACTATGTTAGGCTATTCTTCAGTTAGTAAAGCATATAAAGTGTTTAATAAACAAACTTTAACTATTGAAAAATTTACCCATATTGTTTTTGATGAACCTGTTGAAAATAATTCTAACGAAATCATTGAAGTTGTTAATAGATTGGAAGTTGTTAATCTTCAATCTAATAGCAATGATGAAGTTCCAATAAACAGAAATAGAACGTCTGATTAGACGATTGATCTGGTTGATATTCAACCAGACGACTAGACTATAAGTCAGCAAACTGCTGACAGTCCGATGTCGCGGAGCCAACTGACTTCTAACTCTCTGGGACCGGACTTCAAATAGAACATAAATCATTCACCTAAACAAATAATATATAATCCTAATGCACCTCTTAGAACAAGAAAATAATTAATGGATGAATTTGCAAACTCTACTTTTATCTCTCAAATTGAGCCTAAGAAAAATCAATGAAGCATTGTTTGATCCGGATTGGATCAATGTTATGCAAGAGGATTTAAATCAGTTTGAAATAAATAAAGTTTGTCATCTAATTTCAAGATCGAATGATCAATCGGTTATTGGAACTAGATGGGTTTTTAGAAACAAGCATAGTAAAGATGTGTAGTTGTGAGAAACAAAGCCCAATTTGTAGCTCAAGGATATAGACATGAGGAAGGAATTGACTTTAAGGAGTCATTCGCCCATGTAGCTAGACTTGAAGCTATCAGAATCTTCCTAGTTTATGCATATTTTAAAACTTTAAAGTTTATCAAATGGATGTTAAAAGTGTTTTTCTTAATGGTCTTTTGAATGAGGATATTTATGTTGAACAACCTCCTAGTTTTCAAAATCATTCTCTACCTAATCATATTTTTAAATTGGATAAAGCTTTATATGGTCTTAATCAAGCTCTTAGAGATTGGTATGATACTTTGACTAACTTTCTGTTTGAGAATGATTATATTATTGGCACAGTAGATAAAACACTCTTTAGATTTGTTAAAGATTTACATATATTTTTTGTTCAAATTTATGTGGATGACATCATATTTGAGTCAACTAACCCCAAATTATGTGAGAAATTCTTTAAGTTGATGCAGGACAAATTTGAGATGACAATGATGGGTGAGATGATGTTCTTCCTTGGTCTTCAAGTTCGTCAACTTGAAGATGACATCTTTATCAATCAAGTGAAGTATACTGGGGAGTTGTTGAAGAAATTCGAAATGAAAAGTTACTCAGCTACCTCAACACTCATGAACTCATCTAGCAAGCTGGATAAGGATGAAGATGGTCAGTCTATCGACATCACATCCTATCGAGGAATCATCGGTTCATTGTTATATCTAACAACCAACTGGCCAAACATCTTGTTTATTATCGGCGTTTGTGGAAGATTCCAGACTAATCCTAAACAATCTCATTATATTTCTACTAAGCGTATTTTGAAATATTTAATGGGAACTCAAAATGTCAGACTATAGTATCAGAAGGATTCCTTAGTTATTTTAATTTAGACTATGCAGGTTATAAAATTGATCAGAATAGCACTAGTGGAACTTGTCAGCTCCTTGGTGATCGTCTGATCTCATGGTTTAGCAAGAAGAAAAGGTCTATCGCCACGTCTACAGTAGAAGCATAATATCTTGTCGTAGGCAGCTGTTGTGCTCAATTGTTTTGGGTCCAACAACAGTTGAGAGACTTTGGCATCCAGGCAGACGAGTCTCTGATCTTTTGCGACAACACCAGCACTATCGCGATAATATATAATCCAGTGTTGCACTCTCAGGAGACGGATATAGACATCCGTCATCATTTCATCTGGGATCATGTTGCTCAGAAACATGTTCGGCTAGAATATGTGCCAACGGATCAATAAGTGGCCGACATCTTCACGAAGTCACTCCCTGAGACTAAGTTTTTTTACTTTAGAAATATTTTGGGTCTTTTAGATCTAAATTAATTTAATTTAGTATGAACAAATTGAGAGAGAAATTGTTGATAAGCTGATATGTTAGACGTGTTAAGACAGATGCCTCAATTCGTGCTGAACAAAATAGTTGTTTGACGATATTATGTATCAGACGGGTTGTGCTTAAGCAACTTGCAATTTAAGCATAATCAAATATTAAGATGTTAGGCAGACGTTTGCTGAAACAACTGTTGTTATAAGTCAACAGACGCCTTCTGAACAGACGTCTTACTTAGCTTAAATGCAAGGTATGCGGACAGCACAGACAGACGTCTGTCCACAAGTGCTCTTCAAACGTCTCGTCTCAAGCCGAGTGGGACAACTGTCTTAATGTTATCACTGCGCTGTCATTTTAATTTTACCCTCAGATAGTAAACGGTCACATTTCAAAATACTTGTAGGGAAAATATTTATGAGATAAGATAAATATCTTATAAATATCTTCAAGAACGAATATCATGAAGACACGTGTCTTTCATGATTAAAAATGTGATATACAGGCGTGACGACCCATTACCACACGCACATTTTCTTTTAATGATGTCTTTTATGTTAATCATGTCTTTTGTTAATGATGTATTTTAAGACACGTGTCAGTTAGATTCTATAAAAGGGTGTCGTGCACGCCTAAGATGTCTCACCTTCCATAAATCAATTGACCAGGATGAAGACCACTTTGCTCAGGAACAACTTCGACCTCCACAATGAAACAAGGTCAATAATGGGTATGTTCAGCCTTCAGTTGCTCGAAATATCTAAATCCCTCAAGATAGAAGAAGCTAAGAGAATCGAAGATACTAACGCAGTCGCTCAACGCTTCCAAGCTGAATAAGATGCTATTGCTGAAGCTACTAAAGCTGCTAACCTCGCTCTTAATAATGTTAAAAATGGGGAAGGTAGCAATCGAGGGGGAACTTGTGGTCGGGGCACTCGTTCCAGGAGGAAGTCAGACCGTGGAGGTGGCCGAGGTGCAAGTCGAGGAAGAAAAAGTAGATGGCAAAATATTCTCTTCGGTGAAAGAAAAAACAATTAGAATGAAGGCTGAAGCTTCAAGAATTAAAAGGGGGATCTCAAACCTTACATATTTTATATGTTTCATATTTATATAAATATATTTATTACCTTTTAATCTCGTGTTTTGAACTCAATTTTAACTTAGTTTTAACATCATCAAAAAGGGGGAAATTGTTAGATTAAGTTAAATAAAGAAAAAGGAAAATTAATTAAAAGAGAAATAATTAATTAAAGAAAAATGTATTTAAACTTAGGTGAATAAGTTTAATCAATCCAACATAGTTTTAATGATGTGTTCTGAACAAAACTAAGTTGTGTAAATTGTCTATGCATAGGTACGTCTGAAGTGACGAGCAGATGTTTCACTTCAATAGACGCTCTAGTCTGAAGAAATGCGCGAATAGACGTCTCACTTTAAAAAACGTTCTGGTCTAAAGAAGTACGCGAGCATACGTCTCACTTCAATAGACGCTCTGGTCAAAAAAGGTGCGCGAGCAGACATCTCACTTCAATAGACGCTCAGGTCTAAAATAGTGTGCGAGCAAACGTCTCATTTCAATAGATGCTCTGGTTTGAAGAAGTGTGCGAGTAGACGCTTTGCTTCAGCAGCCGTATAAAGAAGCACGAGCAGACGTCTTGCTTCAGCAACCGTCTGAAGAAGCATTCGTTTATCTACTCTTCTCATTAGCATAGCGAACAGTCGAGTTTGTTATCAGTCGTCTGCCAAGTCAGCTTTATATGCTTAACTGCCAAGTACTCAACTATTTCTTTAGCCCGCATTGTACCTTTTAGTACACCACGTTCTACCGAATATTTTGTAATACAATCTGGTACGCCACGATCCATCGAATATATTCTTATGTATGTTCATGTACACATGGCGTGCGTCTAACGGAAATATGACACGTATACAAGAAAAAGATTCGATTGTTGTTACTCTTCAATATAAAAGGTGATCCAAGTACAACGACGAGTTCTTTCTTGTCGCTCTTGACTCTTGATCTTTGAGCTCGCTTCCTTGAACAATTGCACGAATTAAGAACAGATAAGCGTTCTGATTACTCTCACTCTAAGATCAATGTGTAATTCATTTATTTTTTTATCTGAGTGTATTTTCAGTACTGTAAGTTGAAAAAGGCGTTGTTTGGTTAACAGAGTGTTAGCTTGGAGTTCGGAAACAGTCAACTGTTAAGTCCTGTATTTCTAAATATATTGATTACCTTTTAATCTCGTGTTCTGAACTCAATTTTAACTTAGTTTTAACATCATCAAAAAGGGGAAATTGTTAGATTAAGTTAAATAAAGAAAAAAGAAAATTAATTAAAAGAGAAATAATTAATTAAGGGAAAATGCGATTAAACTTAGGTGAATAAGTTTAATCAATACGACATAGTTTTAATGACGTGTTCTGAACAAAACTAAGTTGTGTAAATTGTCTATGCGAAGGTACGTCTGAAGTGGCGAGCAAACGTCTCACTTCAATAGACGCTTTAATCTGAAAAAGTGCGCGAGAAGATGTCTCACTTCAACATATGCTCTGGTCTGAAGAAGTGCGCAAGTAGACGTCTCACTTCAACAAACGCTTTGGTCTAAAAAGGTGCGCGAGAAGACGTCTTACTTTAAAAGACGCTCTAGTCTAAAGAAATGTGCGAGCAAACGTCTCACTTCAGCATATACTCTGGTTTGAAGAAGTGTGCGAGTAGACGCTTTGCTTAATCAGCCGTATGAAGAAGCACAAGTAGACGCCTTGCTTCAGCAGCCGTATGAAGAAGCGTCCGCTTATCTACTCTTCTAATCAGTATAGCGAACAATCGAGTTTATTATTAGTCGTCTTCCATATCATCTTTATACGCTTAACTGTCAAGTACTCAACTATTCATGTAGCCCACATTGTACCTTTTAGTACACCACGTTCTAACGAATATCCTGTAGTACAATCCGGTACGCCACGATCCAACGGATATATTCTTATGTACGTTTATGTACACATGGCATACGTCTAATGGAAAGCTGAAACGTATCCAAGGGAAAGATTCAACCGTTGCTATTCTTCAATATAAAAAGTGATCCAAGTACAACGATGAGTTCTTTCTTGATGCTCTAGACTCTTGATCTCTGAGCCCGCTTCCTTGAACAATCGCACAAATTAAGAATTGATAAGCGTTGTGATTACTCTCGCTCTAAGATCATTCTGTAATTCATTTATTGTTTTACATGAGTGTATTTTTAGTATTGTAAGTTGAACAGGACATTGTCCGTTCAACAGAGTGTTAACTAGGAGTTCAAAAATAGTCAGCTGTTAATTCTTGTGTTTTTAAATATATTGATTACCTTTTAATCTCGTGTTCTGAACTCAATTTTAACTTAGTTTTAACATCATAAAAAAGGGGAAATTGTTGAATTAAGTTAAATAAATAAAAAAGGAAAATTAATTAAAAGAGAAATAATTAATTAAGGAAAAATGTGTTTAAACTTAGGTGAATAAGTTTAATCAATACAACATAGTTTTAATGATGTGTTTTAAACAAAACTAAGTTGTGTAAATTGTCTATGTGTAGGTACGTCTGAAGTGACGAGCAAATGTTTCACTTCAATAAATGCTCTAGTCAGAAGAAGTGCATGAGCAGACGTCTCACTTTAACAGACGCTCTGGTCTGAAGAAGTGCGCGAGCAGACGTCTCACTTGAACATACGCTCTGGTTTGAAGAGGTGCGCGAGCAGACGTCTCACTTCAACAGACGCTCTAGTCTAAAGAAGTGCGCGAACAAACGTCTCACTTCAGTAGATGCTCTGGTTTGAAGAAGTGTGCGAGTAGACGCTTTGCTTTAGTAGCCGTATGAAGAAGCGCGAGAAGACGCCTTGCTTTAGCATCCGTTTAAAAAAGCGTCCGCTTATCTACTCTTCTCATCAACATAACGAACAATTTTTTTCGTTATTAGTCGTCTGTCAAGTTAGCTTTATACGCTTAACTGCCAAGTACTCAACTATTCCTTTAGCCCGCGTTGTACCTTTTAGTACACCACGTTCTACTGAATATTTGTAGTACAATCTGGTACACCACGATCCAACGAATATATTCTTATGTACGTTCCTGTACACATGGCGTACGTATAACGGAAAGCTGACACGTATCCAAGAGAAAGATTCGACTGTTGCTACTCTTCAATATAAAAGGTGATCCAAGTACAATGACGAGTTCTTTCTTGACGCTCTTGACTCTTGATCTTTGAGCTCGCTTCCTTGAACAATCGCACGAATTAAGAATTGATAAGCGTTGTGATTACTCTCGCCCTAAGATCATTCTGCAGTTCATTTATTGTTTTACTTGAGTGTATTTTTAGTACTGTAAGTTGAATAGGACGTTGTTTGTTCAACAGAGTGTTAGCTAGAAGTTTAGAAACAATCAGTTGTTAAGTCCTGTGTTTCTGACTGGTTTGTGTAGTTGCTATATTAATCAAAGTCTTTTAGTGAAAAACTTTCTGGAATCAAAAGAAGGGGTGATGCAGGGGTTTTATCTCCAAACATCCATAAAACTCCTTGTGTTATTTCATTTCTGCATCTTCCAATTGTATATATGCCGCTTCAAATCGAGCAAGCATTTCCGCACTTGAATCCATTCAAGAGAGCTTACAAAGATTTGTGAAGAATAAAAACATATTTTTGTCTCTGATATGATTACAATCGAATTGAAAGTTATAATTAACACAACAATACTCAACCTCCTACTATTGTTGTATCCGATCCTAACATATCTGTATATAATATATACCAAAATAATATTTATAAATTAAATATATTTATATATATATATATTATACTTACATATAATTAAGTTTTAATTTTCATTTTAATTTTAAGAATTAAATTCACGAAATCAATATAAAATTTTCTTCAGCAAATTTAAACGACCATTATTGAATCACCCAAGTTTAATAAATTTATTTCTTTCTCAAAAACATATTTGAAAGCTCAATTATAAATTATATGTATCTATTTTTTTCTAACTTTAATAAATTTATTTAATTTTCTAAACATATTTTATGTTAATTTAATAATAAAAATATAATTTTTGAAAATCAAATCAAAATATAATTAAATTTTAATATTATTCGTTATTAACAATATAATATTGAAATCGTACTGAAATTGCGGTATAGTCAATATTCTATATGATTGGTATGTTGTTCGAATTGTCAACAAACCGAATTCAAGTATAAATTTTGATAATCAACTGAGTTCGAGTATACATAATTCAAATCGAGTAGAGTGCTATATTACTCAGTTCAACTCGTTTACACCTACTAACTTCAAATTTTAGTGAAATATAACTATTCATTTAGGATGTGTTTGATGAGGGGGAATTGAAATTGGAATTGGCCTTGGAATTCTAATTCCAATTCCATGAGAATTGGCATTGAATTACAATTCAATTCCTATGTTTGGAAAAATTATAGAATTGTAATTCAATTCTAATTCCTATGTTTGGGAAAATGATAGAATTGTAATTAAATTCTAATTTTTATGTTCGAAAAATAAAATATCGGTTCAAAATATTAACTTTTTAAATATGTTTTCACGTTTTTTGCACGTTTAACACGTTTTTGACATGTTTAACACATTTTTACACATTTTTGGCACGTTTAAACACGTTTTTGACATGTTTAACACATTTCACACTTAAAACATATTTTCACACGTTTAACATGTTTTTCACATTTTTGGTATGCTTAACACATTTTTGACACGTTTTCACACGTTTTTCACGTTTAACACGTTTTTTACATTTAACACGTTTTTCACACGTTAAACATGTTTTTCACGTTTTTGGCACGTTAAACACATTTTTGGCTGTCTAACACGTTTTTTACACGTTTTACACATTTTTGACACGTTTAACATGTTTTTCATGTTTTGGCACGTTTAACATGTTTTTCATGCTTTGGCATGTTTAACATGTTTTTCACATTTTCACACGTTTTTTACACGTTTTCACATGTTTTAACATGTTTTTCACGTTTTTCACATGTTTTAACACATACTTCACGTTTTATACATGTTTTTCACGGTTTTCACACGTTTTTCACGGTTTTCACACGTTTTCACGGTTTTCACACGTTTTAACAAGTTTAACACGTTTTTCACGTTTTTCAACCGTTTTCAAGTTTTTCACACATTTTTCATGTTTTTCACACGTTTTAACAAGTTTAACACGTTTTCACACATTTTTCACACAATATAACAAGTTTAACATGTTTTTCACGTTTAATACGTTTTTCACACGTTTAACATGTTTTTTTTTACGTTTTTCACACGTTTAACTCGTTTTTGGCATGTCTAACACGTTTTATACATTTTTGACACGTTCAACACGTTTTTTCACGTTTTGGCACATTTAACACATTTTACACGTTTTTCACGTTTTTCACGTTTAACACGTTTTTCACATTTAACAAGTTCTTCACACGTTAAAATGTTTTTCACATTTTTGGCACGTTAAACACATTTTTGGCATGTCTAACACGTTTTGCAGATTAATCCCATTTCATTTCAATCAATACCAATTACCAAATATATATATATAGAAAAATGGAAATTGAAAAAAAGTATGAATTCCTTACCTGTAAATGTATATATCTTTGCTGTGAAGTTTCTTCTTGCATAGATTACACAAACGTGGGAAATCAGACGCCGGTTGAGAATCATCGGAATATCTCGCTGGAGAAATGTCAAATATGCTATAGAAAACAAATTTCTTTTCCGATGATTTGGGTTTCTTCTTCTTCTGTTCAATCCCATCGTAGTAAACTCTTGTGCTGCATAGATTGTTTGGTCCATTACAACGAGTAACGTAAGTGTACTCTTCATCTTCTTCATCATCATCTTCATCATCATCTTCATCTTCTTCTTCCTCCGATGAAGATGAAGAAGATGAATAGTCAAAATGAGAAGTTGTCATTTTTTTATTTGGGTTTGTTGTAAAATAGTTTTTATTAACTGGGATTGGATCAGATCGCCATATGTTTTGAAGAAACAGAGGTTTTGTTGCCAGAATCTGGCCGGATTTGTCTAGGGCGGCGACAATTCCTAAACCGACGCCATGTAAATCGTAATTCTTCTTCATGGGTAGGCGTTTTGTAGGTTGGATTTTCATGTCCAAAGGACTCCTAGGGCTAGTGGGCATAGGTTTTTGAGTCGCCCGAGTGAGATAATATTGTATCGTGTCGTTCCGTACAAATATCGTGTTGAATCGTGTCGGTTCGTATTTAGCTAACCCATTGCCCATCTCTAGGCGAGAGCGAAGCTGGTTGGAATCCTATACTTTTTTAGTTTTATTATTATTTTGAATCCTATACTTATACTTACACCCTTAGACCTCAGACTTTCAAAATTAATGACTTCAAATTCCATTTGTAGTTGAAGCTTCTTAATAAATAGATATACTTAATCTCTCATGTTCTCACTTTCAAACAGAAAAAGAAAAGAACATGAGGGGGTATTAACAACGTGTAGGTAGTAGGCAGAATATTAGGGTGTGTTTGATGAGGGGGAATTGGAATTGGGTTTGGGTTTTTTTGATATATTAAACCCAAATATTCTCCCTACTGCCTAGTACTTTCAAATTGCATGTTTCTCTCTATAATTAATAAACCCAAACCCTAATATTCTACCTACTGCCTACACGTTGTTAATACGTTTAACATGTTTTTCACACGTTTTGATAGGTTTAAAATATGTTAAACGTGTCAAAAATGTAAAAACGTGTTAAACATATCAAAAATGTGTTAAACGTGCCAAATAAGTGAAAACTTGTTAAACGTGCGAAAACGTGTTAAACGTTTCAAAAACATAAAAAACATGTGAAACGTGTCAACAACGTGTTTAATGTGTTAAAAACATTTTAAACGTATTAAAAGCGTTTTAAACGTGTTAAACGTTCCAAACATGTGAAAAACTTGTTAAACGTGCCAAAACGTGAAAACATGTTAAACGTGTCAAAAATAAGGTAAATGTGTCAAAAGTGTAAAAAATGTGTTAAAGGTGTCAAAAACGTGAAAACGTGTTAAACGTGTCAAAAACGAAAAAATGTGAAAACGTGTTAAACGTGTCAAAAACGAAAAAAAAACGTGTTAAATGGTAAAAAAACATGAAAACGTGTTAAACGTGTCAAAATGAGGTAAATGCGTCAAAAACGTAAAAAAATGTGTCAAATATGTCAAAAACGTAAACAAATGTGTTAAATGTGTAAAAAACGTAAAAAAACGTGTTATATTTGTCAAAACCGTGAAAACATGATAAACGTGTCAAAAACATGTTAAATATGTGAAAAACTTGTTAAACGTGCCAAAATGTGCCAAAATATAAAAAACATGAAAACTTGTCAAAAACGTGTTAAACGTTCCAAATATGTGAAAAACTTGGTAAACGTGTCAAAACGTGAAAAATGTGTTATACGTATTAAACGTGTCAAAAATGTGGTAAACGTGTCAAAAACGTAAACAAATGTGTTAAATGTGTCAAAAACATGAAAACATGTTAAACGTATCAAAAACGCAAAAAAACGTGTTAAATGTGTTAAAAACGTGAAAACGTGTTAAACATGTCAAAAACGTGTTAAATATGTGAAAAACTTGTTAAACGTGTCAAAACATACAAAATGTGTCGGAATGTAAACAAATGTATTAAATGTGTCAAAACGTGTTAAACGTGTCAAAAACGTGTTAAACGTGCCAAAAACGGGTTAAACGTGTCAAAAACGTGTTAAACGTGTTAAAACGTGAAAATAATGTTAAACGTGTTAAAAACGTGTTAAACATGTTAAAAATGTGAAAATCATGTTAAACGTGTCAAAAACGTGTTCAACGTGTCAAGGACGTGTTAAACGTGTCAAGGACGTGAAAAACGTGTTAAATGTGTCAAAAACATGTTAAACGTGTCAAGGACGTGAAAAACGTGTTAAATGTGTTAAACGTGTCAAAAACGTGTTAAACGTGTCAAAAGCGTGTTAAACGTGTTAAAAACGTGAAAATCATGTTAAACGTGTCAAAAACGTGTTTAACATGTCAAGGACGTGTTAAACGTGTCATGGACGTGAAAAACGTGTTAAATGTGTCAAAAACGTGTTAAACGTGTCAAGGACGTGAAAAAACGTGTTAAATGTGTCAAATATGTTAAAAACATGTTAAACGTGTTAAACGTGTTAAAAACGTGAAAATCATGTTAAACGTGTCAAAAACGTATTTAACATGTCAAGGACGTGTTAAACGTGTCAAGGACGTGAAAAACGTGTTAAATGTGTCAAAAACGTGTTAAACGTGTCAAGGACGTGAAAAACGTATTAAATGTGTCAAAATGTGTCAAAAACGTGTTAAACGTGTCAAAATATGAAAATATATTAAACGTGTGAAAAACGTGTTAAAAACATGTTAAACGTGTTTAATGTGTGAAAAACGTGTTAAACATGTCAAAAACATGAAAAATATGTTAATTTGGAATTACAATTCCGACCTAAAAATATTGGAATTGAAAACTATCAAATTACACTATATTAATATCCATTGGAATTCTAATTCCAATTCCAATTCTTAATATTAAAGTGTCTAACAAACATAAGAATTGGAATTGGACCCTCCAATTCCAATTCCAATGCCAATTCCAGGGTTATCAAACATACCCTTAAGGTTTTTTACTAAGTTACCTAAAATAGATGCACATAATTATTATATTTTATTGATAATGATTGGAAATTGCATAAAAGGTGTTAAATTTTCATCATATATCAAGTCATAAGGGTCAAAATATTGGAATAACTATCGAATTGTGATTGGTTGATTGGGGTTTAGGCAATGTGTTTATTGTTATAGTTGATAATGCAAGTTCTAATGATGTTGCAATAGAATATTTGAAAAAAAATATGCTAGTTGGGAGACTTTGTGTTTTACAAGGCAAATGGTTGCATGTTAGATGTATTGCCCATATCATAAATTTAATTATGCAAGATGACTTAAAAGAGTTAATGACTCCGTTGAAAGATGTAGGCAACAATTAAAAATGTGATGCAATCACCATTTAGACTGAAAATTTTTATGAGATTTTCAGATTTAAAAAAATGTGATTGCAACAAATTATTTTGTTCGGATATCCCAACAAGATGAAATTCTACTTATTTGATGTTGAGTGTGGGGTTAATGTATGAGAAAGCTTATGAGAGGTTATTTTTGAAGGATGGTTATTATAGAGATGATCTTGTAGAACATGGTCCTGGGGTTCCAACTAGTTACGATTGAAAATATGTTAAAAGTCTCTTTATTTTCTTTCGAAATTTTTATCTTTTTACTTTAAAGGTTTCTGGTTCAAAATATATTACTGTCAGTACATACTTGGATGATATTTTTGGGATTTATGGAGTATTGAAAGAATACTTGTCACATGAAGATGATGACTTTAGACATGTGACAGTAAATATGAAGAAAAAAATTGATAAATATTTGGAGAATATAGAGAAGTTTAAATGCTGGTTTTCATTGCTTGTGCATTTGATCCTAGGCACAAATTTAACTATTGTAAAATTATTTTTTGCAATATGTATGGTGAAGAGGAAAGTAAGAAGATTACTGAAATTGTGAAGAGTGTATGAACTATTTATTGATTATAATAGAATTCATTCCAGAACTATTGGATCTTCATCTTCCATTTTAGTTTCTGAATCTGTTTTGATTGCTCCGAGTTCTTTTGATGTTGGTAATTATGTTAATCCTATGATAAAAATGAGACAAATTTTTTTGACTGAATTAAAAAGGAGAAAGACATCAAGTGGTGTAACTAAGGATACTAAATTAGAGTTGGAAAGATATTTGATTAGGGATTATGAAAATGATAAATGTATACTTGAGAATTCATCCTTTAGTCTTTTGGATTGGTGGAAGAAAAAGAGTCCAACATTTCCTGTATTGTCATTACTTGCTCGTGATATTTTAGTTATTCCAGTTTCTACGATTGTTTCGGAGTTAGTCTTTAGTACCGGAAAAAGAATTCTTGATGCATTTAGTTCTTTAACTCCTAAAATTGTACAAGCATCGAAATGCGATCAACATTGGATTCGTTATTGTGAATCTCCAATAAACATGGAATAAAACATGGAGGAGCTTGAAAATTTTGAGTAAAAGAATTTTTTATTATCTCTTATTTAATTATTAATAAGTTGTATATATATATTTTGAATTTATTGCAGAATTTAAATAATCGATATCGGAGTCCACTATGGTTGATATTTATTGAAACATCTAAATTCTGGTGGCCTAAGAATGATGATGTGATGATCTACGGCTGTCTGATATTTTATTTAATAATGTATGTAATTTGTTTTTATGTTAGTTTAATTGTTTTTGATAATTTAATTGAAAAAAATAAAATTTGTTTTAATTATAATTATTCGAATTCAAGATTCGACAATAAATAATAAAAAATTGAAACCAAAAAAATCGAATTCGAGCTAAAAAATTGAATTAGGATTCGGTTTGTTTTTAATACAATTTATTCGAATTCGGTTCGATTTTTAAATTGACTAAAAAAAATTGAAGAACCCGAACTGATGAACACCCCTAATTATGATATCTATTTTAACCATACTTTTGAGTAAAAATTTAAATGATAACCCGAAATCAAATCTAATTAATACCAACAAATTAAACCTGAACCACAAATTCAATTCTCTTAATCATAAATCTTGAATTAATTTGTTCAAAATTTTGAATCAATTTGTTCATGTAGAAGGTAACAAAAGAATAGATTTTTATTAACTTTTGCAAAATTCTATTACCAATCTTTACCCACATTCATAATTCGATTTTTAATAAATCCAACTAATAGAATTCTCATTAATAATACAAATTAGAAAATCATAAACCAAAACCCACAAATTCCATTCTCTTAATTTGAAATTATGAATAAAAAGAGATTTTCATATCTGCCAATGGGAAAATACATGTTCAAAATTATTTTGCACAACAAACTAAAACCCTTTGTTAAGAGAAATAATTTAGATAAAAAAAATCATGCCTTTAAACTTCTTGATCACTTCTTCTCCTTCCTGCTGTTCTTCGTTCTCCTTTCATTACATTCCTTCAATGCTTGAACATCTGTAAGCATATCATCAAGTTAATTAGAATCATTACATATACATTCATTTATCAGAGTAAGACAGAGATCGATGCATACCACTCTGACAAGATTTCCAATTTCTGTTTGATTTAACAAGACAGTCCTGTAAATTATCATGAAATTAGACAAGACTTGTAATTTGGAATTCAAACAGCAACTTGAGAGCATATATATACATACCTGTAAGGACAGGTATAAGGAAGAACACTGCTCGAGCTGCTTCACGTTCTCATCTTCCTCGTCCGCATCATCGGCGTGGACACTTGGTGGCGGCGTTTGCGCCGGGGATTTATCAGCTGCCATTATTAGGGTTTCGCGATGATGAGTTAAGTCTTTGAAGTTTTGGTAATAAGAGAAAATGTATGAGAAAAGATCCTGAATTCTCGATGGAAACACAATTAGGCTCTTACATTTTAAAACAATAAAATTAATACAAGAATTTATATAAATTTAGAGAAATGATTGTGATGGAATTTTTGAGAGATGGAATCAGTGGTGCAATTAACAAATTTCTTTTCTTTTTCTTCTTACCCTTTATCATTTTTCAGCCCCGTCATCTTTTCTATTCCATCTTTAAAATTCTCTTTTATATCACTCCTCAAAAATTTAATCTTTCCGAGCAGACCTCGAGTTTTGGGCTGTCCAGTTTTCGGTAGAAAAAAACTTGATATTTTTTTTTGCCCTAAGTTGAGTTAAAAATAATTAATAAAAAATAGTTTTTTGGTGAGATTTAAACCCATAACAAGATAAAAATTATAATTTTTTTTTTATCTAAAACTACTAAACTACAATATTCAATATATTCAAATAAATTGGTTGCCGGTGGAGTGGGCTTGTCCCAGGGCCAACCCTGGGTGACATCAACGTTCATGAATGATAAATTATAAATTGAATCGTTGAATCTGAAAAATTAGTGCTATTATATAGTTTTGTATAGATTAAGTTTACAAATGGAAGATAAATGTGCTTGAACCACTGACATTTGTTACAGGTAAACCACCGCCTCTCACATCCCCATTTTGAAGACTCACAGAAATACGGTGCCACAATCAATTCGGCGTACAATAATATGTTGAACGACTTCAACAAGCCTGATTAAGTTTAGATTTATTAAATTAAAAAAAAAATGTATTCTGATCGAATAAATATGTTTCGGGACAGAAAGATTCGAACATTCGAATAGCGGGATTAAAACCGTTTGCCTTAATCTCGCGATTATATATAAATATATTTTTTAAACCGAATAGAACGAGAATAATAGTGAAAAAATCTAAAACGAATTGCTAGGTTAATCTAACTTAATGCATTGACATAAAATAAAATTAAGGCCTATGGAATAACTCTTTGTGCGTGTTTAAACCCTTTATTGGGCACACTTCTCCACTCAGCAGCCTCAGCTACCATTGACCGCCTCCGTTGGACGTCGATTGAGAAATATTGTGTAGATCGGTCCAACATTTGTATGAATCTCGTAAAATGAAGCATCAAGGGTGGTATATGAAGGTTGCTGCAATTTCGGCCTTCATCGGAGGTTCTATGGAGTTTTTCATGATCAAAACCGGTTTTTGTGTGAGAATCTTCCTTTCTCCATCTACTCTAATTCATTTCTTTTTATCTCTTTCAGGACGAATGGGTATTATTAATTAGGGCAAGAACTACTCTTTCATTTACTTTGTCATGTTTCCATTTTTTCTCTCTCGATTTTCTGTTAAATTTTGATGTGGGTATGGATTCTGTTTGCATTGTTTAGTTCCAAAAATCGAATTTTAAACAATGAAACCGATTGGACTCGATGAACTGCTCTTGTTGTATGATAATGGGGAACTGCCTAGAAATAAGTATTGTCTTTAGATTAGTAGTATTAGAGGACTTATATTGTTCTTGAGTTTTTTCTCACTATCATAATACATGATTTTTTTAGTGACAACTTCTTTGCTTAACTTGTTTTGAATGGGAATTCTAAGTTAAAATTTCAACATTCTTTTTGTTTTAGAGTACATTTGCAGTACAGATTCCAATTGTTACCCTAAATGGCTTATTAGCTAGCTTAACCAGATGCAGCAATATAGAATGATAAACATTTTGATGAAGGACCCTTCTTTGCTGCAGATGAAAAAGTAACAGTTTTGGAATCAGAGAAGAAAAGTTGGGAAAATTCAGAGGAAGCTCAGGCGATGCGAGACGCCCTTAATCCTTGGAGGAACCGTGAAGCACAACAAGAGAATGAGTCTTAAATGTTCATTTGTTAGTGAAGGTATGGCAACTGCTTTCAGTTGATCATAAATAAGATCCAGATTATAAACTTTGTTTTAAATTGCAGACATAGCTTTGAATTTTCTGTGAAGAATAGGTGTTGTTTGGTGTTCAATTTGGAAGCAAATTCACCCCAAGTCTTACCAAATTGCTGAAAACCTTATAATGTGTTTGTCTTCTCTAGTTAGGTTCTTGATTCTCTGTTCTCTTTGAACCAAATTGTTGTTTAATGTCAGCCATTTCACTTATAACTTTTGTCAAGATGATGTTGTTAGATCTCAAATTTCTTTGAACATTTCTTTTATGAAGAACACAACTTTTGTACCCATAAATATTATATATATTCAAGATCCATATTGTTGGTATGAATTCCAAATTCAATCCTGTTTTTTGCATGGCGACACAGCAATATGCACTATTGATGATGACAATCTAGCTATACGTCATCGATCCCCAATTTCACGGAAAAATGTTTTGGTTTTAACTTTGACATACTGTCAAACTTATTATCTACTATTTAGTTGTGCATGTTTTCATGCCACTCATACCCGGCTTGGTTATTTGAGCATGGCTTTGATCATGGACAAATTACATTGTGCCAAAACCAAGATACACTTAATTGTCAATCTCAAAAGATTGTCTACCTTAAAAAGAATAATCAGTATAACTTCGACAAGAGGCTTAGAGTTTCATGGCTATTGTGGAAGACAAGAGACTAACACTTTAGGGCCTAGCGGTGTAAGCAAAACTGAACCGATGAAAAACTGAGTTATGAGCGGTTCATAATTTCCTGTACGTACCGAGCTTGACCGGTTCGGTTGACGGTTTAAATGCATATTATATATATATATATATAAATATTTTGACGTCTTTTATTATTCTTTCTAGCTGAGTGATAAAGGATAAATCTAATATATTATTGATTAAGGGATCATATTTTTCTTTTATTTCTTATACTCATTTTGTTTTAATATTATATTTTTTTAAGTTAAAATAATTGTTTTATGTATTAGTGATTTAGAAATAAATTCACATAATTTATTTAAATTTTATTTACAAGAATTTTCATCATTTAAATTTTTATTTTTTAGTTTATTATGCCTCTGTTTGGTTGTAAGTATAACACTGTAGGTATAGGATAATAATATGTATAGTAAATTTAATTGGTTGTTTAGTTGCTAATTACGTATCTACAGTATTTATATATCTAATACAAATTATACCCTAAACTCGGTATACTCAGTATAATATTGTAACGGATAGAAGTAGTAAGTATAAACTTTACTAATTTTTTCTTTCCTTAATTAACCTTACATATAAAATAAAAAATTCTAACATACCCTTCATTTTTCATCTATCATTTTATCTCTCTTCATTCCTAATTCATTTCTTCTTCTTTAACCAATTTCAAGATCAACCGAAGGAGCTTAGTTTATCCTTACTTTTACAGAATAAGATACTAGGAGTTAAAATGATACTTTGTAGTTGGACAATGTCGTAAGGGCGATAATAATCTTCTTGAAGATGAAGCGGTTGCTGTCTTTTGCCTTAAATTATTAACTACAGTCACTGAATAACCGCGACAAAATTATGTTTTTTTGGCAGTGTGTTTTTGAACTCATAGCTAATATTGTCCATCAACTTCAATGCCCTATTCTTTGATGGAAAGGCTGTTTTTGAGCTACTGAAAATATGTCATCGACTGCTTCCTTTTAAGGAAGATCTAACTGACGAGATTTTCCTAAGTCACTGTAAGTTAAATTGAAGCTCAATGCCAATGTGTATTGTGAACAGATAATCCAGGAAGTTATGCAACTGGTGAAAACAAATGTAATTCAGGTCAAATCTAATGTATGGTGAAAACAAATGTAATTCAGGTCAAATCTAATGTATGTTGGTGAACGATAACTTCCCTCGTCTCCATCACTGCACAAGATTTGTAGATCGGTTTGTCAGATCTTCAGTTCTGATGGGAGGCTCAGTTTTCTATCTAGCAAAATTATGTGGTGCTTCTGAAGATATGGTTTAGGAATAGTGGAGATGTGGTTGATGCTGTTGCAGGGGTGAGGAAAGTATATTTGGACCAAAGAAAACAAGTTAGAAACCATGCTATATTAATGTCGTATATGAGCTTGATCGGAGCAGACGCGATTACTCTCCATATGGTGGATGTGTTTTGATTTGGTGATATTTAAAGTTCTAGAAGATTTGTTAGAAATTGTGGAAGAACAGTTACGTAGAATTCTTTCATTGCCTGTGAAGTTAATATCTAAAGTATTGTTGCATTCCTGAAGGATTTGTGGATGAAATTGAGAGAAAGTAGATATGGGAGAAGTTATTGGAATTGATTAAGGGGAGAAATTGAAGAAATTAGTTCAGGATGTTCTGAAAACATTCTTATGGAAATGAAGTCTTGGGGAATACTTGCATCACCCAGACTGCAATCACCCTTTGTGGTAGTTAACTTGGTTGAAGAAGATAGATCTAATATTCCAAAATAACCCGTGTTTTCTGGTAATAAATTGAAGGGTTAAAGCATATGAAAACAAGTTAAGTATAATATCAAATATTGTTTTTGGTTTCATTTGGTGAGATTACTGCACCTTATCATTTTAATGAAAAATTTCATCAAGTTGAATTTTAAGTACATAAAAGTGTACATAAAATATTTGGATCTTAATTTTAAAAGTTTTATAAAATGGCTTATACAAATATATAAAGTTTGGGTTAGCAGGAAATTTTATTTTGGGAAAAATCATGACCATATCTTATATTAAAGATAATCAAATTTGATTTGTATTAATTTTTTTTGTTCTTCCATTCTTTTTGAATTTATATTGAGTCTAAACTAAAAACATTTTTATTTATTAATATTGGAATACGATAAATCGATCCATACTTATAGGATAGGTAATATATTAGAAAATTTCACATTATACAATAATCAAATCATCAAAATTCTTCATATAATAATAATAATAATAAAAAATGTAATAATAATAAAACAAATATATAATCATATAACATTATTATTAATTTTAAAATATTTATATGATAAATAAATATAATTTTTATTAATTTAAATAATATTTTATTAATTTAAATATAATTAATAATAAAAACTAAAATAAAATAAATATAAAATAATAATTAAAATAATTTATATAAATGTAAAGGTAAAATAGTCTTTTATTATTATTTTTTTTATTTTTTTATACCACTAACCAAACAAAAAATTATAAATCATATACAATTTATACCCCATTTCTATATTCAACCAAACACATATAACCTATATAATTTATAAATCTTAATATCCCATTTAACTTATACCTCCTTATAACTTATACTTATATAATTAGTATTATATATTACGTTATTTAGTTTATTGCATTATATATATTCAGTTATTTTTTCATTATTTAATTTATTGTATTATATATATGTGTTAATTCTTCCTAAATTAAATTGATCAAACTACCGAACTCATATTGTATTCAACCAAATCAAACTACCGAACTGATCTTGTATTCAACCAAATCAAAACATTAGGATGAATTTTTTTGACGAAAGAATCATTTGAAACATTTATTATTCATCTTATACTTATGAATGTTACTTATTTTGGTTGACATTTTTTTAAATTCCATCCAGTCTTTTTTGTGACCAAAATTTAGAGGGTCAAATTCAAGACTAGCCATTTAAAATCGATGATTTAATGGTCAAATGAGTTAGGTTGGTAAATAAAACATTTTTTTTCATTCTCTTTTTTCTCACATTTTTTTTCAACTAATCATGTCACTTCATTTTCTCTTTCATTTACCCGATGTAAATCTAAATTATGATTTGCCATAAAAGATTAAATAAATAAAAAAGGACAAAGTTTGGTAGCAAGAATCAAATTTTAACAATAGCTTAAGAACTTGTTTATGATTTCTCTTTGAAGGGATGAATAATGCAGAGTTGTGGGTAGAAAAAATAAGGATAAAACAATTTCTTGTCTCATATTATATTATATCTATCCATACACCATACCTTTCCTTTGAAACCACATATTTTTCTTTGGACAAAAAATAGCCCCACATTTTTTTGTTTTTGATCCATACTTGAAAATGAACCGCAAAAACAAGGCTTATCTCTTACATTATTTTTTTTTTAAAATTTTGTTATTTTTAATGAATTTTGTAATAATATTTTTTATTTAGAAATTTAATATAATTTTATATTATCACTTATTTAATAATAAGTTTTTAATGATAATCAATTTAAAATAATACTTATTTTATAACCACATTATTATGGTGAGACATTAAATATATATATATATAATAATAATAATTTGAAATAACATGTATTTTAATATTTTATTAGTTATTTATTTTTAGTAATAGGGGTTTTATTAAACTCTAACCATTTTGAGACTAATTTATTTTAAAATAAACTGAGTTCTTAAAAGAGAAAGTCTATTTCTAAATAAATGAACTGTTTTAAGTTATGATTGGTGAAATAATATATCACAATGAAAATACAATAAATAAATATTGATTTGTATTTTTGTAAGAAAGTATAACAATTTAATAAGAGAAAAAAAGAAAAAAAAACCGAGAAAGTGGGTGGAAAGAGAGAAAGAGGTGGAGAGAGATGTTGGCGAATGAATCGACGGCGGCGAATGGTCCGCCAAATTTTGAGCTTCCCGAGGAGGTTCTTGAGATTCTTCCCTCCGATCCCTTTGAGCAACTCGATATAGCTCGTAAGATCACCTCCATCGCTCTCTCCTCCCGCGTCTCCTCCCTTGAATCCGAGGCCGCAGCTCTTCGTGCCAATCTCGCCGAGAAGGACGACATCATCGCTGACCTCAACCAACATATCAACTCCCTTGAAGACTCTTTCTCTGATACCTCCCAAAAGCTCTCCCACATCGAACAAGAAAAGGTTCAATTTTTACTCCCTCATCCGCCTCTGCTCCATAATTCCATTTCGGGGGTGTTGACTGTTGATTGTTGACCCCCATTTGCTTCGACTCAACTTAGTCATAATTCCAACTTTTAAGTAGGAGAAATTTGATATTTGTATATCTGTGGGTTCAGGAGAGCTTATTGAAGGAGAACGCAGTGCTGTCAAACCAAGTAAAGAAGCTCAACAGAGATGTCTCCAAGGTATTTCGTAAACATTGGGGGTTTGAAGGCTTCTTTTAGTCTTAATGCAATTGTGAACCTAACCATTATGAATCCAAGATTCTTTCAAAATGATTTAAGTTTTTTGGTAGTCCAAAATTGGAATATTTTTTTTTATATTTAGGATTTTGTTGTGATAATGTTATATATATACAGATGGACCTAGTTGTGTTTTTCTGCTATTAGTAGCTTTTAATCATCTAGTCATAGTGTATCCTTGCCATGCTGGCTTCAATCTTATCCTCGTCACGCCACATAAGTAAACACTAGAGAATATTAGGATTAAAGAAATGGACACCACTTAATGGAAAAGAACCGTGTATGTTTTGCACCCGCTTCAAGTCATAACGACGAATCGGGTTAAATAGCTTCTTTCTTGAGCTATTGGGTCGGAAAGAATTATTGTGATGCTCCGTTTCTAAGATTTGCTTTTGGAGACTCAAAGCAAATGAGTTTAAAATGGAAAAGGTTTTGGAATGTACTAATCCCATTCCCATATAAGGTATCATTGCATTTAGGACTTATCTTTCATAAAAGCGATAAATGTGGAACTTGCTCCACAAAGAACTGTATTCAATTAGCAATTAGATTCCCTATTTGTTATAGTGATGGAATGCATGTAATGTTTGTGCTTTATTTTAGATTTTTATTTTCATTTTAGTTACTCTAGTCTAGCTTGTATTCTTGAAATCGCATTTCGTGGTATTTCAATTTATAAAAGCATTAACTTCAAGCAATATTAAAGAGTTACATTCATTAGTTAGTGTCGTACCTAATTGTGAATTAGCAAGAGTGGGATCTAGGTCGGACTTGTGGACTCATGTTGAATGTGTTTGTTGTCTAGTGTAGTCACAAAGTTGACAAAATGGATAGAGTGCTAGAGAGGTATGTGTAGGGTTTTGTTGTTCCTCGAGTTGTAATTCGAGAAAAGAGGTGTGGAAGATGACGGTGTTGAGTAGGGTTTGGGAGTGTGCTCTCCTAAGCATAGTATGACTTGTTTGTTCGAAGAATGTCACATCCATGGTGTGGTATCTTTTTGTGACTTGGCGTAAGTGATAATTGTGAAAATGAGAGCAAGGTCGGACCCAAGGTAAAGACCAGCAAGGCCTCTGGCATTGGGGCAGCCCCCTTCATCCCAAGAGCAGCCCCACACGGGCCACACCCCCATTTTACTAGAACTATTATGTCTTTATATAAAATAAGTATAGAAAACATTTGTAGCTCAGCGAATAGAATTTTTGTTGCCTAAGTAGAAGGTCATAGCTCATAGGGTAAATCCCTATTTTGTGTATTTATTTTATTTTATTTTATTATACATATATTTTTCTTTGTCACCTGGTCAATTGAGATTGAACTAGGGCAGCTCAATCCTCCCCGCATGAGAAAGCAGGTTACCTCCAGAATATGTTTATTTGTGTTTGAGATTACGGGTGAGTAACCTAACTGCCCTACCCCAACAGAAAAAACATTTGATCCATCAGATAGGCCAAGATTCTTGATAGAACACAAACCAATATACTAGATTCGGATTGATATTCAACCAAATAACTTAACCAACTCGGTCTATGGAAATCTGCTTTGGAGGTCGTGCTAGCTTCTTACATGAATAAACTATGATTTAAAAAAAAGTTAAATATATATATATATATATATATATATATATATATATGCCCATAATTAGCATATCTTCTACAGAAGTCTTGCTCAACAATTGTATGAGTAAAGATTAGATTATGATTATTGTTACTAGTGTATAATCTTGGTTGGTTGTGTGCAGTTGGAAATCTTCAAGAAGACCCTTATGCAATCACTTCAAGAGGATGATGAAAATCCCGTAAGTTGTGTTTGCTTCCTTTCCTTCTTCAATAATAACAATGTATCAATCAATGAATATGACCAAATCTTCTCTATACTATATCCCCATTACAGAGACCAGCCCAAGTTGTGGCATCAGATCTTGCAAGTCAAGCAACCTTGTCATCTTCCAAACAATTTGCTGGAGGTAGTCGTCATTGACAATATAAACTATCTTCTATTTTTACAATTGTCACTTACCCTTTTTCTTGTTCAATCATTCTCAGAAGATGAAGTTACGTTTCCACCATCATCAAAACCTTCACCAGTAGGAAACTCTAATATTGAGGAAACCGAGACAGATGGTATACATGCATGCAACTTCATCATCACGAATTCTATTATTCTCGAAGATTCAAATTTTCTCTCTTATTTATATAAAAAAACGTCTTTTCAGAAGCTTCAAGACCACCTCGTATATCACAAAGCCTGTTGTTGGCGTCACAAACAAACACACCTCGGCTTACTCCTCCCGGTTCTCCTCCCAGTCTGTCAGCATCAGTATCTCCATCAAGAACACCTAAGCCATTGTCTCCAAGGCGCCATTCTATTTCCTTTGCCACCAATAGAGGCATGTACGAAGACAGGAGTTCCATGTTTTCATCTGTGCCTTCAAGCCAACATAGTTCAATGGGAAGCTTCGATGCTGGTTCACAGCCTGGTAAGCTTTAAAGAATGAGTTAACCCATAAATAAATCCTGAAATCTTTCCTTACAATGAGTTAACCATAATTTTTTTCCTTTCTAAACAACAATTTTTGACAAAAAAAGTTTCCTTTTAATCTTTCACTCACATAGTCCATTTTTGCTCATTGTACATTTTTTATTTATTTCATAAATGCCTATTTAGGAAAAGAATGTTTTGTTTCAGTTTTTAAGTTCAATAGGTTTTGGCCAAGAGTAAAATGGTTCAATCAACAAATCTGTTCTAATCAGCAAAAATGGTGCTATGTAGAATGTAGTTGTGAGTTTGACCAGAAAAAATCCAGTAAAACTATCGTTTAAAAAGAGTTTATATCAAATTTTATTCATACTTGAAATGACTTGTATTAAAAACAATAGTTTAAGGGTATGTTTCAAAATTAGCAAATTCTGTGAGGACTTATTTATGAGTTTACTATTCAAGAAAGAAATGTGAAGATAAGATTGCTATTGTAAGAAAGTAATATACTTTTGAAATGACCATTTCTTTATGCCTCTTTAATCACATTTAACTTGATTTTATTAAAATGACCATGGTTATGGTTTTCTTTTTTCT
Source organism: Impatiens glandulifera (assembly GCF_907164915.1). Taxonomy (NCBI): domain Eukaryota; kingdom Viridiplantae; phylum Streptophyta; class Magnoliopsida; order Ericales; family Balsaminaceae; genus Impatiens; species Impatiens glandulifera. The sequence goes on from NC_061867.1 coordinate 33,077,639, forward strand.
TATATGTTTTAGGACGAACTCGAATTGATGGGAAAGAGTTCTTCCGCCAAGTCAGGTAAAAGCAGGCTAAAGTTTTTGTTAACAATTGAAAACCTATTTCATCTCGTTTTCATCTGTTGTGTGAGGATCCGGAAAAGATCCTTTTTTGAAATGGGTGTATCTCAACTTAGTCTGTTGCAGATCCAGATAGATACACATAAAAAGGCGTGCAATTACTTTAAGGGCTCAAAACTTTTGGCAATTACAAATTTCATGGTAGTCAGTTGGATGTTGTGCAATTTTATTTTGTGAGAGAAGTGACTTACTGTCCTTTCATTAAAAATGTCCTAAAGTAGGAAAACGATCTAATCGTTTTCATTGGGCAAAATAAACATTGCCTTAACATGTTGCGCAATTTTTGGTGTATCCCAATTGCACCTTTCATACCACCAAAAGTATCTGGATCTGTATTGATTTATGGTTGGTCTAGATACAAAAGTGTTTGACAAAACAACTGGATTGTGTAAGATTGATGTTTCCCAAATCCCAACCAACCTTTAACTTTCATAATTGTTACTATCAATTATTTTACTCCTTTGTTTCGGAACACTTATAATACAAGCAATTGTATTGTTGCAATCGCAGGAGCCGATTATCTTATGAACAATTTGGGTCATTCCTAGCGAATGTGAAGGAGTTGAATGCCCACAAGCAAACAAAAGAGGTATGTTTATCTTCATCTTCATCTATCTCTTTATTTTCTATTACTAGTGTAACTTTATGGTGAAATTAATGTCTAAACTTAGGAGACACTAAGGAAAGCTGAAGAGATATTTGGACCCGAAAATAAGGACCTCTACACCGTATTCGAGGGTTTGATCATTCGTAATGTTCATTGACTATTATTAAGCAAATTGTTTATTTTCTCATGTGATTCTTTATGTAAATTATTGTACCATGCATTTGATTAAATAAACATGTCTATGTATGTACCATTTGCGGAATAATATAAATGTGATGGTATTTCATTCCTGAATTTATTAAAGAAACAATGAAATGAAATGTAATAATTAGTTTCTTTCATATTCCACATCCAAGAATTGCAACTTCAAAGTATATGTACATTGAATGATAATAATAAGAAGGAATCTGTTAGTTAAATATGGATGTGCCTGTGTGTTGATAAAACAAAGTTTAAACAAAGCATCCTCGTGATAAACTCTTGGGTATAATTCTGTAATTGTGAACTTTGAATACACCCTCAAGCTCTTTGTAACTTGTTTATGATAAAACAAAGTTATCATCTTGTGCATATTAAAACTATGAAAACAGTTAAATATGTTTGGCATGTTCGTCTGAAAATTGTTTGTTTGTATCGCGAATCTTAGGTCAGGAAATCGGAAATACGGTCGCTAGGGTTGTTTGAGAACAGTTCGCTTGGGTCGTGATTTCTCTTGGTCATCAATTGCTTTTGGTCGTTGGGCTGTGAAATAGGGTCACTAGTCTACGGTCATTCTTGGTCGTAGGTTATTAATTTTTTTTTGGAAAAACAGTTTAATGCCATTTCATTAAAAAAACCAAAAATAAGAAAAAAAAAGGGGAAAAGATTGAGTTTAGTTGAGTTGTTTGTATTTTTTATTTTCTGCATTATCCAGTTCTTCTGTTAAGATGAGGAGAAATAATAAGTCAAAGAAGTGCATGACTTCGTAAAAATCGATTTAAGCAAGAAAACGATAGATGAAATAGAACAAAAACAGAGCTCTCAGAAGATTAAGGAAAAGTGCAGAATGAAAGTTTGAAGTATGAAATAAAAAATGATGGAATATGGAAGGTCGAATACAACGAAAGGGCAAATCTCCACGGACTCAAGAATCAAATTACGAAATTGTTGTTCTAAATAAAGAAATGAAAGATTGTGCCCAGTAAAAAAATACAGCAAATTACTGTCCAACTCAATATTCACCATCTTCAAGATTAGAACCTACTAAAATATGAGGAAAAGAAGATAGTTAGATGGTCTATCGAAACAAGATGAAGCTTATGAAGTGCCCAAAAACCAAGACCTACACTATTAGAAGTGATTTCAGATGGAAAGTTAATAAAGTTTGGAAGAAAAATGCAGGACAAAAAACTGAAGATCAAGAGAAATATAAAGACAAAACTTACATGGGAGATTTTAAACCAAAAGTTGAGATTCTTAAATCTCTTCTGAGCTTAAATTACTTGCTGAAGTGGAGGAAAAATGCATTAAAAAATGAGAAAATGTAGTTGTTGGAAACTACATAGGTATGAATCGTGCACTAAGGATGCTTTTTCTAAAGCAATGAGAGCATACGAGACTGAAAATGTATCAACAAATATCCATGATCTCTATTTCTTGAAATTCAAGTAGGGAACAAACTGGAAAATATTATGAAGCTAGGACACACATATGTTGGGTCAAACTATATGAAGCTGGAAAAATGGTCCGAATGTATGAACCTACTCAACAAACCGAAGGAAACATCCCAAATTTGGTTCAAACTAAAGAACATTCTAGCTCATATGTATAATGCAGAAGCACTTAGCCACTTCATTAGTCTCTTGGGGAAACTATTGTATATGGACCCAATAATAGATAAAAACAAACACATCACATATGCTAGGATAAATATTGAAGTGCATCCTAGAAGTATTTTATCAACAAAGATTATAATAGTTGACAGAAGAGGCAAATCCACATACATGGATATTACACATGAATGAAGACCAAACAGATGTGCGTTCTGCAATACTTTTGAACATTCTAGTAATAAATGTGCAAAAACAATTGAAGAATAACATGAAAAGCTAAAAATTCTGGAACAAAATGAGAAAACTGAAACTGAAAAATCAAGAAATCAGAATAAAAAAGCTAAAGATGGAGATGCAAATGATGTGAATGATGAAGAATCGAAGGAAAGGAAAAATGAAGAATCAGAGAACGAAGAAGAAGAAGAATCAGAGGATGAAAAAGAAAAAGAATCAGAGGAAAAAAAGGGGAAGAATCAGAAAATCAAAATAAAGGAAAATCAGAGAAAGGAAGTGATAAGAATGTAGTGGAGGAAGGCGAAGAGGAAACTAAGGTTGTTGATTCTCAAACACGTAAAACTGAAGTAAAGAAAATCAATGACAAAAGCCTTAAAATCCTGAAGAAAATATCTTTGATCATATTAGTCCGAGTTCATACAAAGGAAGAATAAACAATGTGATCAAACATGCATCATTATCTGCTATTATCTGCTTCAATTCATTCTCCCTTCATAAAGACCGAGAGAGGAAGGGGACGTGAAAAAGACAATATGGTCAAAAAGGCGGACATGGAGACAACACATGTTGTGATAGATAGATTGTAGTATTTTTTCATTATAATATGTATTTGTAATGTGGTTTGACTGCTACCATTTAAAAACTTTTAGGTCGTTTTTTGTCATCTTACAATCAAAATTAGGATTTGTCTAGTTTTGATTATTAACTCTCCTACTTTTTGGGCTTTTTAATGAAATTGTGTTAAACCGTTTTAAAAAAAACTATGAAAACAAGTTAGATACAACTATATTGATTTCCTCAATGGAACCTTTCAATTCCTACATTCTTACTAACCTTACAATTATAGAGCTTTCTAGTGAGAGACTCTCATTTACTAAGGGTTGAACATGATGAAGAATCACATCCAATGCATCATTCTGAAGGAAATATCTCCTTTAATTTAATGTGCAATGACTAAACCTGGATAGGACAATTAACGATAATAATTTAATTTGATTATGTTAGGAGTCGTAGTGCTTTGCTAGAAGCCAACTACGATTAATGGGGTTAAACCCATAGCTATTAATTGGGTCTTATGAGGTCACACACTTAGAGTTGACAGAATAGATTAATGAGAATGAAATCCAATTATTAATAATATATTATATATTATTAATAATTAGAAATAATATTTTATTTATGAAATAAAATAATTAAACATGGTAAATTGATTATGGAAACATGATAGAAATAATATTTTATTTATAAAATAAAATAATTAACCAAAATAAATTGATTATGAAAACACGATATATCAAATTAATTATGAATATAATGATTTGAAATAAATTTTATTTGGAAAATAAAACTTATGATGAATATTAATTGCAAAAATGAAAGAATGCCAAAAGATGGTCTTTTGGTTTTCTTTTGCCATGACTCTCTACTTTAACAACTTAAATAGGGATATGGGAGAGAGAGAAGCGGTAATCGAAAACCTCATTCTTTTCCCATAAACAATTAAATTACTTCTGTTGTTCTTTCGTCCTAGCAGTTGAAGTCAATTGAATCTTGACGAGCTCGTGTGGACCAACTAGAGGAGCAACACGTGGGGCTCTCATCCTTTATACCACAAGATATACTGAATTCACGCATCAAAGCTATCACCTTTTCGATAATGATTTTAATCGCTAAATGCATGAACATCCTGAATAGATGTTAAAATAGAATCTTATTTTCCGCAACATACATCTAATGAATTTCAACAATGGTATCAGAGCGAGGTTTTCGCATAAACCGATTGAATAAATTAATCGTTAATTTTGATGCAATATTTTTCTGAAGATCTTGTTAGTCTTCTAGTTTGCTAGAAAATTTTATATGAACAAACGTAAAATTAAAATAAATATTTTAAGATTAGATAATATAAATATTTGAATAAAATAAATATAATTTATTTTACTATTTCTTAATAGTTAAGAAATATTAAAGATTACAATAAATGTGATTTATGTTACTATTTCTTAAGAGTTAAGAAATATTAATGATTAAAATAAATATAATTTATTTAATACATTTATTTTGGGGCAATTGTTTTACAATTTATTTTATAATTAGATTATAATATATAATTTTAATTCAATTTATGAACTTTAAGTTCAAGGATGGAGATCCATGAAAGATTTTTTTTAATAAAAGACAACAAAACATTAGTTCCTAAAGAATATTTGGGCAATGCCTTTCCGTGTCATAACCCATGCAGTTATGGTTTTTTGGTTGAATGGGTTTCGCAAAAGTGATGGTGTACTTCCTCAACCTTATACTCATGAGGGTGAATCTATACGGGGATTCATAAACCTTAATACGGTTGTACCCAACAAGAGACCAAAAGAATGTTTTGGATCTTGAGGCATGGAGATGATTCTAATATTATATGTGAATTATCAACCAAGAATTATAAAGAAATGTTTATAATTAGTAAATTATTACTTACCTTAAACACACAAGTCCTAAGGAAGTGCAAAAGTACGTTGGGCTTGTATGTGATGGGATTTTGGAATCATTTTATTCATAAAGAACAATTATAACTTGAATAAAATGCGCAATCGTATATATTAAATTGTTTAATCATAGATATTTATATATTTTTTGACTAATTTGCATATCTATCACATAATGTAGATAATGACAAACGATAATTTTAAGTTCTCTCTACGCTCAATTGTTGAGAAAAACAAGCTCAATGGAACGAACTTCCTTGATTGGGAAAGGAATCTGAGAATCATTCTCAGGTCTGAGGGACGTGAGGATGCCCTTGCAACCCCTATCCCGATGGTGACAGAAACCTCATCTGATGAGGAGAAGGCAAACACAATTCGGTTGAAAAACGAAGCATTTCTTGTCACTTTCTTAATACTTGTCGCAATGGAACTTGAATTGCAAAAGATGTTTTTGAATTCTGTTACCTATACCATCATAAGTGAAATGAAAACACTGTTTCAAGATCAGGCAAGGATAGAACGATATGAGATTCACAAGGCTATACTTGATAGCAAGCTTGTGAAGGGAAAACTTGCGAGTCCTCATGTAATTAGTCTTACTGGACTATTCAAGAGGATGGAAAATTTGGGGACCCCATATGACTAAGAGTTGGCCATTGATATTGTTCTTAGATCCTTACATGATGGTTTTGCACCATTCAGAATGCAATACCATATGAATGGTTTATAGCATGATTTGAATGAGCTCCATAACTTGCTTAAAAATGCTGAAGGCAATATGATTGTTGATAAGAGGAAGGAATTTCTGAATGTCAACAATGGGAAGGGTTGTAAGAAGGTGGCCAAGAAAAGGAATAATAACTAAGGGAAATACAAACAAGTTGTTATACCCAATGGTGGTGGGAAGCTAAGAGTAGCCTCTGATCATGATTGTTTTTTCTGCAAAGCCAAGGGACACTGGAAAAGAAACTGTCCTAAGTACCTGGAAGAAAAGAAGAATGGGATTGTGAGTTTCGCTTCAGGTATTTATGTTATTGAAATTATGACAACCAATGTTCTCACATTAAATGATGGTCCCACTTGGGTATTTGATACTACATGTGGTGTTCATATTATTTCAAATGTGCAGGGACTAAGAAATTGAAGACAGGTGAAGAAAGGGGAGATAGACTTGCGTGTTAGAAATGGAGCAAATGTTGCTGCGCTTACCGTATGAGTTTAAAGTCTATCTTTACCTTCTGGTTTAGTATTTGAACTGAAAATTGTTATTATGTTCCTTGTATTACTAAGAACCTTATTTCGGTTGCTGTATTACATTCTGATGATTTTGAATTTAGCATTAAAAATGAGAGTTTTTTTTGTTTTTAAGAATGATATTTTCTATGCGACTGCTCAAATGAGTAATGGGATCTTAATTTTGGATCTCAAATTAGAATTATATAACATAAATAACAAAAGACAAAAGTTAAATAATTTGAGTGAAGCCTACCTATGGCATTGTCGATTGGGTCACATCGGTGTTAATCACATGAAGAAGCTCCATAAAGATGGACTTCTTAAAGACATGAATTATGAATCCATTGTTGCATGTGAATCGTGTATAATGGGCAAAATGAAAAGGTCACCTTTCAAAGAAAAGTTTGAAAGGGCTACTAAACTATTGGGCATAATACATACTGATATATGTGGACCGATGAACATAGAATCTAGAGGTGGCTATAGATACTTTATCACATTTATTGATGACATGAGTAGATATGGATATGTTTACCTCATGTCACATAAATCGGAGTCCTTTGAAAAATTCAAAGAATTTTAAAATGAAGTAGAGAGTCAATGTGACAAGAAAATAAAAGCACTTCGATCTGATCGTGGTGGTGAGTATTTGAGCCACGAATTTGATCATCATTTGAAAAACTGTGGTATTGTAACATAATTGTCAACCCCAGGAACACCACAACTTAATGGTGTGTCTGAAAGGAGAAACATGACTTTGTTAAACATGGTTCGATCAATGATGAATTTTGTTAATCTTCCGGTATCCTTCTGGGGATATGCCCTCACTACCTCTATACTAACACTAAACATGACTCCATCAAAAACTGTAGACAAAACTCCATATGAGATATGGACTGGAAAAGTTCCAAAGATATCTTTTTTGAAAATATGGGGATGCGAAGCTTATGTAAAACGTTTATAAACAAATAAACTTGCCCCAAAATCAAATAAATGTTTCTTTATAGGATTTCGAAAAGGGAGTTTTGGATATTACTTCTACAATCCAAATGAGCAAAAGGTTTTTGTTGCAAGGGATAATGTCTTTTTGGAAAGAGAGTTTCTTTCCAACAAGTCAAGTGGGAGAAATATTCATCTTGAAACAGTTCAAGATGATGAACAACAACAAAATCAACAAGAAGATGATTCTGATAATATCGATGATGATATGATTATTTTTGATGGCCTAGGGTCTCAGATCATCTAAGAACCAGAACAAGAGGATCTGCAAATTATTGTGGATCACATTCCGGATTCAGTTGTTGAACAAGTTGAACCCAATCGTAGATCGGAAAGGCCAAAGGTTATGTCAAGACGTTACAATGATTTTATCTTAAATGTAAGTCTTGATGTTCTTATGTTAGAACATAACGAGCCTTCTACCTATAATCAAGCATTGATGGGTCCAGACTCCAATAAATGGCTTGAAGCCATGAGGTCCGAAATGGATTAAATGTTTGAAAATGAAGTATGGGACTTGATAGATTTGCCAAATGGGGTTAAACCCATAGGAAGAAAATGGATTTTCAAACTTAAAAATGACAAAAATGGAAATGTATCTATTTACAAGGCAAGATTAGTTGCCAAAGGTTTTAGACAAATTCATGGTATTGACTATGATGAGACATTTTCACCAGTTGTTATGATTAGATCCATTAGGATAATCCTAGCTATTGCTGCATATTATGACTATGAGATATGACAAATGGATGTCAAAACAGCTTTTCTAAATGGTTTTATAGAAGAGGATGTGTACATGACACAACCTGTAGGTTTTGAAGATCCAAAACATGCTGGGAAAATATGCAAGCTTAAGAAGTCTATTTATGGACTTAAGTAAGCATCCAAGAGTTGGAACTTTTGATTTGATGAAAAGATCAAAGAATTTGAATTCATTAGATGCGAAGAAGATCCTTGTGTTTACAAGAAGTTCAGTGGGAGTAAAGTAGAATTCTTAGTTCTATATGTAGATGACATACTACTTATTGGGAATGACATTCTGATAGTAGTGTCCGTTAAAGAATGGCTAAAGAAATATTTCTTAATGAAAGACTTAGAAAATGCCGAATACATACTTGGAATCAAGATCTATAGAGATAGATCTTAAAAGATACTTGGATTAAGTGAAAGAACTTATATTGATAAGATTCTTGAAAGATTCAAGATACAAGATTCTAAGAAATGGTTTTTACCCATTCAACATGGTGTATATCTTAGCAAGACGTAATGTTCTAATACACCCGTTGAGGTTTAAAAAATGACTAAGATTCCATATACTTCTGCTATAGGATCTATCATGTATGCCATGATATGTACACATCCAGATGTTGCATATGCTTTGAGCATGTGTAGAAGATACCAATCAAATCCTGGAGAAGTACACTAAAGTGCAACTAAGAATATCCTGAAGTACTTAAGAAGGACCAAGGATGATTTCTTAGTATATAGGGGAGATGAGAAATTAATTGTACAAGGCTATACCAATGCGAGCTTTCAGACTGACCGAGATGGCTTTGAGTCACAATCGGGTTATGTCTTTATCCTTAATAGAGGAGCTGTGAGCTGGAAGAGCTCTAAGTAGGATACAATAGCAGATTCTACAATAGAAGCTAAGTACATTGCTGTTAGTGAAGCAACAAAGGAGGCCGTTTGGATAAGGAAGTTCCTTGATGAACTCGGTATTGTTCATAGCATTTCAAGGCCTATTGACATCTATTGTGACAAAAATGGTGCCATAGCCTAGGCAAAGGAACCGAGTTCGAGCTCCAAATCCAAACACGTTATGAGGAAATATCACCTTTTTCGCCACATCATCAATATGGGTGATATTAGGATGTGTAAGGTGCATACTGATAACAACATTGCAGATCCATCGACTAAACCTATGTCTAGACCCAAGCATGAAAGTCACACTAGGGCTAAGGGTCTCAAGCACTTTATAAGTGTACTAATTGAGAATGGCTTTGATTTTGCTTTTATACTAATTGAGCTTTTATAAGTGTTTGACACTAGTTCTATGTTTGACTTAATAATTTTATGATATATGATATTTAATTCTTATTTATATATTGTTCTAATCAATATTGAATAATATGTCCAAATAATTCATTATTAACAAATGAGATCACCTTAAGTGTTCTGGTGAATGAAACCTCATTAAGCGAAATGAAGTTTTGAATTATTAAAAGTCTATAGTTCGAAATCATCAAATGGACATAGATGATTTTATATATAACTATATTGTAAGTTGACTGATACTGCCAGGTTTCATGGGCTATAGGAATATGGAGGTGTCTAGTCATTTACATATATGTGTATGGAGGATACATGTAAGACATACCGTCTTAAGAATCTTCAAAATATGTAGAATTTTAAGTAAATCCATGTTTAGTAGATTCCTTAGACATGAGTATGTTATGGTCTCTCTTGATAATCGGTATTTCTTTGACACCGTTAAACACTTCCGTAAAAGGGAATTATAAAAACAGTTGTTGGGATTGCTAAAAATTGAGTGGGAGCGATAGTCATACAAGACTGGAGAAGTCCTCCTACTTCGTGTATAACATGATACATTGGAAAGGAATGGTGTCTCGGCCACTTGAAGGGTAAGAACTGAAAATGCATGGCCATGCTCAGATAGATGACTTGAATCATCCGTTTTATGGACAATTCGAACTCAAAATTCAAGAAACATATTTGATAAAGGATATGAATGTCACCATATCATGAAATAAGACATTAAGAGACAAAGGTATCTTATATTGCACACTTGTTTAAGGACAAGTGGGAGATTGAATGAAATATGTCCTTTAATTTAATGTGAAATGACTAAACCTGGATAGGACAATTAACGGTAATAATTTAATCCGATTATGTTAGGAGTCGTAATGCTTTGCTAGAAACCAACTACGATTAATGGGATTAAAACCATAACTATTGTAATTGGGTCCTATGAAGTCACACACTTAGAGTTGACAGAATAGATTAATGAGAATGAAATCCAATTATTAATAATATATTAGATATTTTTTTGGGAAAACGGTTTAACACCATTTCATTAAAAAGCCCAAAAGTGGGAGGGGTCAATAATCAAAACTAGACAAATCCTAGTTTTGATTGTAAGATGACAAACAAAAGACCCAAAAGTTTCTAAATGGTGGCAGTCAAATCACATTACAAAACACAGATTAAAATAAATAAAGACTACAATCTAGATATCACAACCTATGTTGTCTCCATATTCCCCTTTGACTATATTGCCTTCTTCCACGTCCCAATCTTCTCGTGTTCTTCATGAAGGGAGGTTTGAATTGAAGCAGATGATGATGTTTGTCTGCTCTTATTGTTTAATCTTCCTCTATATGAACTCGTACTAACATAGTAAAATGTATTCTTTTTCAGGATTTCAATGTTTTTGTCACTACTTTCCTCTACTTCAGTTTTCCGTGTTTGAGGATCAACAACCTTAGTTTCATTCTCCTCTGTTGTATCTTTGCTTTCCTCTTCTGCATCTTCCTCTACCTTACATTTAGGTTTATCTTCTTTAGAATCCCCTATTTCATCCATTTCCTTTCATTTCTCACTTCTCTCTTCTTGAGTTTGATATCCTTTTGTTCCTTCACCCAAATTTTGAACATCTTTCCCTTTGGCATTGCTTTCTTTTGCTGCTTGTTTTTCCACAACTGTTTCATTTATACTAGGAACCTTTTGTTGCTTGGCTTCTCCATTCTGCATTTGTTGTTCCTGGTTTGTTTTCTGGTTGACCATTAATTTAGGGCATCTCATTATCGAATGTTTAAAGGTATTACAGTTCACGCATGTGTACGGTCGCCATTCATAGTGTATGCCTATCTTGGTAGCATTTCCTTTTCGATCCACCACTGTAATTTCGTTGGGGAGAACGCTTCTGAGTTGAACTTCAACACTCATTCTAGCATATGTGAGATTTTTGTTTTCCTCAGTGATTTGGTCCATGTATAGCGGGTTTCCTAGAAGGCTAGCGAAATGGCTTAAAGCTTCCGTGTTGTACATGTGGGGAGGGATATTTCGCAACTTGAACCATATTTGCACTGTTTCTTTTGGAATACTGTTATAGCTCGTACCCTCATTCCATTTTTCGAGCTACATGCATTCTTTCCCCACGTGTGTCTGTCCCAACTCTAAAATTTTCTCAAGATTAGCTTCTTGATTGAATTTCAGGAAATACATGCCGTGACTGTTAGAGGTGACCTTCATTAGACCTTCTTTTCCCCATTGCTTCATGATTTCTTCCTTGGTGGCATCAAAAGTAGAAGATTCTTTCCCAATATAATTACCCACTATCACCTGTTCCAATGATCGAACGCATTTTTCTTCCACGTCTGATGGTAGCTTGAACTCAAAGGGATTTTCGAGTTTTTCCACCTTTACTTTGAATGCACCTAGGAAAATTTGTCCATTTTTTGGGATTTTGTTTTCACTTTCTTTTGCTAAGTTTTGACCCTGCTTTGTGTCTGGATTCTTCTTCAAGACTTGATCAACCTGACAATTTGGGTTCTTCTTTAGAGTATAAACCTTTGTCTTGGTACATTTTTCCAACTCTTTCATTGTGTTGACAGACCAGCTAACAATAATGTCATACTCCTCTTTTTTTAGAAGGTTCCAATCTTGGAGGTAGTGTAGGTTTACCTGAATAGTGATTTGATGAGCCCTTTCTTTGTTGAGAATCATTTCTCCATTCTTAGCTTGCATCAATATCCTTAAAATTTGGTTTCTCAGCCCTTTGAGGGTTGCCCTTTCATTAAAACCAACCCTCCATTTGCCTTTTGCATTCTCTTCGGTTTCCCATATTTCCCCTACTTTCTTGTTTACTGCATTATTCTGACATTTGTTTCCAACCCTGATTTCTTCCAGACCAACACTATTTTCCTTTTGTTCTTCTGTAATTTCCTTCTTTTTGTTGGTCGCCTCTGTTTTATTTTGTTTTCTTTTTTTCATCTGTGACTTACCAGTTTTATCGGATTGATTCTGATTCCCAAAAGAATCAGCAACAAATTCATTTGAAAAAGTTTGTTTATTTGGGCAATCAATATGTATTTCATTTTTGCTCTTATCTCCGTTAATATTCATCTTAACAAAATTATCGAATGCTATAGTGGAAGAAGGCATACATGGAACTTTTCCAGAGTTGATATTTATGCTCTTGCTCACGAATTCAGGAGTGTCATCTTTTCCTTCTTTAGCTAGAGTTACTTTGTTTTTATGAGATGTAATGGGGTATGTGCTCCTATTTCCTTCTTGTTGGTTATTAGCATCCTAGACTTTCTTTGGGTGAGTGGAGCAGGAATTTGATACATCAGGTGTTTGTTTAAGAGAATTGGTCAGGCTTGACTTTTGAGTCAAAGGTTGACAAAGAAGAAAGATTCCATATTGCATAAGCTTTCATGTTTCCTGATTCGAAATGGCAAAAGCAGATAGATTCAAACAATGGCGTTTATCGCGATGCGCTATTAGAACGGTTGAATGATCCAACTGGGGTTTCCGCGACACTAGCGATCGTTCCGTTCGTGGCGATTGTGTCGTTTGTGCCGATCTTGACTTCAATTGTGCGGTATTGACTGTGTTGCTCGTGCCACGGAAAATACAACGAAGCGCGATCTGTACGATTGAAACCCTAGTATCGCTTGCGAAATAGGGGATTCTGTGGTTATGTCGATCGTGCTATTTTTGCGAATTGTGCCGTTCGTGACGATCGTGCTGTTCGTGTCGATCGTGCCTAATATATTAGATATTATTAATAATTAGAAATAATATTTTATTTATGAAATAAAATAATTAACCATGGTAAATTGATTATGGAAACATGATAGAAATAATATTTTATTTATGAAATAAAATAATTAGCCATGGTAAATTGATTATGGAAACATGATATATCAAAGTAATTATGAATATAATGATTTGAAATAGATTTTATTTAGGAAATAAATCGTTTATAATGAATATTAATTGCAAAACGGAGGAATGCCAAAAGATGGTCTTTTGGTTTTCTTTTGCCATGACTCTCTAATTTAACAACTTAAATAGGGATATAGGAGAGAGAGAAGCGGTAATCGAAAACCTCATTCTTTTCCCATAAGCAATTAGATTGCTTCTGTTGTTCTTTCATCCTAGCAGTCGAAGTCAACTGAATCTTGATGAGCTCGTGTGGACCAACTAGAGGAGCAACACGTGGGGCTCTCATCCTTTATACTACAATATATACCGAATTCATGCATCAAAGGTATCACCTTTTCGATAATGCTTTTAATCGCTAATTGCATGAACATCCTGAATAGATGTTAAGATAGTATCTTATTTTCCGTAACATACATCTAATGAATTTCAACACATTCTACATTTTTAGATTGACTAACTTTCTTCTAGTTCCAAACTGCTTTCTAATTTCACTTCTCATAATTTCCCTTGGATATTCACACAAACTCTAAAACAAAGAGCATTTATGGTATTGTGTTATCTTAAACTATTATGGTTGATTAACTTCTGGAAAAAAATAAAGAAAAAAATGCCACTCTTCAAGGGGAAGATTGAGTTCTCGAGCAAGAAATAGATATCTCATAGCCACTTTGATTGTACAACACTTGTTTTATTGTGTTTCCAGAAGTCTTGCTGAAGAAAAAACTTGTTTTATTTGAAGGTATGATTATGGATTTCTTTTATTTTCCCTTTTACATCTTTTTGGAACAAATTTGGGAGGAATTTCAATTCCTTGTAGCAGATTAAAGAAATCAAAGCTTACCAAAATTTGGATAACTTGTTATATTCTAGTTGTTTTAAATGTAGTCTCACATTCCCTGTACTTGAGGAGTTAGTTTAAATATTATAAAATAAGAGGTTGATAATTGAATAAGCAAGGAAAAATAACTTATGTTCTTGGAGAGATTTAATCTATTTTTGTTTTATTGATATTGAAAGGCTGGAGTACATGCTTGACATGTATTTATAATAACTAACTGTAAGCACTAATAATTTATATATCAATTTATAAAATTAAAATAATTATTTTGATTTATTTTTAAATAGATAAAATCAAAATAATTAACTTCATGACTGAATCTCAAATAAAAAAAAATTAACTAGACTAATGATTATAACAATTAAAGCCTAACTAATTAAAGAAATGACCAGAATAAAAAAGTAAAATTATTTGGGATAAATGTTGTACGCATTTATCTTAAAATAATTTTAGAAAAATCAAAGAATTAAAATAAATAATTTTGGATGACATGAGATAACCATTTCATCCCCCAAAATTATTTATTTAACCATAAAATATAAAAAAATAAAATAAATTGGTAAAATATTTGTCATATTTATTTTAATATTTTATGTATTTTAAAAGATCAAAATTAAAGCCAAAAGGGAGAAAGAAGAATCAATTTCAAATAAATCCTTAAGGTTTTAAAGTAAAAATAAATTTGTAATCGGGTGTAGCCAAAATACATATTTATTTCTACAACCGAAACCACATCCATCGGATGGACACTAGAATCTCATTCAACGCCTAGGAAGCGCCCGTGTAGCCCGCTGTAGCCGAAGAAGTACGCGCCCGCATCACACCGGATCCAATAACGCGGACGTTAACGTCGTCCATCAAAATGCAACGGAATGACCGCATTTTGATGGACCGCTGACGAAATGCTCTGTGAATGCCAAATCGCGGCCGAAACGACGTCGTTTCAACCGCCACCTTCGTCTTCATCGCGATCGCTGGAGAGATAAAGATACACTCTCATCTTTGATTTCTTAAAGATGGAATACAACCCACGGTCAACCATTTTGGTCGATTCGAAGGTTGAAATAATCACCACACCACTATGATCATTTCTCTTACATCAATAGGAATGATTCATTCATATTTCAACAAGTGGCCGTAAGAGCAACCAAAACACCATTAATTTTTTTTTACTGATTCGATCCACTTGAAGCTTCCACTAACCTCGGACAACTATAAATAGCCCCTTTGAATCAATCCGAAGGAAAGCGATAAAATCTCAAGCCCTAAATCAAAAGTTTTCGAAAATCTTCCATTGAAGCTAAAAGCTTCTGATTTTTTCGAAAATTTGTATAAGGCTCTAAAGCTTGGACTGAGCATCATAAAAGCTTCTCTAAGGATCAACGAGTGTTCTCCAATCCTTAATAAGGTTCTAATCATCATCTAATTCATATTTACAGTTTGAATTTGAAATTTTTATATTTCAAATTGCATAAGCTTGTATGTTTGATGTTTATGGTGTTTTATGATTGGAAATTGATCATACGATCATTTATAAACTTTCTAGATAGGTTAAAAACAATCAATCAACCTAAAACAGAAACCCAAATTTCAATTTAAAAAATCAAAAAAAGTATTTGCTGTTTTTGTTAGGATCGGTGTTTACAATAGAGATAAGGGTCTGACTATTGTGAACAACTTATGAATTTCAATTTGGTTTTAACTCTGTTAAAAGTTAAAACCTGTTACTATTCTACGTAAATCTTCACAAACTCTTCAACAAGTTCAAGTGAGAAAGTGTTTGTTGGATTTGAAGTTTCAGATGAACGAATGTAAATGGAAGAAAGTAAAGAACACAAGGAGTTTTATGAATGTTCAGAGATAAAACTCCTACGTCACCCGTTCTTCTACAACCGGAAGGATATCCACTAGAATGCTTTGGTTGGTATAGAACACACTACACAAACCCAGTCAGAAACCATAAGGCTTAACAAGTTCCTGCTTCTGAACTTCTAGCTAACTCTCTATTGAACAAAATAATATTTGTTCAACTTACAATACTGAAATTTCAAAAAGAAAAGACAGTATATGAATTACAGTATAATCTGAACTAGACAATAAGTAATTTTCTCTTGAGCTTTTTAGAGAGATAAGATAATCAGATGGCAAGAGCAAATGTGTGAGCAAGTGAGTCCATTAATTAATCTTGCAACTAGTAATCGGTTGTTCGTCCATTGTCTTTGGGCTTCTATTTATAGTTTAAGTGCACCAATGGTCAAACATTCTTTGAGGACACGTGGCATGTGTCCGTTGGATGGCCGCCAATAGTACAAAGGCACAACAGACCGAGCATTGGGATCGTGGCCATACCAAACAGGTAGTGCGCCGAATATACTCTGATATACTATTGTACTGCATCGTGGGAAATTTGAATATTGGTGTACGTGGCAGTTGTTAATTCATTCAGATCAGCTGGCTTGTCAGATTATTGAAAACGATAACTACAGATGAGTTGAGTACGTAGTTAGACGGGTGCTTCCTTTAGATGGCTGTTAAAGCAAGACATTAGATGTTCTTCTTCAGACCGCATCTAAGAAGGAGTTAGAAGGCGTCTAACTATGCTTATTCTTCAGGCCGCATATAAGGAGTTAAACGATGTCTAACTACGCTTCTTCTTCAGACCGCGTCTAAGAAGGAGTTATACGGCGTTTAACTACGCTTCCCTTTAGACCATGTTTAAAGGAGTTAGACATTGTATAACTGTGCTTTCCTTTAGACCACGTCTTAAAGGAATTAGACCTCGTCTAACTACGCTTCCCTTTAGACCACGTCTAAAGGAGTTAGACTGCGTCTAACTGCGCTTCCCTTTAGACCACGTCTAAAGGTGTTAGACCTCGTCTAACTGCACTTCCCTTTAGACCACGTCTAAAGGAGTTAGACCGCGTCTAACTGCGCTTCCCTTTAGACCACGTCTAAAGGAGTTAAACCTCGTCTAACTACGCTTCCTTTGAGACCACGTCTAAAGGAGTTAGACCACGTCTAACTACGCTTCCCTTTAGACCACGTCTAAAGGAGTTAGACTGCATCTAACTGCGCTTCCCTTTAGACCACGTCTAACTGCGTTTCCCTTTAAACCACATTTAAAGGAGTTAGACCTTGTCTAACTACGCTTCATTTTAGACCATGTCTAAAGAAGTTAGACCTCGTCTCACTGCGCTTCCCTTTAGACCACATCTAAAGGAGTTAGACCTCGTCTAACTATGCTTCCCTTTAGACATCTATTTGCGCTTGCTTCAGACCATGTCTAAAGTAACATATCCTTAGATTTGTACCTGCACAACGATAAATAACCCAACTTAGTTTTGTTCAAACCATATTATCAAAATTATGTTGTTCATATTCTTTTACTTTAATTAATTCTTTCTTTCTTAATTAATTTTCTATTTTCTTTTTTAATTTATTAATTTTTTATTATCTTTGTTTTGAGATATTTATTAATTAACCTAGTTTTGAGATAATTCTCTTGATTCACAGCCAATAAAATTTTCCAACATGATTATAATCATTTTGGGCAACTATTTGGATCAAGTTAATCATTCCCGATCATGTTTGATCAAAATCAAAAATTTTAAAATAATTGAAAACTTTGAGTTATTGATTTAGTAAAACAGAACAACCAGTGTTCTTGTTTTGGTACCAATCAAGTATATATGAGATATAAGGAAGCTATTTGATAGCTCCATTCTCCTCAAAACAACTTTAAAATCAAATAATCAAAAAATCAAATTCTGATCACAAACTCTTTTAAATGATTTGATCATTATCCAAGTTGATTGATACCTTGAGATGATGATCAATATGTTCCTTAGAGATTTTTGTGAAGCTACTAAGCCCTTGGATCAAATAATCCAAGATAAAAATAAAAATTAAAAAAACTTCACTTTGGTGTTCTTGAGGACCGAGAGGTCCGACCGATGATTTTTATATTTAGGACCGAGAGGTCATACTTAGGACCAAGAGATCCAAACTCAGGACCGATAACTCGTAAATCCGGGACCTAAGGACTTATCCTAGAGCTAACCCATGAACCATGGGTTTATACACCCCGACCGGTGATCTCAGCCAATGACCAAGAGTTCTTAGCACCTAGATTGAGGATTTTTAGATCTTAACCGATAAAAATGAACCCAAGGCTTAGGACTCCGGTCCTAAGGCCTGTTTGGTTCCCCTTCGTAAAACCCAAAATTATTTTTGAAATTTTGGATCCCTAAATCATTTTCTAAAAACCCGAAAAATTAGAAAATACTTTCAAAATATTTTTGGGATATTTCTAAAAAAAATATTTTGGCTAATGCCTCTTTGATGTTTATTTCTAAACTCTAACACCCTTAAATTGACTGATGTTCTTTATGTATATTCTTTCCTACTTATATACAGCAACCAGTACTAGTATTTAAATATTATTGTTTCAATATTTTAAATAATGCTAAAATCAAGAAGTACGAATATGACCAGAAGAATAATTGGTTAAAACTCAAATATTATACAACCGATTTTTAAAAGCCAACTTTATAAGTAGAGACCATTTTTAAAAAGGATATGGAGGATGAAGCGCAAAAACCCTTTCCCGAGTTTCACCAAACTACGAACTAAAAGAAACTCTAGCCAATACATTTATACACATATGCCAACTTTGATTCATTTTCAAAAATCAATTGGCGACTCTGTTTCAAAACAAATAATCATTTAAATTAGTAATGTTTAATTAATTTAAATGAACAGATTTCTAAAAAATCAAATTATAATTTGGTTACAATAATTCCCGGATTATTTAAAAATGGAACTCTGAATTAATTATTTTTTTTAATTAATTTCAAAAGCGGTTAGGAGTCATTCAAAATCTTTTTAATAATGTTTTATTTTAAAAAGAAAATTACTGACACGCAAACTGAGGTTGAAATTCTCGAACCTCGAACCTTTCTGCAAAAGTCACCAATACAAAGAGTTTTTCTAGGAGTTATAACTTTCTAATGACTCTGTTGGAGACTAAATCTTTAACTCAAAAACATAAACTTGGCTTTTAAAATGTTTGTATCACGTTTTCAACTTAATAGACTTGTCTTGAAAGGTACAACTTCTAAAAGACGCATACGTTTTACCTTATTTAAAGCCTTTATGTGTAAAGGGTATATAAACCTCTTCTTACTTGCAAAGAAGTACACGACTGGGATCAGTACTTCTACACTTATGTGCAAAGATTGTCAATGAGGAATGAAAACTTGTTACAAATTGAGTGATGTTGCTAAAAGAAAAATTAGAATGCACGGTATCGACCCCACCCATTGTCGATGAGTCGTTCGATAGGACACATGCATTGTGGAGGTGGGATGAAATTCTTAATTGAGTAGATATTCCCTAGTTTATGGCGGCGTTTTTATCCCCTCTACTATCGGTGAATGATACTCTCTTATGATTCCTCTAAGAATAAAAAACCTAGTTACTATCACCAAACTGGTTGTTTCTAGTGCCCAAATAACCAAAACCTCGTCACTATAACACTTTTTGTGACTACTATATATGTATTATGTGTATGCATATATAGTCTAAGTGAATATCTCAAACATGTTCATTATTTTCAAAAAAACGCATTTTTATAAATGTTTTGAATTTCCAATCTTAGACAATGTCCATGCTGACAAATGTCGAGCTAATCCTATGGATTAAAAGTTTCCATGAAAACGAGTGGAACAAAAGGATTTACGGATTAAGCCCCATCAAGAGGATCAAAAACTTTAAAATAAATCTCACTTTCATGATGCAAATGCAAAGGAGGTTGAGTCATACATGACGTGTTTATTACATGGGAGAAAAGTCTATGTGCCCAACCATAGAAGAATTCCGAGCTATCCTGATGATAAAAAACAAGAATATTCTACATTTAAATCTATTTATAGAATCAATGTCCTTGAGGAAGCTCTTATAAGAGGAATATGATATCAAAAACCACATCCGAAAAAATCTTTAAGAAAAATGTCATCGACTTCGAGAAATGGACAAAGACGGAAATCTGGAACGGACAAGTTCCCCTAACTATGGAATCCTCCCTAATGACAATGACAGTCTTGTTGGCCCATTTCTTCATGGTTTCAGCAGATGTCAAGCCATCCTCTAAAATCTTGGAGGTAGCATACCACATGAGTAGGGGAAACAAAGACCCTCAAGTATCATCTTAGATGAAACGCTAATGGGTTTAAACGACTCGTTCTTAACCTCTACCGTGAGAAAAAGAAGCTCTCCTATAGTCTTATACTTCTAGCTGCTTAACAAGCTTGGACGCCTACCACAAGTATATCCTAGAGACATCTTATCTCCTTCTCTTCAATACCGAAGGATGAAGAAGGCTTTACATGGACACTCGTGGAGAATGATGATGAAGTCAGGGATTTTCTCCCATGACATCCCATAAAAAAAAGGAATACATGATGGATGATGAATCCATGATAATGCTTATGGGCTTAGAATGTGTTACCTCTTACTAGACTCATGACCTCTACAAACAATTTGGTCGTGACTTCATGCCCCCTTTAATAGGGAATGCCATCGCCATAGACATGCCAATCGATCATAAGGCCTATGTAAGATACCTCGATAAATGGCCCAACGCATCTCATATGGGTATTCCAAAAGAGCGAAATAATTACTTGACCGTCATTCTTGAAGAATACGAGAGGGTAAAAAAAGTGAAGAGGAGGAAACTTCTAGTGTGGGAACATGCTATAGTGAACTATAAGCCTATAATCTCTAACTTTTTCCCTTTTAGACTCTCTCTGTAAAATATCAACAAGAGAGCTCTGTTTGTAACAAACATAATGAGTATGTTTATATAACACCTCTATATTTGCTTATCGAATCACAAAAAGAGATACTCATTCTCTACCAGATAGCCAAAGAACTCCCAGTACCTGAAATGATCTCTATGAAAAAAATTCAAGGAAATGAAGGTATCTTTGAAACATGTAACGTAGAAATATGCATTGATCACAACTTCTTTGGCTAATCAGAAAATTCTATCTACATCCCAAAATATACCTTTTTCTTCTCGATTTCTTAAGTAGACTATTCCGGTTATGTTCACCCCCATTAACCCCATCCTACTTGTAAAAAAGCTTAAAAAGAAGTCTCTCTATGAAGACTCTGAAGAGAATATTGACCCAACCACACTGGTATAACATTAGTAGGCAACCAACCCCTGAGATCACAGAAAAAACAAATTCTAGTAATTCACCAACTACTGCTAACAAAATATGAATGCTAGATGGCTTATATTCAAGCCATGTAGACAGAAATACAAGTCCAGTTAAACAAGATAGCTATGGACAAAAGCACTGAGGAACACTATAAATGAAATACTCTATGAAAGCTGCTGAACGAGCAATCATTCCATTAGGCATCAAGATTTCAGCTCCATCCAAGTATATCGAAAAAAGAGACTCGTTAGTATTTTTCAAAATTGCACTTCCGCAATGATCCCATTGTGACTTGAAGAACCAACTATTCTCTACTTATTCCCCTAGTACCTCGATGACACTGTTACATCAAATTATTTTGACTAATGGTCAAACTATTATGACTAATGGTATTTTGATGATGAAAATGTGTAAAACTTAAATAAAAAGGAAACTAAGTCGTCTAATTGTTTTTGTGCAGGTGCATCAAAACGTGCTAAGTTAGACTTAGCCTAAATATGGTTTATTAAACGTATTGGTTATTAGACGTAGTTAGATGTTCAGTCTAATAAATACGTAGTTAGACGTGCAGTCTAACAGACGTAGTTAGACGTGCAGTCTAACAGATACGTAGTTAAACGTGAAGTCTAACAGATACGTAGTTAGATGTGCAGTCTAATAGACGTGCAATCTAACAGACGTAGTTAGATGTGCAGTCTAACAGATGTAGTTAGACGTCCAGTCTAACAGATACGTAGTTAGATGTGCAATCTAACAGATTTAGTTAGACGTGTAGTCTAATTGACGTAGTTAGACGTGTAGTCTAGAACATACGTAGTTAGACGTGCAGTCTAACAAACATAGTTAGACGTGTAGTCTAACGGATACATAGTTACGTGCAATCTAACGGATACGTAGTTAGACGTGCATTCTAACAAACGTTGTTAGACGTGCATTCTAACAGACATAGTTAAACGTGCAGTCTAACAAACATAGTTAGACGTACAATCTAACAGATGTAGTTAGACGTGCGATCTAACAAATGTATTTAGACGTGCAATCTAACATACGTAGTTAGACGTGCAGTCTAACAAATACATAGTTAGACGTGCAGTCTAACAGACGTAGTTAGACGTGTAGTCTAATAGACGTAATTAGACGTGCAGTCTATCATATGAATGTTAGACGCATGGAGTCTAACTCCTTCATATTAGTCTGAAGGGACACGTAATTAGATGTGTCGTCTAACTCCATTAGACTTAGTGGTCTAATGGATCCTACTATTAGACGGGGGCGTCTAACTTCATTAGACTTGACAGTCTAATGAAGTACGTCTAATACCTTGCTTCAGTAGTTGCTTGAAGTTAACATCCATCTACCAACGATCAACTAGCTGTACGCTATTCCTGCTCCACTAATCCGTGTAGATCAGTACGACAACTAGTTCCATCAAATGAATTAATGCCACGTAAAATAATATTCTTCCCATTACTTGTTTCTTACAGGAAAATCCTAGAAGAATATTCGGCGCTCTACCAGATTGGTACGACCACGATCCTTGTGCACATAATCTGCTGTACCTGTGTACTATGGAGGTTTTCTAATGGGTGTTTTCCACGTGTCACTGTAGAAGATTCAACCGTTGATACCTGTTCTCTATTAAAAGATCCTCAAGGATAACAGACGAATAAACGAAGATAGAGAGAACATACGAATCACACGCCAGTTTGCCGAACTTACAATCGTTCTTACGAAGTGCTTTCTTGCTTACTGTATTTTACATCAAGAGAGTGATAGAATCAAAGTATTGTCTAGCTGAGTGATATTCTTCAATATACTGTAAGTTGAGCAGAGTCTGTTTTGTGTAATAGTGAGCTAGCTTTGAAACTGTATTTGATTCTAAGAAAAGTATAGTGAATCCTTCCGGTGGTTGGAAGAAGGGGTGACGTAGGAGAGTTTTGCTCTGAACATCAATAAACAACTCTCTGTGTCTTTTTCATTCTGTCCTTCATTCTTGCGTTCGTTCTTAGCTTCAAACCCAAGCAAACATTTCCGCACTTAAATCGTTTCAAGAGTTTATAAAGGTTTGTGAAGAATAGAAAGTGATATAAATCCATAACATGATTTCTATCAATCCGTTTTCAAGAAGTTGTCATCAATAGTTAGACCCCTGCCTCTATTGGTGCCACCGATCCTTTCAATTGGTATTAGAGCCCTGTTTTCTATTCTCAAGCTTCAAGAACACGAATCATGTCTATCATCAATGAGATCCCTCTCCTGTCGAAAGAAAACTATGATTATTGGATGATGAGAATGCAAGCGCACTTGTCTACTCTTGATTGCGATATGTGGAGTGTCATTACTGATGGTCCCATAAAGATTACGAAGCCAAGATGTAGCTGGACGACTGAAGATAAGATGATGAACAACCTAGATAATGTCGCCAAAAATATCCTATACCATCGATCAACATGAACATATTCTACGAGATCAAATCGTGCTCCTCTACTAAAGATATTTGGGAGAAGCTGATTCAGATCTATGACCGTAACGTTCAAACCGAGAAGAATCACAAAGATAAAAAAATGTTCATGTGTGCTGAAAATAAGTCCAAATGGGCCGATAGCGATTCTGAGGATTCTCCTATTGAAAAGGATATTGAAGCCGTCACATGCTTGATGGCAGATGATCAATCCAAGGTATATGATCTTTCCCCACAAGAATTTACCAACGATGAGTTAACTACTGCACTCAATGATATGGCCATTGAGTACAAAAAGTTATCAGATTCCTTTTATGAAATGAAAGTAAAATATGAGACCAATATTTCTTCTTCACACAAAATTTCTGAATCAAATGTTTTTTAAAAGAAAGTGGTTGATATCTCATTTGAGAATGAGATGCTCAAGGAACAGATTCAAACTCTTTCTTCTAAAAACAAAAGGTTAAACTATGTTGTTAGTGCTTGGACAAGGTCTGGAGAAGCTGTCAAATATCAGATTAGTGTGTTGAAACTTGATAGATCTAAATCCGGTTTAGGATTTGATAGCGATGACCCAAACCAGTCCTGCAAAAAGCTAAACTCAACAACTGACAAGCTTAAGCCAATAAGTTTTTGTCAAAGGGAGTTTAACTGACATCGAACCTAATCTAATTCATGAAGAGTTAGCTTTGAAGAATGAAATAACTTATGTTCTGCCGACTGTTAGCTGGCTGAAAAATAAGTTAGATGTAGCCAGCAAGTCTGGCAATCTAAAACCCGACTCAAAGTCAAGGAGTTTTAAAAGAAAATCATCTTAAAAAACTAAGGAATTAGTGGCTAGTAGGAAGACGTCTGCTATGTCAAAATCATACGCATTAATCACAACACAAAAGGGGAAATTCATCAAAATAACTCAAATATGGATTTCTAAGGGACTAATTGACCGAGGACCCAAGTGAATGTGGGTACCAAAACATTGTAAATATTATTTTATGTAGGTACATGTGAGTGATTGCCTGGAGGATTCTGTATGGTATCTGGATAGCGGCTGTTCCAAACATATGTCAGTAAAAAGACGACTTCTTACGGATATAGCAGATTGCTCAGGCACTAAGATTACTTTTGGTGACAACAAGAAGGGTAAGAACATGGGTAAGGGTAAGATTATCCATGGTAATCTAACCATTAACGATGTGTTACTTGTTAACAATATGTGCTATAACTTCATTAATATTAGTCAACTATGTGATAACGGTTTGTTTGTTGATTTTCAAAGTCATGCATGCCTAGTTAAGGATCAATATGGTAATACTTTATTAACTTGAAGTAGAGTAGGAAATTCCTATAAAATGAACTGGCAAAATAAAACATCTGATCCTATGTGCATGATTGCCAAGAATGACCAGAAATGGTTATGGCATAAAAGATTAAACCATCTAAATTTTAAAACCATCAACAACATATGTTCGAATAACTTAGTATTTGGTTTGCCTAAACTACAGTTTTCTAAGGACATGGTATGTCCTGTTTGCCAGTTAGGCAAACAGGAAGATCATCGTTCAAAAGTAAAGGGAAATCTCAATCCAACCGCTGCTTAGAACTATTACACATGGATATGTTTGGTCCAATTCATGTAAAGAGCATAGGAGGAATGAGGTTCACCCTAATTGTTGTTGATGATTTCTCACTATTTACATGGGTAGCATTTTTGCAATCAAAGGATAAAACTAACGAAAATTTGATTAAAATCTTTAGAAGAATTCAGAATCAGAAATCTTTAAAAATTGCTTGCATTAGAAGTGATTAGGGAACTGAGTTCACCAACAGACGCCTATCTTTTTATCTAGAGGAGTCTGGTATTAGGCACGAGTTGTCTAGTACCAGAACTCCACAACAGAATGACATTGCTGAGAGAAGAGTGAGGACTCTAAAGGATGCAGCGAGATCTATGCTTGTTGAATCAGATGTTGCTTAAAGATACTGGGCAGAAGCCATAAACACAACTTTCTACACACAAAATGGTCAATAATTAACAAACGCTTTGATAAAACACCCTATTAACTGTTTTACAAAAGAATCCCTACAGTTTCGTACTTTAAGTATTCGGGTGTAAATGTTTCATCCATAACAATGGGAAGGATTATCTGACCGCTTTTGATGATAAAGCAGATGCTGGATTCATGTTGGGATACTCTTCAGTAAGCAAGGCTTACAGAGTATTTAACAACAAAACTCAAACTGTTGAGGAGTCCCTACATATTGTTTTTGATGAGTCTGTTGAAAGTGATTCCATCGATCCCATAGACCTTGCTAACAGATTAGAAGTGACAAGTCTTGAGTCTGAGAGTGAGGATGAAGTTGTGGCTAAACAGATTCCGTTGTCTGATCCTGTGGCTGATTCTGTTGAAATCCAACCATACGTACAAACTCCTGTTCAACAAAATGTTGAGAGTTCGGATGTCGCAGAGCCATCTGGTCAGATGACTCATCCTTTGGAAACAAACTTTATATGAAACAAGAATCACCCACCAGAATTGATTATCGGAAATACTAACTCTCCTCGTAGGACAAGACGTCAATTGATGGATGAAATGACCAATTCTACCTTTATTTTTCAAATTGAACCCGAGAAAATTGGTGAAGCAGTGCTTGATCCAGATTGGATCAATGCTATGCAGGAGGAGTTAAACCAATTTGTAAGAAACAAAGTGTGGCATCTAACTCCAAGACCGACTGATCAGTCAGTCATTGGAACAAGATGGGTCTTTAAAAACAAGCTTAGTGAAAATAACTTAGTTGTAAGAAACAAAGCCCGGTTGATTGCTCAAGGATACAGACAAGAGGAAGGCATCAACTTTGATGAATCCTTTGCACCTGTTGCTAGACTCGAGGCAATTATAATCTTCCTGGCTTATGCATCATTTAATAATTTTAAAGTTTTTCAAATGAAATTGAAAATTGCATTTTTAAATGGTAAACTAAATGAAGATGTCTATGTTGAGCAACCACCTGGTTTTGTAGATCATACTTTACCAAATCATGTTTTTAAACTTGATAAAGCACTATATGGTTTGAAACAAGCTCTTAGAGCTTGGCATGATACTTTGACTAATTTTTTGTTTGATCATGATTTTATTATTGGAACTGTTGACAAAACACTATTTAGATTTACTAAAGACTCCCACATCCTGCTTGTTCAAGTATATGTTGATGATTATATTTGGATCAACTAACCCCAAATTGTGTGAGAAATTTGCCAAGCTGATGCAGGACATATTTGAAATGAGCATGATGGGAGAATTAACCTTTTTCCTCGGTCTTCAAGTTCGTCAACTGGAGAAAGGAATTTTCATTAATCAAACTAAGTACACCAAAGAGTTATTGAAGAAGTTCGGGATGGAGAACTGCTCTGCTACAGCTACTCCAATGAGCTCCTCCAGTAAGCTAGATAAAGATGATGGTGGTCAAAGTGTAGATATCACAGCATATAGAGGTCTCATCGGATCCTTGCTTTACCTCTCTACTAACAGGCCAGACATCCAATTTGCTGTTGGTGTCTATGGAAGATTCCATGCTAATCCTAAACTTTCTCACTTTACTACTGCTAAACGCATTCTGAAATATTTGAAAAGAACTCAAAATGTGGGACCGTGGTATCCGAAGGATTCCAATTTCAATTTAACTAGCTTCTTAGATGCCGATTATGTAGGGTGCAAAATTGACAGAAAGAGCACGAGTGAAACTTGTTAGTTCCTTGGAGATCGTCTTATCTCATGGTTTAGCAAGAAGCAGACGTCGGTTGCTATGTCTACAACTGAAGTAGAGTACCTTGCTAGGGGTAGTTGCTGTTCTCAGCTCTTGTGGGGTCAACAATAACTAAGGGACTATGGGATTGAGGCAGAAGAATCTCCAATTTTCTATGACAACACAAGTGCTATTGTAATCACCTACAATCTAATTTTGCACTCTCGGACAAAGCACATCAAAATCAGACATCATTTCATCCGAGAGCATGTCAATTAGAAGTAGATTCGTCTTAAATACATCCCAACAGATCAACAAACTACAGACATCTTCACGAAGCCTCTACCCGAGACTAAGTTTTCTCACTTTAGAAATATTTTAGGACTTGTTGATCTTGACTGATTTTATTATAAGCATGAACTGAGGGGGAACCTATTGTTCAAATGAAAATGGACAGACAAGTAGATAAAGGTCTCAATACGTCCAATGGATCAATAATTTAAGAAGCATAACTACTTAGATGTATGTCTACTAAAGTAGTTTTTATCTTCTCTTGAATTCATGTCTTGGTTAATAACCTACGCAGTTAGACGTTGACGTCTATTAGACATTTGATGTTTATAAGACTAGAGCAATTGGTAACTCACGTTTAACCGAACACACGTCTAGCACGTGGTGCTTATGCGTAATTAGACGTTTTAAGTCTAATAGACTTGTGACCGTCTATAAGACAAGCGTGATTAGATGTTGACGTCTAATAGACACATTTCCAATTTAGAAGTAAATATTGTGGAAAGTAAATTAGACGTCTAAATACTTGTGTACTTAGACTTTTCATCTTCTGCTATTGGGACAGCTGTCCTCTGTCCCTGTATCTGTCCATGTACTTTTCCTGCAAAAAATAAACTATTCACTTCTCAAATGGATTGAGGACATGTGTCTTTCAATGTTTAAAAGAGTGACTAAATATTTTGATAACTTTTAACTATACGTTTAATATTAATAGTACTCTTTCATGATTAATATTAAATGATAGCTGTGTCTCTTGGGAATAGGGTTCTGAAATTTTTGACGGTTCATATAATCATGAAGTTAATAGTCACACATTAGTCTTCTTGTATTTAATAATCGGTAATACTCAAAGGGTTGAGTATCTCTGAATCCTCGTTTTATCTCTCTAGAATTTGAATCGCCAAGATCCTATGTTCATCTTGCTAATATGTTTTCTCTCTCTCCAAAATCTCTTCAAATAGACTTTAAGTCTGAATCCTCTTTAGTGATTCCAGAAATGATTTCTATGTTTGAATCTCTAAAAGCTTCTGGGCTCAAGAAATTTCTTCATACCCACTGCATTTTTCACGAACAGGCGGTTCGTGAATTATTTAAAACTGCTGGTTTTTATCATAACAAGTACATTCGTGCGAATGTACTTGGCAAGAATATCTGCTTCTCTAAAGAAACATTCGACATGTTCTTCAGACTTCCAACTGAAGGGATCCATGAGTTTCCTTCTTCCTCCAATGAAATTCTGTTTGAGATGACGCTCATTTTCTCAGATCAATACTTCGAAGGGCAACTCCTTCCGGTCGAATCTCACAAAAAGAGTAACTGTCTGAAGGTTGAGTATGCCCTACTCAACGACATCATCTTAAAATACATTATTGTGAAGGACTCTTCCTACATCTAATGTACGAAATTCTTTAAAATAATGATGGCAATCACAAGAGGTGTAGCCATCAACTAGTTGAAATTCCTCTTCAACAATCTGGTAAAAATGATTTCCTCTCAAAAGAAGATCTTCAGATACGATGCTCCCCTTAGCGCATTCCTTTGTTGTCTCCTCGCTAAACCTGGTCACGGGTTTCAGTTCAATCCAATTAAAGTCCTGAACAGTCCGAGGGTTCTCGACTATGTTCTTCGGGTGGGTAGGCTCAGGTCAAAGAAATGAAATAGGGAAGCCTGTAACTCGGCTTTAAGTTTAGCTCTAGACATGGCCGTAGACTCCATTTCCGAATGATGTTAAAAAGGGGGAAAGAAAGGGAAAAAAATTAGCCTTAGATCTAGGGGGAAGGAAATCTTTTGATATTTTTGGGAAAGGAAATCTGTTGATGTTTTTGAATGTTTTATTTCTGTGTTTACTTTTGAAAAATATTCCTGTTGTTTCAAATCAAGAAGGAAAGTTTTAATTGTTGTGCAAAGTCTTATACTATTATAATCTTTTAATTGTGCAAAGTTTTAACATCATCATCAAAAAGGGAGAAATTGTTGGGTCAAATTATTTTGACTAAGGGTCAAACAATTATGACTAACGGTATTTTGATGATGAACTTGTGTAAAACTTAAATAAAAAGGAAATTAAGCTGACTAATTGTTTTTGTGCAGGTGCATCAAAACGTGCTAAGTTAGACTTAGCCTGAATCTGGTTCATTAGACGTATTGGTTATTAGACGTAGTTAGACGTGCAACTTAACAGACGTAGTTAGACGTGCAGTCTAACAGACGTAGTTAGACGTGCGATCTTACAAACACGTAGTTAGACGTGCAGTCTAACAGACGTAGTTAGACGTGCAGTCTAACATATACTTAGTTAGACGTGCAGTCTAACAGACGTAGTTAGACGTGCAGTCTAACAGACGTAGTTAGACATGCAGTCTAACAGATACGTAGTTAGACGTGTAGTCTAACAGACGTAGTTAGACGTGTAGTCTAACAGATACGTAGTTAGACGTACAGTCTAACAGAGTAGTTAGACGTGCAATCTAACAGATACGTAGTTAGACGTGCAGTCTAACAGACGTAGTTAGACGTGCAGTCTAACTGACGTAGTTAGACGTGCAGTCTAACATACGTAGTTAGACGTGCAGTCTAACAAATACGTAGTTAGACGTGCAATCTAATAGACGTAGTTAGACGTGCAGTCTAATAGATACATAGTTAAACATGCAGTCTAATAGATGTTGTTAGACGTGCAGTCTACAGTCTAACACTAACAGACTTAGTTAGATGTGCAATCTAACAGATGTAGTTAGACGTGTAGTCTAACAAATACGTAGTTAGACGTGCAATCTAATAGACGTAGTTAGACGTGTAGTCTAACAGATACATAGTTAAACATGCAGTCTAACAGACGTTGTTAGATGTGCAGTCTAACAGACGTAGTTAGACGTGCAGTCTAACAGACTTAGTTAGACGTGCAATCTAATAGACGTAGTTAGACGTGCAGTTTAACAGATGAAAGTTAGATGCAAGGAGTCTAACTCCTTCAGGTTAGTCTGAAGGGACACGTAGTTAGACGTGTCGTCTAACTCCATTAGACTTGGTGGTCTAATGGATCCTACTATTAGACGGGGGCGTCTAACTTCATTAGACTTGCAGTCTAATGCCTTGCTTTAGCAATTGCTTGATGTTAGCATCCGTCTACCCACGATCAACTATCTGTACGCTACTCTTGCTCCACTAATCCGTACAGATCAGTACGACAACCAGTTCCATCCAATGAATTAATGCCACGTAAGCAAATATTCTTCCCACCACTTGTTTCTTGTAGGACAATCATAGAAGAATATTCGTCGTTCTACCAGATTGGTACGACCATGATCCTTGTGTAAAGTTTCTACTATACCTCTCCAATGGGTGTTGGCCACGTATCACTGTAGAAGATTCGACCGTTGGTACCTGTTCTCTATTTAAAGATCCTCAAGGACAACAGACGAATAGACGAAGATAGAGAGAACACACGAATCACACGCTAGTCTGCCGAACTTACAATCGTTCTTACGAAGTGCTTTCTTGCTTACTGTATTTTATATAAAGAGAGAGATAGAATCAAAGTATTGTCTAGCTGAGTGATATTCTTCAATATACTGTAAGTTGAGCAGAGTCTGTTCTGTTCAACAGTGATCTAGCTTTGAAATTGTATTTGATTCTAAGAAAAGTATAGTGAATCCTTCCGGTGGTTGGAAGAAGGGGTGACGTATGAGAGTTTTGCTCCGAACATCCATAAACAACTCTCTGTGTCTTTTTCATTATGTCCTTCATTCTTGTGTTCGTTCTTAGCTTCAAACCCAAGCAAACGTTTCCGCACTTGAATTGCTTCAGGAGTTTGCAAAGATTTATGAAGAATAGAAAGTGATATAAATCTCTAATAGGATTTCTATCAATCCGTTTTCAAGAAGTTGTCATCAATAGTTAGACCTCTGTCTCTATTGGTGTCACCGATCCTTTCAGAGACTACTCTGTGTTGGTTTCACTAACAAAAGATAATATATATACAAAGAACAGAGGAACTCGTTTCGGTGTTCATAGAATGTTTCTCAATACATCTCAACCTTGAACGACTATAAAAAGGTTGAAGATTATCAAACAAGAAGAAAATGAGAAATTCTTCATGTTTATCAAAAGATAGAAAGCTGTCGCTGAAGAAATCAATTCCCTCCCAAGAGAACAACGTTAGATCGATATGATCTTGGATAACGTTAACAAACGATATTTTGTTGGATTCGCCATCAAAACCTTCTAAAACATGAAGAAATTGATAAAAACCAACAATAACCTCGATGACGCTGTCGAGAAAGAAGGGAGAGTGGGAAAAGTATTCAAAGCTACCCACCTCCCAATCGTTTCTCGAGAAAAAAAAAGACAGAAGTAGACCAAGTAACCACTTCTAGGCAAGAGCAATCGCCTCAAAAGACGAGCCCATGTAAGCCGCCACAGCCTAAGACAGGTTCAACCACTCCTACCGAAGATACACCTTTGAAGGCACCTAGACCTCTTAAAGTCTTTGATGACCTAGAAATGCTTTAAGTCAAGTGATGAAGATTCTCCAATAAAAGAATCTTATGAAATCCCTTTTCCCAAAAATAGACAGACCAAATGAGAATGCTTGGTGTGACTACCACCAAGCAAAGGGCCATGCTACAAATAACTTTAGTTCCCTCAAACATCTGTTCTAGGACTTGATTGATCATAACATGATTTCGAAGTCCGAAATAACAAAGAATCAACTACCGAATCATCAAATCAACATACTCACCACCGATGAAGCATCCCTTGACATTAACGCGTTACTGGACCTAATCCATAACACCAACCAGAGATCAACATGATCGATCCCTAGACCAAAGACAAGTCCAAATCCTATTCTGGTAAGACTTCTAAATGGTGGATGTCGAAAACAACTTTCCACATTTATGCCCCGATAGACATTGCAACAACACATGGTGGAATGGATTTCCAACCTAGTTTCTTGAAGTCCATACCGGCTAATGTGCCATCCACTTCCCAACTTCCTATAAGAACTAGAAGGGAAAATGAGCCTAGAGCTCTTAACCCAGGAGACAGTCTCCTAAATCAATTGAAAAGGAAAAATGCTAACATTTCTATTTGGGAAATCCTAATGTACTCTATCGAACATAGTAAGGCAGTTCTCAATGAGTTAAGCAAGAACAATTCCCCTGCTAACACCATCCCTAAAGAACTAGTAGGTATCATATCCGCCAGTTCATAACATAAACTGATCGACTTTGAAGACAATGATCTTCCATTTGCCGAATTAAACCATGATAAGACCCTTTACATTTCTGTGCAAATGGAGGGAAGACTATTCCAATGGTCATGATAGACTATGGATCCGCTCTCAATATATGTCCTTAAAGGACTCTTGAGAAGATTGGAGTATCCCGAGACAAGATCATAACGTCTAATTTGTGTGTCGAAGGTTTTGACAGCTCTCGCCGGGAGATCATGGGTTGCCTAAAGTGCACCATCCGAGTAGCCAACATACCCTTTAAAGTTGACTTTTGTGTCATCAACATGCAACCTTCTTATAACTTGATATTAGGAAGACCATGGCTACATCAATCTAAGGCTTTAGCCTCTACCCTACATAAAAAACCCATGTTTGTCGCCAACGACCAAGTTATCATAGTCAACGGGGCAATTGACACCACAACAGTCATTGGGTCTACCCACATTGACACCCTTAAGGTTGAACTAAGCGGGTTTGAGATATGTCCAATTCTCTCAAAAGGTAAAGACTCATCCAAACACCCTGACTTTAGTATGTTTAGCCTCCCCTCCATTATAATGATGTACATAATGAGATATTTCCCTAGCATGGGATTAGACCCGAATGCCAATGACATGCCATCATTTTCGAAACCATGTTGTAGCATGGATTACCACGGTCTGGGATATGTCCTTACAAGATTCAAAGAGAAACAATGCATAAATGTTCCATAAATCTTAAATGAATAGTTCATTCGTTATGAACAAAGCACCCTATGCTTTGACTTCCCCGAACCCTTTACCAATCGGATTTATAAAGACGTTTTTCAAGTCTCGAAATATTTTTAGACTGTCCTCATAATCCTAATCCCTTTGTTTGTATGATTAGGAAAAGAATGGACTATTGGCGTGATTCCCTAGAAAACTTGGCTAAGATTCCCGAAACAACTAATCTAGCTAAAAAATCTAGCCCTCTCGGTTCTCAAGAAACTGACTCCATTTCATTCGTCGATACTGTGATCAATGAAAGTAGAAGTCTTTCTCCTCTCATATGTAGAGATATGTTAAATACTATATATTGTAAAAACCCTAAGAGATCATATTTTTTTTACATGTAATAAACCCATCGATGTAACACAACAAGTAGACTTCGAATCTATGAGTAAAAATGATCTTACCTTTTACTCTGACTTGAATTTCGAAACCAAACACTTCTTAGAAATTAAGGATGAGATTGTCCCCATCGCGGAAAAGATAATTAAAACCAATTTAAACATAGAAGACGATCCTCAGATTGCACTAATCGGCCAAAGCTTAAGCCCACGAGAACGTTTAGAGATATTTGAGCTATTGAAAGCCAACAAAGACGTCTTTGCCTAGTCTTACAAGGACATGATATGAATTGATCCAAAGATCACACGAAATCACATTTCTCTGTATCCCAACGCTAAACCTGTAAAAAAAAGCTCAAACAGATGAAAGAGGAAGTCGTGAACAAAATCCGAGAAGAAGTCCGAAAGCAACTTGAAGCTGGATTTCTCGAGGTAATGGAATATCCTACATGATTTGCTAACATAGTTCCTGTCTTGATGATAGACGGGAATCTACGCGTATGCGTAGATTATCGGGATCTAAATAAGGCCACCCTTAAAGATCACTTCCCTCTACCACACATTAACTAAAAATTCTAAATTTTAACTCTTGCTTCAGCTTATCTTTATGAGTTGCTTCGGCAAAATAAATTCAACAAAAAAATTTTACAATAATTTTAAAATATGTATTAAATGTGCCTTATACTTAATAAATAAGAGATAAAAATATAAATTATTTTATTAATAAATTTATATAATATATTGAGAAAAAATTTGGATAAGAAATTTAATTATTTATATTATATAACGTTATATATATATATATATCATTATTTACGGAAATATTTTTATTTAATATTAGTATAAGAGATATAATTATTTTTATTATATTTTTTATATGAGTATGAAGAATTTATATAATTGTAAGCACTAAAAATTTACATACCATATTTATAAATTTCAAAATAATTATTTTAATTATTTTTGAATAAATAAAATCAAAATAATTTCAAAACCTAATTAAACAATTAATTGGATTAATTATTGTGATAATTAAATCCTAATTAATTAATGATAATGGCCAAAGAAAAAAAAATAATTTGGCATAAATGTTGTACCAATTTTTATCCCAAATTAATTTTATTAAAATTAAAGATAATTAAAATAAACTGATAGGATTGGTGTAATCAATAGAGACGGAGGTCTTACTATTGATAACAACTTCGGACAAACGGATTGATAGAAATCCTGTTAGGGATTAATATCTCTTTATATTCTTCGCAAACCTTCACAAACACTTGAAACGATTCAAGTGTGGAATTATTTTTCAGGGTTTGAAGCCTTGAACCAATGAATAATGTAAGACAAAAGGAAAGAACACAACAATATGTTTATGGATTTTTGGAACTAACTCTCATACATCACACTTTCTTCCAACAACCGGAAGGATTTCACTAAACTTCTTGAATCAAATACAATTCACTAAATAACTAGCACTCCGTTGAATAGAACATACTCTGTTCAACTTACAATATGACTAAGAATATCTCTCAGCCAGAACAATGTTTTTGATTCTCTCTCTTGAACTTGAGTATGATGTACAATCAGTAAGTGCAAGAGTGATTTAGTAATTCATGAGTAATGTGAGAAGAGTAACTTGTAATTCTTTTGGAAGATTTGTTCGTTGTCCTTGAGCAGATAAATTTAGTGGAAGTACACCAACGGTCAAATCTTTTGTATGGACACGTGGCATGCACCCATAGGATGGCCGCCTAAAAGACAGAGTACAACAGGCTCTGTGCTTCTGGAACGTGGCCGTACTGAACGGTAGTGCACGGAATATCCTTTTGCAACTGTCCTGTACTGAACAAGTAGTGGGAGGAATATTTGCGTACGTGGAGTTCATTTATTTGATGCAAATAGCTAGCGTACTGAACTACAAGAGAAAGTGGAGCAAGAGTAGCGTACAACTAGTTGATCGTGGGTGTCTACGTATGCTGAAGTGAGGCATTAGACGAGCTCCATTAGATTATCAAGTCTAATAGAGTTAGACGCTAACGTCTATTAGAGAGATCCATTAGACTGACACGTCTAATGGAGTTAGACTGCAACGTCTAACTACGCATCCCATTAGACTACCACGTCTAATGGAGTTAGACTATAACGTTAACCTTACATCACTTCAGACTAATCTGAAAGAGTTAGACTTGCACGTCTAATAACGTATCTATTAGACTGAAATGTCTAACTACGTATCCGTTAGACAAGTACGTCTAACTGCGTATCTATTAGACTGGTACGTCTAACTGCTTATCTGTTAGATTAGCACGTCTAACTACGTATCTGTTAGAATATCACGTCTAACTACGTATCTGTTAGACTGGAACGTCTAACTACGTATCTGTTAGACTAACACGTCTAACTACGTATCTGTTAGACTGGCACATCTAACTACGTATCTGTTAGACTGGCACGTCTAACTACGTATCTGTTAGACTGACACATCTAACTACATATTTGTTAGATTGACACGTCTAACTACATATCTGTTAGACTAGCACTTTTAACTATGTATTTGTTAGACTGACACGTCTAACTACGTATCTGTTAGACTGGCACGTCTAACTACGTATCTGTTAGACTAACACGTCTAACTACGTATCTGTTAGACTAGCACATATAACTACGTATATGTTAGATTGGTACATCTAACTACATATCTGTTAGACTGATATATCTAACTACGTAACACGTCTAATTAGCCTACTTAGACCGCGTCTAACTTAGCCAATCTAATCCACCTGCATAGAAACAATCAGACGACTTATCTTCTTTTAATCATAGTTAAGTTTTAGTCATACATTATCAAAATAAAGTTAATCAAATAAAATTTGACCCAACAATTTCCCCCCTTTTGATGATGTTAAAACTTAGTTAACTGATGAAAAACATATAATCACAATTAGAAATATAATCACAATTAGCAAAGTAGCAAATAATATATTCAT
This sequence comes from Impatiens glandulifera, assembly GCF_907164915.1. Lineage (NCBI taxonomy): Eukaryota > Viridiplantae > Streptophyta > Magnoliopsida > Ericales > Balsaminaceae > Impatiens > Impatiens glandulifera. The sequence continues at coordinate 33,114,969 of NC_061867.1, forward strand.
ACTTTCAAAATATTAGGAGATACATATCATGATCGAAATTTTTTCAAATAAAACAACAAAAGATGCAAAAGATTTTCTCCCCCCTAAATCTAAGGCTATATCATTCCTTTTCCCCCTTTTTAACATCATCGAAAGGGAAGATTCCTACTGATCATTTTCGGCCAGAAAGAACTCCCGATTTTTTTCTTTTGTTTGAGCCTCCTTGCTTGGACAATGTAGTCAAGAACCTTTTGATAGTTCAAGACCCTTGTTGATTTGATGAGGATCCCAGGTCCCCCAACACTAGAAATGATAAAAGGAAGGAACATGCTGAGCAGAGCAGCATATCCAGGGGACCTCCTTTCAAACATCCCCACAAGGTTGTGGAAAATGACCCTCGACCAATTGATTTCTGTCCACTTAGTGATAGCAATCATCATCTCGAAGACCATCTTTGAGTAATGGTTAGAACATCCCTTGTCCAGAAGGGATCGGGAAATGATGTCGTTGAGCAAAGAAAACTCAACTTTCAAAGAGGACCATAGTCTGGAGTTATTGACAGGAACCAAAGTTCCATCAAGAAAAGTGTCGGAGAAGACAAGTCCCATTTCAGACAGGACTTCTTCTGAAGACTTTGGGAACTCGGATATCCCCTCGGTCAAAAGATTGAATAATTGAGCGAAAGACTCTTCAGTGAAAGCTACGATATCATCAAATATTTTGGCTGCGACGAGCATGCCGCCGTAGAGATCAATATTTTTGAAAACTTCACGAACCTCAGGTTCATGAATGACGATGGGAGCCTTGAGGAATTTCTCAAGACCTGAAGCTTTGAGTGATTCAAATATAGCTACCATATCACGAATTTCCATCAATGATACAAAGTAGAAGTCAATTTGAAGCGTGGATGGTATAATAGAACCCATTTCGAGATGAAAATGCAGAGATTTCTTGAAGAATACTAAGAGTCACACGAAGAAATCTTAGAGAGGGAAGAGGATTTGCAGAAAGGAGATACTTAACCCTTTGAGTATGACCGTTTCTTTGATAAATGAATTCTGACGTATGACCAATAAAGCAATGATTATATGAACCGTCAAAGATGAACGGATATATGTTTCCAAGGGACGCATTATTCAAGATAAGCAGTATTTAAGACCATAATCATCAATTTGTCATAAAAGTTCATGCGTGCAGATAAAAGTCATCAGAACTTTTAGTCATTATTTTAACATTGAGAGACAATTGTCTCCAACTTATTGAAGAAGTAACTTTTCAATTTTGGCGGGAATAGTACATGGACAGCTACTATAGTAGTGGACAGCTATCCCAACTCGCCTAAAGATGAACAGTCCAAGTACACATGTAGTTAGACGTTTAACTTACCTTTCACACTTTATGCGTCTAATCTGAATAGACGTCTATTAGACGCATGAGTCTATTAGACGCAGACGTCTAATCACGTTTATCTTATAGGCGGCCAAAAGTCTATTAGACTTCGGACGTCTAATTACGCATAAACACCATGTGCTAGATGTGTGTTTGGGTAGATGTGAGCGTCCAAATACTCTTATCTTTAAGACGTCTAAACGTCTAATAGATTTGAATGTCTAACCACGAAGGTTATCAACTAAGATATTTATTCAAATGGAAGCATAGACTACTTGAGCAAGCATGTGTCTATGTAGATATGCTTCTTAGACTTCCGATCCATTGGACATATTGAGACCTCTGTCTGCTCGTCTGTCTAGTTATATTTGAACAACATTTTCCCCTCAATATGTGCATACTCAATTCAAATAAAAAATAAATCAAGATCAACAAGCCCTAAAATATTTCTAAAGTAAGACAACTTAGTCTCGGGTAGTGGATTTGTGAGGATGTCTGCCGTTTGTTGATCTCTTGGAATATATTCAAGGCGAATATGCTTTTGACTGACGTGGTCTCGGATGAAATGATATCGGATTTCGATGTGCTTTGTCCAAGAGTGAAAAACTGGATTATAGGTGATTACAATTGCACTTGTGTTATCGTAGAAAATATGAGATTCTTCTACTTCAAGTCCATACTCCCTCAGCTGCTGTTGGATCCACAAGAGCTGAGAACAACAACTTCCTACTTCAAGATACTCGGCTTCAGCTGTAGACGTGGCAGCTGACGTCTACTTCTTGCTAAACCAAGAGATCAAACGATCACCAAGAAATTGGCAAGTTCCACTGGTACTTTTTCGATCAATCTTGTAACTTGCATAATCTACATCTGAGTAACTTGTTAGATTGAAACTGGAATCCTTCAGATACCACAGTCTCACATTTTGAGTCACCTTTAGATATTTCAAGATACACTTAGCAACATTAAGATGAGAGAGTTTAGGATTAGCCTGGAATCATCCACAAACACCGAAAGCAAACTAAATGTCGGGTCGGCTAACAGTAAAATAGAGTAGAGAGGCGATGAGCCCTCTATAGGCAGTGATGTCAACGCTTTGTCCACCTTCATCTTTATCTAGCTTGGTAGAGGAGCTCATTGAAGTGGCAGCTGCCGAGCAACACTCCATTCCAAACTTCTTTAGCAATTCCTTGGTATACTTATCTTGGTTGATGAGGGTCCCTATTTCAAGTTGACGAACTTGAAGACCGAGGAAGAATGTTAATTCTCCCATCATGCTCATCTTAAATTTGTCCTGCATCAACTTAGAAAATTTCTCATACAATTTTGGGTGAGTTGATCCAAATATGACATCATCAACATATACTTGAACAAGCAGAATATGAGAATCTTTAACAAATCTAAACAATGTTTTGTCTACTGATCTAATAATAAAGTCATGATCAAACAGAAACTCAGTCAACGTATCATACCAAGCTCTTGGAGTTTGTTTCAAACCATATAAAGCTTTGTCAAGTTTAAAACCATGATCTAGTAAAGTATGATCTAAGAAACCAGGAGGTTGTTCAACATAAACATCTTCATTTAGTTTACCATTTAAAAATGCATTTTTTATATCCATTTGACAAACATTAAAATTCTTAAAAGATGCATAACCTAGGAAGATTCTGATTGCTTTTGTTAGGATCAGGATAGCCGATAGTGGACCGAGGTTCGGCTAACGGTTAATCACTTACAACACACACACCACTTGGCACTAATCTGGATAGAGATTAGAAACGTTCTTAACACTATGCAGGTTGTCACAGACTCTTGAACCGAGTTCAATGGAAGAAATGCCTATTTCAACCAGAAGCAATTGCACATGATTCGGTTAATGGAAGAGAGTATGAGGAGATCGGTTTAATTGAAGTGAATTCGATTCGGTTAAGATGGGAAATATCGGTTCGATTAGCTTAGTGACAGAAAATAAATGAAAAACACAAAACACATATTTTTATGGATGTTCAGAGCAAACTCTCCTACGTCACCCCTTCTTCTCAAACAGTGAGAATGATACTCACCAATGGAATATTCAACAACACAATAATATCGAGTCTTATTTACTACTTGATATACACTTTACAATACTCACACAGTATTGTAATATACTTTTACTACAAAATGTTTAACGTTTTACAACTGTTTCACTTTGATCAAAGAAACTGTATGAATTCAGATGCTTTTCAGGTTTGATCAGGTGAAAGATGAATTGATAGCTCGCGCGTTTGATTTTTGTTTCAATTCCCTTGACTTCCTTTTATATAGGAAATATGACAACAGTCATATTTCTCACTCTTGAGCTGATTGGTCATAGGTAGCCAGGCCAGTCAGAGTAGCTAGCTTTGCTTTTTGTACATGTGGCAGCCATGCATGAGGGCGACCGCCTGCACCGTGAAGGATGCTTTTGTGATCTTGGATGAAATCTGCAATCATTAGATTGTCACATGCCTTATCTCATAACCTTCTTTTGCATATTTCCAAGATATATTCATTACGTCATCTTCAGATTATTCTTCATTTTGAATAATCTTCCCGTTGGCCTTATGATCTTCAATGTTTTGAGCCAACCGAAACTTATCGGTTAACACTTCTAACCGAAACTTATGAGCTCAGATATATTCGAGTCAAACTCATGCCCGGTTAGAAGTGCTAACCGATATGTTTTGGTTGGCTCAAAACATTGAAGATCATAAGGCCAACGGGAAGATTATTCAAAATGATGAATAATCTGAAGATGACGTAATGAATATATCTTGGAAATATGCAAAAGAAGTTTCTGAGATAAGGCATGCGACAATCTAATGATTGCAGATTTCATCCAAGTTCACAAGCAACCTTCACGGTGTAGGCGGCCGCCCTCATGCATGGCTGCCACATGTACAAAAAGCAAAGCTAGCTACTCTGACCAGCTCGTCTACCTAAGACCAATCAGCTCAAGAGTGAGAAATACGTTTGTTGTCATATTTCTTATATAAAAGGAAGCCAAAGGCATTGAAACAAAAATCCAATGCGCGAGCTATCAACTCAGCTTTCACCTGATCAAACCCGAAAAGCATCTAAATTCATACAGTTTCTTTGATGAAAGGGAAACAATTGTAAAACGTTAAACATTCCGTTGTAAAAGTATATTACAATACTATGTGAGTATTGTAAATTGTATATCAAGCAGTAAATAAGACTCGATCGTATTGTGTTGTTGAATATTTCATTAGTGAATATCCTTCTCACTGTTTGAGAAGAAGGGGTGACGTAGGAGAGTTTGCTCCAAACATCCATAAAAATCTGTGTTTTGTGTTCTTCATTTATTTTCTGTCACTAAGTTAACCGAACCGATCTTTCCCATCTTAACCGAACTGAATTCACTTCACTTAAACCGATCTCCTCATACTCTCTTCCATTAACCGAATCGTGTGTAATTGCTTCAGATTGAAACAGGTATTTCCGCCCTTGAACTGGGTTCAAGAGTCTATGAAAAACTTTTTATTGTTAAGAACAGTTCTAATCTCTAACCGGATTAGTTCCAAGTGGTGTGTGTATTGTAAATGATTAACCGTTAGAAGGACCCCGGTCCACTATCGGCTATCCAGATCCTAACAAGCTAATTGCTATCCCGATCCTATCAAGTGGTATAAGAGCGAGGATGTTAACATTCAAGTAACCGGAAACTCTGGCAAACATGACTCACAATGAAAGACCCCTGATGCTAAATAGTGAGGAGTTTGTCGATTGCAAAGTTCAGATGTATCTACATCTGATCACTATGGATGATGAAATGTGCTCCATCCTAAAAGAAGGTCCAATAAAGATAGATAAGGAGATCGGTGCATGGACGGCTGAAGACAGAAGGAGAAACAACCTGGACAACCATTGCAAGAGACACATCTTCAAATATCTAGACAACAACACTTTCGGTAAAGTTAGAGATTGTCAAAGTGCAAAGGAAGCCTGGAAAACTATCATTCAGCTCCATGAAGGTAACGAAAGGACAAAGGAAAATAAGATTCTGGTGGTAACTCAGAAGTATGAGAACATCAGAATGAAGCCTAGAGAAAACATGAAGGAATTTAGTGATCAGTTCACTAGTGTGGTAAACAAGCTATATACACTTGGAAATAGATACGATAATCGGGAAATAATTGTTAAGGAATTCAGATCTTAACCAAGTGCATGAGACATAAAGACCATGGTGATGCGAGAGTCAAGCAATCTCGGGAAGATGAAACTGCATGATGTATTTGAGGATCTGAAAGCGTACGAGTTTGAGATGAAGTTTCGAATCGAAGATGAAGCTTCAACCTCAACTGCAACTAGGGCTTTGCTGACATCAGTGGAACAACCGACTCTTGTATCAGCTACCCGACATCAGTCAAGAACCCTGATCAGATCTGTGATCATGTGATGTCCATGCTTGCAAAGAAATTCGGAAGATTCATGAAGAAGAATCAACCATTGAACATCCAAAACTACAACTATGATTACGGTGACAAATCTAATGTAAGATGCTATAACTGTAATGCTTTTGGTCATTTCAGGTTGGAATGTAGAAGACCGAGACGAGATGACCGAAAACCGGCAAACAACTATCAGAGGGGTGACAACCAACAAAACGGTGAGGGAAAAGAGACTCAGATGAAGACGGAGTCACTTGCCTCATGGCTAAGGAAGAAGAGGTACCCAACTTTCAAGAGGAATTCGATTTCTCAAGTGAAGAATTCACTAAAGAGGATCTGATTATTGCACTCAACGACATGGTTGCTGAGTTCAAAAACCTATCCACAATCTTACCGATCCGGTCAAACATTGAACCCGAAGAGTCAAGTGGAACCATCGGCAAACCGAGTGGAACCAAGACATATGAACCGATTGAATCATCCTTTGAGAATGAGAAGCTCAAGGAGAAAGTTCAATCGCTAACTGAAGAAAACAAAAGAGTAAAATATGTCATGGATGCTTGGAAGAAATCCAGTGAAGCGGTGAACCAGATGTCTACATAACAAAGACATCCCAAATGCATGTTTGGGCTTGGCTACTAGGGTAGCAAATCGGTTATCTGGAAATATTCAAACGGGATGAAACTCAACAAAGGCAATCTTCTATTCGCAAGATTTGTCAAGAGCTCTTCAACAGACAATGGGGCAGATCATGATTCAAAGTCAGACAAGGAAATCAAATATGTAGGTCCAACTGACTCGGATAAGTGACTTCATCCTGAGAGAAGGAAAGCCAACCGACCAGTAAAGAAGCAAACCAATACACGCTCATACAGAACTAACCGACAATCACCACCACGACACAATGAGGTATTTACAAGCAGACAGAGAGATGTCAAGCTGAGTACCGGTAAAATAATTAGAACTAACACTGGGGAAGTCATCCGACTTATTAAAGTATGGATCCCTAAGTGATTAATCAATCACGGACCCAAGTAAATGTGGGTACCAAATCGGTGTAAATATGTATTTTTTGTAGGTCAGGAGGAGCAAGCGGTTAGGAAACTCATAATGGTATCTGGACAACGGGTGTTCCAGACATATGACAGGAAATAATGGACTACTGACCGACATTGTACATGAAGCCGGTGCAATGATCACTTTTGGCGACAACTCAAAAGGTAGAGCCATGAGCAAGGGTAAGATTGTCCATGGCAACCTATCCATAAATAATGTACTGTTAGTTAAAAACTTACATTTTAATCTGCTAAGCATTAGTCAAATGCGTGACATAGGATATACGGTTGAATTCCATAAGCATGCATGTTTAGTTAAAAACCCTCAAGGTAATATCCTATTAACATTAAACCGGCTAAGAAATATCTACAAAGTAGACTGGAAAACCGAAATAGAAAACCCAGTTTGCATGATGGCTAGGAATGATCCGAATTGGCTTTGGCACAAACGGCTAAACCATTTGAACTTCAAAACGATAAATTTTATATGTTCTAAAGAATTAGTTCATGGATTTCCAAATATAAAATTTGCAAAAGATAATGTTTGCACTGCTTGTCAAATGGGAAAACAAATAAAATCATCATTTAAGAGCAACATAAATTATCAATATAACCGATGTTTAGAACTACTTCACATGGATTTATTTGGACCGGTTTGAATAACAAGCCTAGGTGGTATGCATTATACTATGGTTGTTATTGATGACTATTCTAGATTAACTTGGGTAACATTGTTATTTGGACCGAATTTGATCAAATTGCTTATAAGACTACAAAATGTGAAATCAATTCGAATAAACAGAATTAGAAGTGATAGAGAAACCAATTTTATTATCAACACTTTAACTACTTTTCTTGAGGATTCCGGTATTAGGTATGAGTTGTCTAGTGCCAGAACACCTCAACAAAACGGACTGGCTGAGAGAAGAAACCGAACTCTCAAGGAAGCTGCAAGGTCCATGATAGCCAATTCGGGTGTTGCTCAAAATTTTGGGTCGAGGCTATTAACACTGCATGTTATACACAAAATCGTTCTCTAATAATAAAATGGCTAACCAAAACACCATTTGAAATATACCATGACAGAGTTCCTAATATCCGGTATTTAAGTATCTTTGGCAGTAAGTGTTACATTCACATCAACGACAAAAAGTACTTAACCGCTTTTGATGCCAAATCAGATGAAGGAATAATGTTGGGATATTCAACCGTTAGTAATGCATATCTCGTATATAATGCTAGGACCTTAACTGTTGAAGAATCATCGCATGTTGTTTTTGATGAATCTGTTGATCATAATACTACATCACCTTTTGATCTACACAACAGAATGGAAAATTTCAATACTACATCACCTTTTGATCTACACCTTTTGATGAATCTGGTTTTAAGAAGCCATAATTAATAATTCACGTGTACCGACTGGACAAGGCCCTTTACGGTTTGAAACAAGCTCCTAGAGCTTGATATGATACCTTGACAAGATTCTTATTTGATCATAACTTTACAATAGGTTCGGTAGACAAAACCTTATTTTAATTTGAGAAATAGAAACACATTCTACTTGTTCAAATTTACGTGGATGACATAATTTTCGGTTCAATCGATCTAAAACTATGTAATAAATTATCAAAAATGATGACTGATAGATTTAAAATGAGTATGATGGGGGAATTAAGTTTCTTTCTAGGTCTTCAGGTTCAGCAGATCGAAACAGGAACCTTCATTAACCAATCCAAATATAGAATCGAACTCTTGAAGAAATTTGAAATGGATACATGTGCCGAAGCGGCTACTCCAATGAGCTCATCAGTCAAGCTGGATAAAGATGAAGACGGACAAGACGTAGACATTATAGACTATCGAGGAATCATCATATCACTTCTATATCTAACAGCGAGCCGACCGAACATTCTGTTCGCGGTTGGTGTATGCGGAAGATTCCAAGAAAATTCGAAACTATCTTACTTCACCGCTGCCAAAAGAATCTTAAAATACTTAAAAGGAACTCAATATGTTGGACTGTGGTATCCGAATGATTCCAGTTTCAATCTAATAAGCTATTATGATGCAAACTATGCAGGTTGCAAGATAGACGGAAAAAGTACCAGCGGTACATGCCAATTCTTGGGAGACCTACTTGTCTCTTGGTATAACAAGAAACAACCTCAGTTGCAACTTCAACTCCAGAGGCAAAATACCTAGCAACCGGAAGTTGTTGTGCTCAACTCCGCTAGATCCAATAGCAACTAAAAGATTTCGGAATAATCGCTAAAGAATATCCGATCTTCTGTGACAACACCAGTGCGATAGCTATCACATACAATCCGGTGTTGCACTCATGAACAAAACACATCGACATAAGACATCACTTCATCCGAAACATGTTCAACAGAAACACATCCGGCTGGAATATGTCTTAACCGAACAACAATTGTTGACATCTTCACGAAGCCATTACCGGAAGCTAAGTTTTCTTTCTTTCGAAACATACTAGGACTTGCTGACAGCAAGCAAATCCTACCTTAAATGCATTTACATGTTTTTAAAGACACATTCATGAAAAACCGGGGGATGAGTTCAGGGAGAAGCTCACGCTTCTCAAACAAAGCTCGGTGAACTTCCTTTTTGAAATTCAACTCGACTACTACAATGGGAAATTAAACGATCAAACATGATAACTGGACAGATGTCTCCGGTTAAGCCCGGTAAAACCACTCTATCAAATTATCTGTGCATAAATCGAACGGTTCAAATGACTCGAATAAAACATATGGTTTACTCCTCAAATCTCAATAAATATCGCCTAAACTCGATATTTCTTCACACCAGTCATGGAAAATCAACCGATAAATCACATCATAATTTCGGTAAGTAGATTTTTGGCTAACCCGGGATAGCTGGCCGTTGTTGTCATGCATGCTTTGATGATTACCCTATGCATATAAAAAACGTCTAAACATCGATCAAAGTGAAGACACGTGTCTATCACTGAAAGAGAAAGACTAACATTCCTTCCATATATATTTTTAATCCATAATGAAAATCTTTTTTCATCATTACTTTCTCATTAGAAATAACCATTATACACCTAAACAAGTTAACTCTACCATAATTACAAAGATGACATCACTAAACATGCTAACCACCCTTTAGCTATTTAAGCAACACATCTAATCCTATCTCAAAACACTATTAATCACAAACATATACTTAAGCAAAATCATCAAGCAAAATGTATTGCTCTCTCTCTAAGAATGTTCTTCTAGCCGATTTTGAATCGTTTGATCACCACTTGTTATGATCGGGATAACCAATAGTGGACTAAGGTCCAGCTAACGGTTAATCACTTACAACACACACCACTTGGCACTAATCCAGTTAGAGATTAGAACCGTTCTTAACACTTCGCTGGTTGTCATAGACTCTTGAACCCAGTTCAAGGGCGGAAATGCCTGTTTCAACCTGAAGCAATTGCACACGATTCCATTAATGGAAGAGAGTATGCAGAGATCGGTGTAAGTGAAGTGAATTTGGTTCGGTTAAGATGGGAAAGATTGGTTTGGTTAGCGTAGTAACAGAAAATAAATGAACAACACAGAACACAGATTTTTATGGATGTTTGGAGCAAACTCTCCTACGTCACCCCTTCTTCTCAAACAGTGAAAAAGATATTCAGTAATGGAATATTCAACAACACAATATGATCGAGTCTTATTTACTGCTCGATATATAATTTACAATATTCACACAATATTGTAATACTTTTACAATAGAATGTTTAACGTTTTAAAATTATTTCACTTTGATCAAAGAAACTGTATGAATTCAGATGTTTTTCAGGTTTGATCAGGTGAAAGCTGAGTTGATAGCTTGCGCGTTCGATTTTTGTTTCAATGCCCTTGACTTCCTTTTATATAGGAAATATGACAACGATCATATTTCTCACTCTTGAGCTGATTGGTCATAGGTAGCCGAGTTGGTCAGAGTAGCTAGCTTTTCTTTTTGTAAATGTGGCAGCCATGCATGAGGGAGGCCGCCTGCACCGTGAAGGTTGCTTGTGAACTTGTATGAAATCTGCAATCATTAGATTGCCGCATGCCTTATCTCAGAACCTTCTTTTGCATATTTCCAAGATATATTTATTACGCCATCTTTAGATAATTCATTATTTTGAATAATCTTCCCGTTGGCCTTATGATCTTCAATGTTTTGAGTCAGCCGAAACTTATCGGTTAGCACTTATAACCGGGCATGAGTTTGAACCGAGCCGGCTTAGCTTGGAATATGTTTGGGCTGATTCTATTTGACCGAGAGGATAGATCATGCTGAACATTTCGGATTGGCCGATCCTATTGATGAGTTCAGCCGATTTGGTTGAAGCTATTCCTGCACATATGGTTAAGGATTGATTAAGTTCTTTTAGATGGTTAAGTAAATTAACTATCTTGATTTTCTAACAGCTTAATGTCTAGCTACAGGTGCAAATGACTCATCAAAGTCAATGCCTTCCTCCTGTCTATACCCTTGAGCAACCAACAGAGCTTTGTTTCTTACAAGTAGGCCTTCTTCAGTAAGCTTATTTCGAAATATCCATCTGGTTCCAATAACCGATTTAATCAGTCGGTCTTGGAGTCAAATGCCACACTTTATTTCTCACAAATTGGTTTAACTCCCTCTTGTATGGAATTGATCAAATCTGGATCAACCACAGGTTCACCAATTTTCTTAGGCTCAATTTGAGAAATAAAAGCAGAATTAGCCATCTCATCCAACAATTGACGTCTTGTCCTACGAGGAGAATTAGGATTACATATTATCAATTCAGGTGGATGATTTATGTTCATCTGAAGTTTGATCCAAAAGGATTAGACGTCAGATTAGTTGGCTTCGTAACGTCTGAACTTTCAACAACCTGTTGAACTGGAGTTTGGACATCTGGTTGATTCTCAACCCGATCAGCCACTTGATCAGACGGATAATCCCTTTGAACATGAGCTTCATTCTCACTATCATATTCAAGACAAACCTCTTCTAATCTATTAGTAGGGTCGATGGGATCAACATAATTGTTTTCAACAGATTCATCACAAAAAACATGAAAGGATTCCTCAACAGTTTGTGTACGTTTGTTGTACACTTTAAAAGCTTTACTAATTGATGAGTAACATAACATGATTCCAATATCTGCTTTAGCATCAAAAGCGGTTAAATATTCTTTCCCATTGTTATGAATAAAATACTTACACCCAAATATCTTAAAGTAATACACTGTAGGAATTCTTCCATAAAATAGTTCAAAAGGTATCTTTTCAAAGCGTTTGTTTATTATTGACCGATTTTGTGTATAACATGCTGTATTTATGGCTTCTGCCCAAAACTTCTAAGGAACACTTGAGTCGGCAAGCATCGATCTCGCTGCTTCCTTTAGTGTCATGACTCTTCTCTCAGCAATACAATTTTGCTGTGGAGTTCTAGCACTAGACAACTCATGCCTAATACCAGATTCCTCGAAGTAAGAAGTTAGGCGTCTGTTGGTGAATTTGGTTCCCCAATCACTTCTGATCTGAATAATTCTTAAAGATTTTTGGTTTTGAATCCTTCTAAGGAGTTTAATCAAATTCTCAGCAGTCTGATCCTTAGAAGGCAAAAATACAACCCATATAAAGCGTGAAAAATCATCAATGACGACAAGGGTAAATCTCATTCCTCCCAAGCTCTTTACATGTATTGGACCAAACAGATCCATATGTAAAAGTTCCAAGCACCGATTGGATTGATATTTCCCTTTACTTCTGAACGATGATTTGCTCTTCTTGCCTAACTGGAAAGCAGAACAAACCTTGTCCTTTACAAACTTCAAATTTGGTAAGCCAAAAACTAAGTTTTGCGAACAAATGTTGTTAATGGTTTTAAAATTGAGATGATTCAATCTCTTATGCCACAACCAATTTTGATCAGTTTTAGAAATCATGCATATGGGTTTAACATTTAATTTTCCAGTTCATTTTATAAGAGTTTCCTACCCTACTTCCAGTTAACAAAACATTTCCCTGCCGATCCTTAACTATGCATGCATGAGTTTGAAAATCGATAGAAAATCTATTATCACATAACTGACTGATACTTATCAGATTATAACACACGTTTTCAACAAATAGCACGTTGTTGATGGTTAGATTATCATGAATAATCTTACCCTTACCCATGGTCCTACCCTTGCGGTTATCTCCAAAAGTGATCTTAGGATCTAAACATTCTTTTATAACAGTTAGAAGCCGTCTTTCTCCAGTCATGTGTCTAGAACATCCACTGTCCAAATACCCAACTGAATCTTCCAGGCAGTCAACCTACACAAAAACATATTTACAAACTTTTTGGTACCCACATTCACTTGGGTCCTCGATCAATCAGTCCATTAGGAATCCATATTTGGGTTATTTTGATGGACTTTCTTTTTTGTGTAGTAATAAGTGCGTATGATTTTGACTTAGTAGACGTCTTCCTGCTAGCCACTAATCCCTTAACTTTAAATGATGGTTTTATTTTAAAACTCATTGACTTCTTGTCAGGTTTTAGTTTGCTAGACTTGCTAGCTGCATCTAACTTAAGTTTCAACCAGCTAATTATTGGTGGAGTATAAGTTATCTCATCCTTTAAAGTTAAATTCTCATAGTTTGGATCAATTCCAATGCCGGTTAAACTCCCTTTGACAAAGCTTATTGGCTTAAGCCTGTGAGTTGTTGAGTTTAACTTATTATAGGACTTGTCTAAGTCATTTCCATTAAATCCTAGACTAGATTTATATCTGGAAGGCTTCAACAGACTGATCTGATATTTGACAACTTCTCTAGACCTTGTCCAACAACTTACAATATAGGATAAACGTTGGTTTTCAGAAAATATAGTTTGAACTTTTTATTTGAGCATCTCATTCTCAAATGAGAGCTCATCTTCATTTTTTTCGAAAAGTTTTGGTTATAAATTTGAGATAAATAAGAGTTATTAGATTCATATTTTAATTTCATTTCATTAAATGAGTTTGATAACTTCTTGTACTCACTAACCATGTCATTGAGTACAGAAGTCAGTTCATCTTTTGTAAAATCTTTTGAGGAAGAGTCTAGTACCATTTATTTGTCGTCTGCCATTATGCATGTGACATATTCGTTGTCGCTTTCGCCAGATGAGTCTTCTAAATCACTATCGCCCCATTTAGACTTGTTTTTAGCACTTACAAGAGCCTTCTACTTAGTTAGGTTCTTCTTTGTTTAAACATTACAACCATAGATTTGGATGAGCTTCTCCCATATTTCTTTAATAGAGGATCATGACTTGATCTTGCTGAACACATCCATGTTGAACGACTTGTACAAGATATCTCTGGCAATATTGTCTAAGTTGTTCATCATCTTTTCTTCATTCGTCCATTCACATTTTAGTTTCTCAATCTTTATAGGACCATTAGAGATGACATACAACATGTCATAATCGATAGCAGCCAAATGAGCTTGCATCTTTATCTTCCATCAATCATAGTTTTCTTTTGAGAACATGGGAATTTGATTAACTCTAGACATGATTCGGGTTTTTGTTGCTTGAGAATAGAAAACAGAGCTCTGATACCAATTGATAGGATCGATGTAATTAATAGAGACATGGGGTTTAACTATTGATAACAACTTCGGACAAACAGATTGATAGAAATCCTGTTAAGGATTAATATCTCTTTCTATTATTCGCAAACCTTCAAAAACACTTGAAACGATTCAAGTGCGGAATTGTTTGTTTGGGTTTGAAGCCTTGAAAAGAACAAATCAATATGTTTATGGATGTTCAAAGCTAACTCTCCTACGTCACCCGTTCTTCCAACAACTAGAAGGATTTCACTAAACTTCTTGAATCAAATAAAGTTCACTAAATAACTAGCACTTTGTCGAACAGAACATACCCTGTTCAACTTACAATATGATTAAGAATATCTCTCAGCTAAAGCAATGTTTTTGATTCTCTCTCTTGAACTTGAGTATGATGTACAATTAGTAAGTGCTAGAGTGATTCAGTAATTCGTGAGTAATGTGAGAAGAGTAACTTGTAATTTTTATGGTCGATTTGTTCGTTGTCCTTGAGCAGATAAATATAGTAGAAGGACACCAACGGTAAAATCTTCTATATGGACACGTGGCACGCGCCCATAGGATGGCCGCCTAAAGGATAGAGTACAACAGACTCTATGCTTCTGGAACGTGGCCGTACTGAACGGTAGTGCGCGAGATATCCTTCTGCAACTGTCCTTTACTGAACAAGTAGTGGGAGGAATATTTGCGTACATGTCATTAATTCATTTGATGCAAATAGCTGGTGTACTGAACTGCAAGAGAAAGTGGAGCAGAAAGTAGTGTACAATTAGTTGATCGTGGGTATACGTATGCTAAGTTCAGAAGGCTGTTGAAGCGAGGTATTAGACGAGCTCTATTAGACCACCAAGTCTAATAGAGTTAGACACCGACGTCTATCAGAGAGATCCATTAGACTGCCACATCTAATGGAGTTACACTGCAACGTCTAACTACGCATCCCATTAGACTACCACGTCTAATGGAGTTAGACTAGCACGTCTAACTACGTATCTGTTAGACTGACACGTCTAACTACGCATCTGTTAGACTAACACGTCTAACTACATATCTATTAGACTCACACGTCTAACTACATATCTGTTAGACTGACACGTCTAACTACGTATCTGTTAGACTGGCACGTCTAACTACGTATCTGTTAGACTGGCACGTCTAACTACGTATCTGTTAGATTGGCACGTCTAACTACATATCTGTTAGACTAACACGTCTAACTACGTATCTGTTAGACTGACATGTCTAACTACGTATCTGTTAGATTGGCACGTCTAACTACGTATCTGTTAGACTGGCACGTCTAACTACGTATCTGTTAGACTGGCACGTCTAACTACATATTTGTTAGACTAACACCTTTAACTACGTATTTGTTAGACTGACACCTCTAACTACGTATCTGTTAGACTGACATGTTTAATTACGTATCTTTTAGACTGGCACGTCTAACTACGTATTTGTTAGACTGACACGTCTAACTACGTATCTGTTAGACTGTCACGTCATCTGTTAGACTGACACGTCTAACTATGTAACACGTCTAATTAGCCTACTTAGACCGCGTCTAACTTAGCCAAATCTGATGCACATGCATAGAAAAAATTAGACTGCTTAAATTATTTTAATCATAGTTAAGTTTTACGCATACATCATCAAAATAATGTTAATCAAATAAAATTATGAATTTTGAAGTATAATATTGTTGTTAGTAATTTTGTACAGGAGCCTTCAAAATTATACTTCAGTGCAGGAGCCTTCAATATTGTTGTTAGTAATTTCAAGTATAATATTGTTGTTAGTAGTTTCAATAGAGAAAACATGTCAAAAATCAAGTTGAATCGGGAGAGTCAAGAGCGGGCCAACAGAAGTTAACACGTTAGGTCGCGTACCAAAAAAGATTAAAAAATGTGTGTTCTAACATCATAATGACGCCATGCACCAGATTATTTGAATAAAAACGCTTGAATATTTGTATTTGAGGTTTTATTTCACTAAAGAAATCTTGAAGAGAACTTCAACTTGGAAAAATCATCTAACTCTCTATTCTCAATAGAATTAGATATTCTGGGATGATTTGTAAAGCTTTAAGACTCCACTATGATGTTCATTTATATCCAAAATGGAGTTGACGCTCTTAAGCCCCGAATCGGTGGTACAAGACGATGCGATCAAGACGTAATTAAACCAAACATTTTCATGGTGTATAATACATAACTAAAGCTATAGTGCTTGGAATTTAGATTTTTACCTACGGTTGAATGAAACCAGTCAATGAATAAGAAGGTCAATTTAGTTCAACAATCCGATAGAGGTTCACCTACTTCATTTCTGGAGAGAACTTGGGCATGGCGTGACTTTGAAATTTATATCTTTTGTTTGGCTTAACCATTTTTAGAAAACGAGATACCTTTTAAATTCCTTTGAGTTAGATTTCTTTTTATACCAAGTAGAGCTCAAAGTTTGACCTACAACCCACACTAGGTCGCTTATATTCCAATTTTTATACCAAGTAGAGCTCATAGTTTGACCAATATTCCATCAAGAATTGCATGGACTTGCAGACAATAACGAAAATTTCTTCCAATAAAAATATTGTAGCTAACAAACTCACCTTTCCAACGTATACTAGGTCAGCCTCAATGATGATCGGAGTCAAGAGTTATGGAAAATATAGTTTCGGTTGAACTAGGATAACTGAAAATCAAAACGAAAAAAAGCCTCAAAAAAGGGTAACTCATTTTAAACTTTACAATTTGGTTTGATTCAAAGCTTAAGGTGTATCCCAATTGGTTAACTACAATTTTAGACTCGGCAAAGACTAGACTGAGTGGAAGAATAGGTCGGTCTAACTAATTTAATGAGTTACTATTTCCTAATTCCAAGGATTCCAAAAATACCCCTCATAGAGGTATTTAAAGTGATTACTGATAAATTTTGAAAACACGGTAGCTATAGAGAAGGATTTTGTCTATATTTACATTTATACTAGAGAAAGATTAGGCTTGGAGAGAAATCAACAAACTCAAAAACAGTTCTTGGGAGATTCTAGCGAGAAGTTTGTCTTCTCCAACGAGTTTGATCCACTAACGTTTACTTTGGTTTAGTAGCTTATCAAGTAGGCTTCTATAATAGTATGATGTAGTTTATTCAAGACGTCGGTTATGTACACCGACGTCAACGTTATGTTGATTTCATTGATTGTCTTAATTAAATTATACTTTGATTTTTAATTTATGAATGTTTGAATGGTGTTTGATTGAATGATTGGTTAACATAGCTTTTAAAGTCCTAGGTTAGATAGAGTCTTAGTTAGGAATAGGCTAAGCCTTGACTAGCCTCGTTTCTAAAAAATATATCGCCGGAATCTTCAACAATTGATCACTAGAGGAAGAATTGCCGGCCAGTTCTTCGAGTGCATTCAAGGTCTCTCCTTAGTGTGGTGTTAGTGCATTCGAAGTTCTATAGGATGAGGAGAAATCCTATGATGGTTGAGGAGCCAACGCCTTGTCGGAAGACGAGTTACAAGAGGTAACCGCCGTCTGTAGACACTCAATTTTCACACATAATTTTATAATTATGCTTTTCATAAATCTGAGCCTATAAAATTTTCTCGAATTCATTCACGGACTGATTGTACGATTTATATTAAAGATGATTATTTTTTAAAACAATTGAGTTTTTGAAAATAATTGATTTTGGATTCTTAATAAAGTTAAGGTAGTAATTTGTCTATGTTACAAAACTTAGAGAAGTTATTATACTTAAAATATTCAAGGTTTTATTTAATTAATTACCTTGGGTATTTATAAAAAAATAAAAATTAAAAAAATTATTTACAAAATATATATTAGCGTTTTTTATAAAATTTCGTTAGGTATATTTTGTTTTCTTTTATTTAGATTAGTTTGTTAGATTAGTTAGATTAGATTTTGCAATTTGATTTCTTGAATAAGTTAGTTAGTATTTTATTATAATTATAATTGTTCCTTAGAAATAGGAATAATTAATAATAATACAATTGCTTTCTTTAATTGTTTGTTTTAATTTTATTTCTTTTGTAGGATAAAGGGAAATGGGTCAATCCAAGATCCACATGCAAGATCCGGATCAGATTTGTGAATAGAGATAGGAAGATCCAAATCAAAGGCAAATCAACCCGAAGTAAGGCCAAGGAAAGGATCCAATTGACGGATCCGACCGGTCACCCGACTAATGGACCGACCCATGCCCAAGATTCGACCCATGAAATCAAATGTTAAAAGAGTTAGGTGAAGGCAACGGTCATCTTCTTGATGGTGACAACCACAAATCTTGAAATGACGATTCTATCATGTGCGGTCAAAAGAAAATAAAAGAAGTTGCTAAAAAAGAGGAGGAAGTGGCAAGAGAGAAAGTTTCAACGTGTGTAGAAGAAAAGATTGAAGACTTGGTTATTTTTTAATTATAAAATTAAAATGACCAAGTATTACATCATTATTAAATAAAGATTAAATCTCATTGGATTGAAAACTTGATTTAGTGACATGTCAAGTGGAGATTGCTCCATTATTTTAAACATTTATAAATGTTTAAAATAGTTTTCTTTCCAACGGTCAAGTTTGTTAAATGGGCCTTTGGGCCGTAGGGTTTCATAGCTTTGCCTATAAATACCACTCTTAACACCTAGCAAAGGGCCTCGACTTCAACTCTCGACATTCAACCTTCTCTACCTCTCCTTTCTACCTTCTCTTTTGCATTTTATCTAAAAATCTGCCCTCTTTCTTTCAAGAATCTAAACAAGAGCTCCAACTAGTTTTGTTGGGTCATAAGCCTTTTGTTTAGAATTTCCATTTCTCTTTGCAAAGAAGCAACCCCATTGTAAGCCTCTTTGCACAATTTTTTTTTATATATTTCAATTTGAATTAGAAATTGTTTTATTTATTTATTTATTTTATCTTGCACTCAAATCCCATACATTATTCCTCTTAAGTTTGCTATTTTGATAAGCGTGTAGGATTTTCTTTATTTTGTATGTATATATGTAACATAATAAAACATAACTAAAAAAAATAAGATAAAAATTTCAATGTAAATAAAAGGTACTTGACCAAAAAGAAAAAAAGTTTCTTTTTAAAACCAAAATCGGCCCTTGAATTGGCCATTTAAAAAGACTCTAAAGCATAACAAAAAAACAGAAAGTATAAAAAATAAAATAAAAAAATAATAAAAAAAAATCTTTTTTTTATATACAGTTTTATTTATTTATTTTATATTTTTGAATGGTTAGATTTAAGTATTTTGCATATATAAATGTATACTTATATGTTAATAAAAAAAATTGGATTTCTTATGCAATTTGGGATTCATTTGGATCACCATAAATAAGTTAGAATAGGGTCATGTTGAAAACCTGAAGCTGACCCAAGACCGAGGATCCATGACTTAGAACTGAGAAATGAGGACCAAGGACCGAGCATCAAAAGACCTAGAACCGAGGATGGAGGACCGAGCTGCATTTATTTGTTTATTTATCTTTTTATTTATTATTTTATTTTCTGTTTTCTTTAGTCTTAGGGTTTGTTGTAGGGTTTGTTGTTTGACATTTTTTTATTTTGGTTAGTTAAGAGTTTGTGGCTTGCTTGATCCTAGGTTAGAAAAAAAATTTAAAATTAAACCCTAACTAAAATTGAACTTAGCCCAAACTTAGACTTAGAATTTTCTTTAGACATAGGATTTTTTATTATTATTATTTTTATTATTTTCATTATTATTTTTTTTTAAATAAAAAACCCCAAAATAGTAAAATTTTAGACCTTTAAATAATTCACTAAAGTTTCTTAAAAATTAATCTAGACTTAGGCCAATTAATTTCTGATTAATAACTTGCCTAGTTTTGATTTTTAGGATAACTTTATATGTGAATTATTTGCTCTCGTTTTCTTTTATCTTTGCTTATTTGTTTATCTCATGCAAACCCATTAAATGTTTAAAATGGAGAATCCTAAAATGTAAAGCGTAAGAATGTTTTAAAGAAAGCCAAAATTAATTAGTAGAGACCTTAGGGGCGTTGTGGGACATAGTGTCTAAAAAACCCTTTCCCACACGTAACCAAACGCCGAACTCACATCTCTTAAATTCCTAATTTTTAAATTTAGGTGGCGACTCTCTAGTCGTGAGGTTAATTAATAAAAAATAGTTAAAAAAGGCCTATGACACACTTACCATTAAAAAACTCCCAATCTCTCCCAGATTCGACGGGAAGGTAAGATATGGAGTTGTCTATAAAGCCTCGTTTTTTTAAAAACTTAATTTTTTTTACATTAAAATTAATTCCCCTCACGTTTTCAAAAATAAATTTTTTAAAGAGTGTCCCAGAATTTTCAAACTAGTTGATCAAAAAATATTTTTTTTAAAAAAAATTGATCACACCGTCCAGTTTCTAGATCCGCATGGGAATCGTCCTTGATTTCTTCTACTCTTCGTTCTTATGTCTCGAAATTATTATCCGAGGTCGCCAATGCTTTGGCAAACCTCTGTGCGATAGATTTTAGCAGGCGAGGTAAATACGAAACCGGAGCGACATTGTTATAGAATGTCGGAAGTCCATGTCACAGGATGTTCTTCAATGTTGGATTCCAATCACAAAGCAGACAATGGATATGCGACGAGACTGGAACTGATTCCGAGGTTACTTCTGAGAAGGCAAGGTCAGTCAAAGATTCTTTATGTAGCCATGGCATCGGGTAGGAAGAAGAAGAAGTACATTAGTTAAGATAAGAGTTTCTCAAGATAGGTTGTTTCCTTTGGACCTATGTGTATGGAAATTCGACAATTCAAAGCGATAAAATAATGGGAAATTATAAAACCACTATCAAGGTGTTTTGAGTACTCTTTATAGTGGAGTTCGTGGTCATAGACATGTAGCCCTCTTACAATCTGATCTTGGGGAGGCCATGATTGCATCAAGCGGGTGATGTAGCGTCTACGCTACACTAGAACATGATATTTGCTCATTATGGGAAATTTATTATTGTGGAAGGTGAAATTGCACAACCATTTGTTTGGCTACTTCTTTTGTAACCCAAGAAGTAGAACTCAATGGTTTTAAAGTCAATTCTATTTTCCCAACCCTAGCAAAATATCATGAATGAGTGAGTAAGAGCGATAAGAAGGGTATGGCACAATCCTATATAAGGGTTCGTAAAGTCTAGTTTCCTATTTATGGCTAGATTCATGTACTTCAATTCAGAATATTGACATTTGTATGAATGCAATATTAAACTTTGTTTTCTTCACATGAAATTACTAGATAGGCTATTGGTATATGCATGTAAGTTAAAACAAGAAAGATAAAATTGAACTCGTTTTCAAAATCTATTTGTCTAAACTAGGAAAGTTCTGCAAAATCTATGCAACGATTCATTCTATCTTTCTACAACCCATTAAGTTTGAGATACCTATGCTTAGGGTACTCTTGGAGAGCCATGTCATCGAGGAGAACTAACTCAAGTTGAGATATAGTCAGTTATCTCTCATAATGGATAAAAGGTTGGATGCTTTGTGCATAACCTAGGCTTATCAATGTCGCATGCCGGACTCTTTCAATAAGAAGGTCAAACCTCGACACTTGATGGAAGGAGATTTAGTCCTCCGTAAGACCCGAGAACTTCAGGATCCAAGAGGAAAATTTCAACCGTTGTGGGAAGGACCCTATGTCATCAAGTAAGTTTTCTTTAAGGGAGTTGCATGTCTCACTTCAATGGATGGTGACCATCTCTTTGCCCCATATAATGTTGACATGCTCAAGAAATACTATGTCTAAAGGCGGGAAAATAAATTCTCGAGAGTCAGACCTCTTGTTTGAGCTATAGTTATTCTTTGTTCGTCAACCTAGCTAAGCTAAGTATTGTCCCCGAGTGGAGTATGATTTATATTTGTATCATCTCCCTTAGTGAGTGATACCCCCATGTGATTCTCAACCATGTGAGAATCTCCATCGTTGTAAGTTGCATCTTCATGCACAATCCTTAAGATGTATTGAATTCAATTGTCAAAATTTTTTCCAGAGGAAGCCGTATCTTTATGCACAATTTCCATGATTTCTTGAAACTCAATTTTCAAGAATATTCCTTGTAGAAAGTCGCATTTTCATGTGAAGTTTCCAAGATGTCTATTACGGTCCAAATATAATTCTAGCACCTTCCATCGGTCCTATGGAACACTTGGGGCTTGAATTTATGTTTTTTGTTTAATATTCGGTTTTGATTCTAGTTTCTGTTATTTTACAAACTGAATTCTATTATGTTGTTACAACAATAATCCTGAATATTCTGGGGCAAGGCAACAACTATATAAGGCTAATATTTCTTCCCTAAGGAACCATGGAATAATGAATATTTGAATTCTTTTGTGAAAATTCTTCACCCTTATTTTATTTTAGGTTTTGAACCTTTGTTTTGGACTGTTTGATATAGACCAGTAGTATTATTTTCTCACCATTGACTATTCTTTTCCCCTCATCCCAAATTCTCCACTACAAAACACTTCCACTGCCATTTGTTTATATATTTCCCACCCGGTCCTAGAGATCAAGAACTCGATTCTTGAAATCAAGAACCCATAAATACTAGTTACAAGTTAAACTGTAATATCTTGGTATCAGAGCAAGACGATTCTCTAATGATAGAAAACCCACCATCAAGCAGGGATGGATTCTCTAAAGATCCTAATCGAAGGCTTGTCCCAAGAAACGTCTGCTATGCAAGCTTCAATGGATAGAAGGTTTGATGCCGCTGAAGAAAGATTGGCAACCATTGAAAGTGGTGAGTTAAATAATGGCCAAGATTCCCGCACCCGACCCTATGTTAATGCTTCTTGTTACGGTCCTCCTAAGAATAGGCCCTTCCAATATGGTCAACACTACATTCCTCTAATCCGACTCATAAAGGTTGATTTTCCTGAATTTGATGAGACTAATTAGGAGGGCTGACTCATATCTGCCGAGCAATTCTTTATAGTGGACAAGAAGAATGATGCCACGAAATTGGACATTACCTCATTCACTTTTCAAAAGAAGCAAGAATGTGGTATGGGTCATATTTGCAGAACCGCAACCTTAGAGAAGCCTTGTCATAGGATGTATTCAAGAGAGATCTCTTAATGCGATTCAGTCCTTCCATACACGACACCCCCATGATACGACGGATGAACTTGAAGCAAGTCAGTACTATCCAAAACCAAGAAACAATATACAGGTCCATAATGAGCAGCATGCCCTTGCACATCACTGAAGAATCGCTACTGCCCGAGCCATCCAATGTTAACACCGCTTAGCCGAGCACAAACCGGACAATCGACCCCAAGAAAGGCCTATGTTATACTTGCAATGAGAAATGAGAGCCCAACCATAGGTGCAAATCCAAAATATTCATGGTCTCGGTTAATCATCAAGAAGTCCAAGAACCCCTCCAAGAATCCACTCAAGAATTAGTCTTGTAGGGTATGCCTCGGGAATAGGTCAACATGACACAAGGCGACCAACGGGAGAAGCCCTTGGAAAAATTTTCGTGTTGCTGCCATGGTGAAAATAAGAGTAAGAACGAAGACCAAATTGGTTCACTTGCGGCAATGACATCGAAAGACACTCCTGAAGATTTCCAGCACATAATCAAAGGCTTCAATACTCTATACCAGCAACCCAAAGACCGACCACCAGTCAGGAGAATAATTAAAAGTCATGGCTGTTTGGCTTCCCTTGTGGTGATGGTCTGGAAAAAGGACTGGGCTTGGGTATTTGATGACACTCTAGTGTATAATTGGAAGAAGAATTGCTGCTTGGCTGATCCTGGGGTGCTGGGCCGATGGAAGGACTGATTCTGAATTTTTGATAACACCATTGAGTATAAGTGGAGCTGAAAGATGTTTTATTTTTATATATGCATTAGGTCCCGATCAGCTCCACTATTGAAAGGATGCTGCCGAAAGTTTTTAAGGATTGCGGCCATAGAACCCGACATTTTATGGACTTGCTGAAAATCCGACCGAACAACAAAAGAAAAGAGTTCTCTTTGAAGTTGGCAGAATGCGAATTAGAGGCTAACCAAGCCACGGTCTCTTCGTCGAGGGCGAAGAATTTTGAAGTGGAGATAATGTTACGGTTCAGAAATAAAGTCTATGGTCCAAATATAATTCTAGCACCCTTCATCGGTCTTATGGAACACTTGGGCTTGAATTTCTGTTTTTTGTTTAATATTTGGTTTTGATTCTAGTTTCTGTTATTTCTCAAACTGAATTATGTTATGTTGTTACAACAATAATCTTAAACATTCTGGGGGCAAGACAACAACTATATAAGGCTGATCTTTCTTCCTCAAGGAACCATGGAATAATGAATATTTGAATTCTTTTGTGAAAGTTCTTCACCCTATTTTATTTTAGGTTTTGAACCTTTTTTTGGACTATTTGGTATAGACCAACAATATTCTTTTCTCACCCTTTACTCTTATTTTCCCCTCATCCCAAATTCTCCACTATAAAACACTTCCGCTTCCCTTTGTTTATATATTTCCCACCCAGTCCTAGAGATCAAGAACTCAATTCTTGAAATCAAGAACCCATAAACACTAGTTACAAGTTAAACTGTAACAATGTCTTGAATATAATTGTCAAGAATCCTTCTCTAAAAAGGCGCATTTTCATTCGCAACCCCCAAGATGTCTTGAATTTGATTGTCATAAATATGTTACGACTTGTTTCGTAAAGTGTGTTTTGGGTTCAAGAATCACGTTCTTGATCTATAAGACCGGTGAAATTCTACAATCAAAGGGAAGTGGAAGGGTTTCGATAGAGAATTTGGGGGGAAGAGATAGAAGAATCAAGGGTGCGAAGAGAATTATTGTTGGTCTATACCAAACAGTCCATAATAATAATAATAGACGAATAGGGGCGAAGTCATATCTTCATCATTCTATTCATGGGTCCTTGGGGAAGAAAGATCAGCCTTATATAGGTGATGTCTTGCCCCATAATATTCGGTTACAACAACTTTAAAAGAATAAAAGAATTCGGTTTGTAAAATAGAAAAGAAAAGAAAACAAAATAATAATACAACAAAACAGAAATATGGCCCATGTGCTCACTAAGACCGAGACCGGGTGCCGAGGAACGTTGCTGGAATTTATTCTAGGACCGAGACCTTGATTTTAGACCCTAACATTATCTCCCCCTTCGAAATTCGTCGCCCTCGACGAAAAAGACCGTGGTCTGCCGAGTCTACCGAGCCTCTAATGCGCATGCTCAATATTTCAAAAAATTCGGTCGGACTTCAGCAAGTCCCGCAAGTGTCGGAGTCTTAGGACCGCATTTCTTAGAAGCCTTCGGTCTTCCTGCTCCACGATCAGTCCTTCCTTCGGCCCAGCACGCCAAGTGCAGCAAAAGGGTCATCTTTCTCCCGGGCATACTCTAGAATGTCTTCAAATAACCAAGCCCAGTCTTTTATCCAGACCAGCAACACATGCGCAACAACATAGCCATGTCTTCCGACTACCTTCCTGGCTGGTGTTCGGTTGTTGGGTTGCTGGGTTAGCCCTTTGATTATTTTTTGAAAATTTTCAGCAACGTCTTCCAAAACAAGCGAAACACTTTGGCATTCGTTCTTGCTGTTTATTTGTACCGTGGCAGCAACATTATGATTTTCTAAGGCCTTTTCTAGCTGGCTGTCTTGTATTATGTTGACCCGCGACCGAGGGGCACCTTGCTGGACCGAGAAAGTGTGCAAGATAATGACACGTTCGTCCCTTGTCTCAAGCATCAAAGGTGACTCATGAAAATCTGATTCTTGGACGGGTTCTTGAACGCTTTCTTGGACTTCTTAATGATTAGGCGGGGCCATGAACAATCTGGATTTGCACCTATGATTGGGCTCCCATTTTGTGCTCGGCCAGACCGTGTTAACAATGCATGGTTTGGGCAGCAGCGGCGGTTTGGCGTTGTACAAGGGCCTGCGACCGAATCGCAGCAAGAGATCTTTCTTGAATTTATGCCACGTCAATGCTTCCATATGGTTGCGATTCTGCAAATATGATTCATGCCACGTTCTTGCATATTTTGAGAAGTGAGTGCGGACAATGTCCAACTTTGTGACATCATTCGTCTTCCTTTCCTTAAAGATTTGCTCGGCAAATAAGAGCCAGCCCTCCAAATCAGTCACATCAAATTCAGGAATACTAACATTTGTGAGCCGGGTTGGAGGAAGATAGCAAGAAGCAATATTATAGGGTCGGGTGCCGAGATCTTGGCCATTATTAAACGCACATTTTTCAATGGCTGTCAAACTTTTTCCAGCAGCATACCTTCTGTTCATATTTGGCAGAAAAGCATTGTGCAAGGCAGCCTGTTCGGTCAAATGTTGTTGTAGGGCAGCATTCATGGAGGCATATTGTTGGGTCAGCCCTTCGAGTAGGGTCTTAAGATCATCCATCTTTGCTGCTATCTGGTTTCTTTCATTTGAGAATCGGCCAGCTCTGATACCAATAATGTTACGACTTGTTTCGTAAAGTGTGTTTTGGGTTCAAGAATCACGTTCTTGATCTATAAGACCGGTGAAATTCTACAATCAAAGGGCAGCGGAAGGGTTTCGATAGAGAGTTTGGGGGGAAGAGATAGAAGAATCAAGGGTGTGAAGAGAATTACTGTTGGTCTATACCAAACAGTCCATAATAATAATAATAGACGAATAGGGGCGAAGTCATTTCTTCATCATTCTATTCATGGGTCCTTGGGGAAGAAAGATCAGCCTTATATAGGTGATGTCTTGCCCCATAATATTCGGTTACAACAACTTTAAAAGAATAACAGAATTCGATTTGTAAAATAGAAAAGAAAGCAAAACAAAATAATAATACAACAAAACAGAAATATGGCCCATGTGCACACTAAGACCGAGACCGGGTGCCGAGGAACGTTGCTGGAATTTATTCTAGGACCGAGGCCTTGATTTTAGACCCTAACAGTCCATAATAATAATAATAGACGAATAGGGGCGAAGTCATATCTTCATCATTCTATTCATGGGTCCTTGGGGAAGAAAAATCAGCCTTATATAGGTGATGTCTTGCCCCATAATATTCGGTAACAATGTCTTGAATATAATTGTCAAGAATCCTTCTCTAAAAAGGCGCATTTTCATTCGCAACCCCCAAGATGTCTTGAATTTGATTGTCATGAATACTTCTCTAGAAAGCTGCATTTTCATGCGCAACCGTCAAGATGTAAAGAATCTAATTGTAAGGAATCTTTTTCCTAAAACTGCATCGTCATGCACATTCTCTAAGATTCATTGAAATCATCTGTCAAGAATCTTACATTAGCTAAAAGCCTTATATTCACACACAATCCCAGACAAATCTTTGTTAGGATCGACACCAACAATAAAGACTAGGGTTTGACTATTGTGAACATTTTACGATATTCGATTCGATAATAATTCTGTGAGGGATTAATATTTGTTTCTATTCTTCGCAAATTTTCACAAACTCTTGAAACAGATTCAAGTGAGGAATTGTTTATTGGATTTAAAGCTTTAGTCAAATGAATACAAATCGCAGAAAGAACATAGAGAGTTTTATGGATGTTTGGAGATAAAACTCCTACATCACCCCTTCTTCCACAACCGAAAGGATATCCACTAAGACTAATTCAGATACAACTCACTAAACTAGCTAACTCTTTGTTTAATAGAACACCCTCTATTCAAGTTACAACACTGAGGTTTCAAACAGAAAAGACAGTATGCAATAACAATATGATCACATCTAGATAGTCAAAGATTTTTATTTTAGCTTGAGAGACTTTATTGAAGTGAAAGTACATGTCTATTCAATTGTTGTCCTTTGGCTTCTATTTATGGTTGAAGTGCACCAACGGTCGAATATTCTGTGTGGACAAGGGGCATGTGTCCATTGGATGACCGCCTATAGGACGAGATTATAACAAAGTTAGAGTATTTGGATCGTTGCCGTACTGAACAGGTAGTGCGCCGAACATCCTATGATCTTGTCTTGTACTAGGAATGCAATAGAGAGATATTTGTGTACGTGGCATTCATTAATTTGATAGAATCAGTTTGCTTGACAAACTGCTCAAGGAAGGAATAATAGACAGCTAAGTGAACATGGTTAGACAGATGCTTCCTTCAGACGGCTTCTAAAGCAATGCATCATACGTTTTTCTTTAGACCGCGTCTAAAGGAGTTAGATATCATCTAACTACGTTACCCTTTAGACCGCGTCTAAAGGAGTTAGACTTCCTCGTTTAACTATGTTTCCCTTTAGACCATGTCTAAAGAAGTTAGACTTGTTCATCTAGCTACGTTTCCCTTTAGACCGTGTCTAAACGATTTAAACTTCCTCGTCTAACTATGTTTCCCTTTAGACCGCGTCTAAAGGAGTTAGACTTCCTCGTCTAACTACGTTTCCCTTTAGACTGCGTCTAAAGGAATTAGACTTCCTCGTCTAACCACGTTTCCCTTTAGACCGTGTCTAAAGGAGTTATACTTCCTCGTCTAACTACGTTTCCCTTTAGACTATGCCTAAAGGAGTTAGACTTCCTCGTCTAACTACGTTACCCTTTAGACCGTATCTAAAGGAGTTAGACTTCCTTGTCTAACTACGTTACCCTTTAGACTGCGTCTAAAGGAGTTAGACTTTCTCGTCTAACTACGTAAGACGTCTAAGACTGCCTACTTTAGACCGCGTATGAAGTAGCAAAGTATTTTAGATTTGTGCTTGCACAAAACAAATAGACAACTTTGTCTTATTCAAACCACATCATCAATATTATGTTCCAAACCATAAAAATCGTTTATATTCTTTTAAGCTAATTAAATTACTTCTTTCTTAATTAACTTTTTATTTTCTTTGTTTTAATTATTCCCAATAATTTCCCCCTTTTGATGATGTTAAAACTTAGTTGAAAAGTTAGGAAAAAGAACGTATCCATGAAAACCAAAAGTTTATATATTAGAAAAAATCAGGAAAGATTCGATTTTATATTTTAGCAAAGATTGTCCATAAACAACAAAAGTTGCGTCTTTCCTAGACTAGGTCTTTCCTATCCACCTCTACCCTTGGTGATGGTTCTTTTTTTACTGATCTTCCCTTAGACATCAGGCCACTTCTTTCCTCGTTTTTGACATCATCGGGAGGGACGAAATCCTAAATTTCTACTTAAGCTCTTCGAAGCGTCTGATTTCTTTTCTTAACCTATAGTCTTTCTACTCTAAGAACAAAGTCAAGTACTCTTTGATGGTCCAAAACTCTGGAAGACTTAATGAGGACCCTATGTCCAAAATTTGCTAGGAGAAAAGTGAGCAGCATGCTGAACGGAGTAGCATACCCAAATGTCTTCCATGGAGAAGAGATCATTTTCACCAAGTTTTCGAAGAGGATTTTTGACCAGTTGATTGTTGTTCCCCTAGATATGGCCACCATTATCTCAAATATCTTTTTGGAGTAGGATTAGAGGAACCATTTGCCAAGAGAGACTTAGAGAACGAGTAGACACCTAAGAATCACAAGGGTTTTCCTTTGTGAGAGAACGAGTAGACAAAATCACAAGGAGGACAATGAATCTTTTCGAATATGTGAGTTACTCTTATACATCGAGAAAGACACATGACTTATAAAAGTCATTTAAAAGATTGACCGTCATAAATTTAAAAACGTATTCTCAAGAAAATCATCATTTAAAAAGGAAGTACGTCATTTAAAGATAATCATAAAAATTCATCATAAATGCAAAATCGTGGAGTAAAAGATCGTCAGATATTTTAGTCATATTTTTAACGTTGCGAGACACTTGTCTTCAAGTTATTAGTAATACGAATGTTAAATTTCTGGGCGGGAAGCGTATGGACAGCCTATGAGACTATGGACAATTGTCCCACTCGTCTGAAGATGAGATGTTTAAATTTACACGTAGTTAGACGTCTAACATGTTGTTTGCATATTTTGCGTATAAGTTGGGTAGTTGTCTAGTTTAGATGGCGTCTAACTTCACGCATCTACAGACATTTAACATGCGTCTATTTAGACGACATCTAACTACGCTTATCTATAGACACTTTAGACGTCTGTCTCACATAAAGACGTCTAGCCAAGCTTAATTTGCAAGTCGCTTAAGAAAGTATTTGTCTAAGTACATAACTCCTTTAGATGACTACTTTGATTAGACCGATTGAGACCTCCGTCTACACACGTCTGTTTAGACATTTTAAACAACAAATTCCCCCTCAATTTATGCATGTTCAATTAAG
Source organism: Impatiens glandulifera (assembly GCF_907164915.1). Classification (NCBI taxonomy): domain Eukaryota; kingdom Viridiplantae; phylum Streptophyta; class Magnoliopsida; order Ericales; family Balsaminaceae; genus Impatiens; species Impatiens glandulifera. The sequence continues at coordinate 33,145,753 of NC_061867.1, forward strand.
GTAAATTAATTGAGATCTACAAGCCCTAAAATATTTCTAAAGTGAGAAAACTTAGTTTCGGGGTGTGGCTTCGTGAACACGTCTACCACTTGCTGATCTGTTAGAGCATGGAAGAGTATGCTTCCGGATTCCTCCATGCAGCTGACCTGTTGTACCTATAAAAATACATATTTACAACTTGGTACCCTCATTCACTTGGGTCCTCGGTCAATCAGTTCCTTAGGAATCCATATTTGAGTTTTTTTGATGGATTTCCCTTCTTGTGTTGTGATTAGTGCGTATGATTTAGGCTTAACAAACGTTTTCCTGTTAGCATCTGATCCATTAACCTTAGAGGATGATTTTTGTTTAAAACTTCTTAACTTCGTGTTAGGTTTTGTTTTTTCAGACTCGTTGGCTGGTTCCTTCCTTAGTTTCAACTATCCTGTAGTTGGCTTAACATAAATTATCTCATTCTTTAAGGTTAAGTCCTCATAGATTGGATCGGTCCTTTTATTAGTTAAACTACCCCTGACAAAGCTTATAGCCTTAAACTTGTCTTCCATTGGGTTTAACTTCGTTGATGACTAATTTGGGATAGCATTGTCAAATCCTAATCCAGATTTGCATCCGGCATGCCTCAACATACTTATCTACTGTCTAACTGCATCTCTAAACTTTGTCCAGGAACTGACTATATATGTCAAACATTAGTTTTCAGAAAACAGTGTTTGAACCTTTTCTTTGAGCTTCTCATTCTCAGATGAGAGCTTAGTCATTTTGTTTTCAATATCTTTTGGTTCAGAAGTTTGAGATGAATAAGAGTTATCTATTTCATATTTCATTCTCATTTCGTTACAAGAGTCTGACAACTTCTTTTATCAATGACCATGACATTAAGTGCAACAGTTAATTCATCTCTTATGAACTCTTCAAAGGAGAAGTCAAATACCTCAGATTCTTCCTCTTCCATGAAGCAAGTAACGTCTTCATCATCGTTGTCGCTGGATGATGAATCATCTGAGTCGCTTAGAGCCCACTTGGCCTTGCTATCAGCAGCCATGAGAGCCTTCAGCTCTTTGTTATTCTTTTTCTCATCTTTATTTGGCTTCCTACATTCCTCTGTGAAGTGTCCTAGTTTATCACAATTAAAACACTTCAAGTTAGATTTATAATTACTCTTATCATCATTATTATTATTTGAAGAGCCTGAGTTAAAATTGCTCTTTCTTCATGAATTTGCCGAATTTCTTCACGAAGAGAGCCATGGCGTCGTTACTGATCTTCTTGGAAACAATATTCACATTAGTGGTAGTAGGTTTCTCCTTAGCGGTCACCAATGCCTTGGTTGCAATGAAAGATGTGGAAAACCCCTCTTCATTCCTAGAGTTAATCTCAAACTTATAGGCCTTCAGATCAGCTAGGAAATCAAAGAGCTCCATCTTGTTGAGATCTTTAGACTCCCTCACTGCCATCGTCTTGATTTCCCACTCCCTGGGTAGAGCACACATGACTTTGATTTCCACCTCTCTGTTGCTATAAGTCTTGCCCAGAGTAGAAAGAGTGGTGATAATCTTGCTGAATCTCTCATTGAACTCGGTCATCGTCTCTCCAGGACACATCTTAATGTTATCAAACTACTATGTAGAAACCATGAGTTTGTTCTCTTTGGTTAACTCATTGCCATCACAGAGTTGTGTTAACCTCTCCTAGATTTCTCTGGCTAAGTTGCATGATATGATATAGTTGAACATGTTGTCATTTAAAGTTTTGTACAAAATATCTTTGGCCATGTTGTCGAGGTTATTCGTCCTCTTGTCTTCACTGGTCCACTTAGATCTGTCCTTCTCAATCTTTATTGCACCTTCGGTGATGAAAAACCACATGTCATCATCTATAGCAGCTAGATGAACATGGACTCTCGCCTTCCACACGACATAGTTTTCCTTTGAGAACATGGGAACCTTATTGCTGACAGCCATAGACATAATTTAGATTCTTGTTGGTGCTTGAGAATAGAAAAAGAGGCTTTGATACCAATTGTTAGGATCGACACAAACAATAGAGACTGGGATCTGACTATTGTGAACAACTTACGATATTCGATTATATAATAATCTTGTGAGGGATTATTATCTATTTTTATTCTTTGCAAATCTTCACAATCTCCTTAAACAGATTCAAGTGCAGAACTGTTTATTGGATTTGAAACATTAGTCAAATAAATACAAATGGTAGAAAGTAAAGAACAAAGGGAGTTTTATGGATGTTAGGAGATAAAACTCCTACATCACCCCTTCTTCCACAATTAGAAGAATATCCACTAAGACTTTAATTTAGATACAACTCACTGAACTAACTAACTCTCTATTTAATAGAACACCCTTTGTTCAACTTACAATAATAAGGTTTCTCACAGAAAAAGTAAGTATGCAATAACAATATGATCATGGCTAGACAGTCAGAGATTTTTGCTTTAGCTTGAGAGACTTTTTTGAAGCGAATGTATGTGTTTGTTGGACAATTATCCTTGGGCTTATATTTATGGTTAAAGTGCACCAACGGTCGAATATTATTTGTGGACACGTGGCATGTATCCATTGGACGACCGCCTATAGGACGAGAATACATCAGACTCTAAGTATTTGGATCGTGGCCGTACCGAACAGGTAGTGCGCCGAATATCCTCTGATCTTGTCTTGTACTGGGAATGCAATTGAGAGATATCTGCATACGGGCATTCATTTATTTGATAGAATCAGCTGGCTTGACAGACTGCTCAAGGCAGGAACAACAGATAGCTAAGTGAACGTGGTTAGACGAATGCTTCCTTCAAATGACTACTAAAGCAAGGTATTAGACGTTTTTCTTTAGACCGCGTCTAAAGGAGTTAGACGTCGTCTAACTACGTTACCCTTTAAACCGCGTCTAAAGGAGTTAGACTTCCTCGTCTAACTACGTTTCCCTTTAGACCGCGTTTAAAGGAGTTAGACTTTCTCGTCTAATTACGTATGACGTCTAAGACTACCTGCTTCAGACCGCGTCTGAAGTGACAAAGTCTTTTAGATTTGTGCCTGCACAATACAAATAGACAGCTTAGTCTTATTCAAACCACATCATCAAAATTATGTTCCAAACCAAAAAAATCGTTTGTATTCTTTTAAGTTAATTAAATTATTTATTTCTTTATTAATTTCTTTATTTTAATTTTTCCCAACAATTTTTCCATTTTTGATAATGTTAAAACTTAGTTGAAAAGTCAGGAAAAGGAACGTATCCATAAACAACAAAAGTTTATATATTAGCAAAAATCAGGAAAGATTCGATTTTATATTTTAGCAAAGATTGCTCATAAATAACAAAAGTTAGGTCTTTCCTAGACTAGGTCTTTCCTATCCACCTCTACCCCTTGATGATGGTTCTTTTTTCCTAATCTTCCCCCCTTGACATCAGGCCACTTCTTTCCCTTTGCCAAGAGAGACTTAGATATGATATCGTTGAGAATAGAGAACTCAAGTTTTAGAGAAGACTTCGGTCCGTGAGTATCAACAGGGAAGAGATGCCTCTTAAAAGATGTATCTGAGAAGACAATCTTCATCATAGATAAGACTTCATCAGAAGAGGCGGGGAACTCAAATAACCCCTCCGATGGGAGCCTAAAAAATAGAGCGAAAGTTTCCTCACTAAAGCAAACATTTTCTCCATTAATTTTTTTTCCAAGATAAGCTTATTGTTAATTATCCTTGCAAACCTAAAGAATTCACGAACCTATGGTTCATGAATGATGACTGGAGCCCCAAGAAACTTCTTCAAGCCCGAAACTTTAAGAGTTTCAAACATCGTGACTATTTCTGGAATCACCAAAGAAGAATTTTATATAAAGTTACATTTGGTCTTTTAGTCTTGGTACTAGAGAAAAATCTTATTAGATCGTATATCGGACCCCTAGTTTAGACTAGGGGCATTTTTCCGAAAAATACATCAAAACTCTCTCGGATGATAACTTTTAACTATGTAGTTAAAGACGTTAGTGTACACTCGTGGTATTTGGACTCTTAATCTGTAATTGATTAAAAGAATAAAAAACTTGCGAAATCCTCTAGCTTTGGGTGCTAATGTGATCTTGTGTTTGAACTATTTATTCCATCATATTTGAAAGGATACAAGTCTCAAAACCTCTTGTGTTTGAACTGTCTGTTTCTTTATTTTTGATAAGATAGAAGTCTCAAAATCTTTTTATTTGAATTGTCCACTTCTCCATCCTTGGTAGAATGAAAATCCCCAGAAAGTCCTTTGTCTGAGTTGTCCATATATACATCCTTGGTAGAATAAAAATCCTCAACAAGCCTTTTTTCCAAATTGTTCATTTCTACATCCTTGGTAAAATGGAATCCCCAGAAAACCTTTGTCCGAATTTTCCATTTCTACATCTTTGGTAGTATAGAAATCCTCAGCAAGACTTTGTGTGAATTATCCATTTCCGTACCCCTTATAGAATGGAAGTCCCTAACAAGCCTTTGTCTGAAATTTCCATGTCTACATCATTGGTAGAATGGAAATCCCCAGCAAGTCCTTTATCTAAATTTTCTATTTTTACATCTTAATATAATGGAAATGCCTAGTAAATTATTTGTCAGAGTTGTCCATTTCTACATACTTAGTAGAATGGAAATCTCTAGTAAGACCTTTGTCTGAATTGTCCTTTTCTACATCTCTTGGTAGAATGGAAATTCTCAATATTTCTCTCGTGAAAATCCTCTAGCATGGAATGATAAGGTAATCCTTTGTTCAAATCCTCCATTTCTGCATCCTTGTTAGAATAGGAATCCTCAATATATTTCTTCGGAAATCCTCTAGTTCATCCATTTCTGCATCCTTGCGAACTTGATCCCCTATTCATAGGGATACATGGGAAACCTCTAAGCAGGTTTGGTCTACCCAATTCGCTTTCTTCCTTGTTAAGTATCGAATGTCTAAGATTCTAGTTCATAAAAGGGGCATTTTTCGAAAGGAAAATAATAATAATAATTTTCATTGCATCCATAATTTCCATAATTTGCATTACAGTTCGACAATTGTGTCAAGGTTGAGATTTTTAAACTATTGCTTTTAGTTTCAAAAAAAGAAAATGGAACTACTTTTAGACCTAATTCCTCTCTCATGAGTATAGGTAGGCAACCTATCAAATAGGATTGGTCATACATCCATGCATATTTACAAAAAATCTTGTCATTCTAAAGTGAAAGAAGACATAGATCTCTCCCATCAAAACATACCATGGACACAATAAAACGAGCAGGCTTTAAGATTGAATCCTAAAGTAGAGACAGTTTTATATGGAACGAAAGTTTGAATACTTATTTAAAAATTCATACGAAGGATTATCTATTCTAGTTCCTTCTCGTGTTTCATGGATTGTTAAAACATTTTAGACTCCACAAAGTTGTGTTGACGTTCAAACCTTAGTCTCAAGGAGAGAAAATTAGGAAAATGTTCTAGCTTCTAAAAAATGATTAATAGAGATATTTATTTGAAGTGCTTTGCAATTTGAGCAAAAATAAATCAATGAGCAAATTATTAATCACAAAGTTGAGATAGTGAAAGCATGAATGGGCAATCTTATAAGGTAAGTTGATCTATCAAATATACTATTGAAGGTTGAGACTTTTAAATCACCACTATGTAATATTACTAGGTGTGCTGATTCGGTCAGATATGCTCCAATTTTTAAAGAAAAATAAATCAAGCTCACATTGGTTAAGGTTTTGAAATCACTACTTAGCACTCTCATTAAGCGTATCGATTCAACAAACAAACTCGAGTTAAAGCTTTCTCTAGTTCATAGTTTTTGATGATTTCTATCTAAAAACATGTAGAGGTAGATGAAATTCCAAAAATGTCAAGCTTGAAAAATGAATGACACGAAGAATTAGAGTCTTCAACAAGAGTCAAACTTCAGTTATTAATAACCATTTTTTAAAAACAATCATGAGCATTCGATTAGAAATTTAATCTGAACTCATTTCTCTTGTATCGAAAAAAATACTATGAAAATCAGATCTCCTCTAAAACAGTCTAGCACTTTTCACAGGTCTCGTAACGCTAAAGATATTTCGGTTTGAAGCTAACCATGCGACGATGGGATCAAAATATTCATTAACTTTTAGGAAGAGAAAGAAAAATGTCTTGGTCTTCACCAAGGAGGTTTTCAAACTTGTGTTTATTTAGTCTAAAGCTAAACATGCATTTTGCATCATGAATTTCGAAAACCTTTGCGAGTTTTGAGTTCCCAAACAATAATGTTTATGCATTTTTCTTGAAAATTCCCTTAAACTGGTGTATTAGGTTTTCATTCCTATGAAAAATAATTTGGATAGAAGGAATCGCACTTGTCGGGATGTTGCTTTCATATCCCTATAAATAGGGAATCAGGTTTGCATGTAGTTAAAATGAGAGGATCGAAGACCATGATATAAAAAGAGTTAACTTAACATTCAAAGTTGAAGGATTTCAGACATTTTTTTGAGGCTCCAATCTTAATAGTGATGAAGGATTTTGAGGGAATGCTCAAAAAATGATACCTTAGATTTAGACAAGTTTTAAGGCTCGGGCATTAGCAATGATGAAGGATTTCGAGGAAAGCTTAAAATGGCTACCTTAGTGTTCAAAGATTTAGGATTTTGGACAAATTTTGAGGCTTCCACCTTAACAATATTGAAGGGTTTCGAGGACAACCTCAAAATGGATATATTAACGTTCAAGGATGAAGGATATAGATAAATTTTGAGACATCTACCTTAGGAATACCAAAGGGTTTCGAGGACAAGCTCAAAAGGGATACCATAACATTTAAAACTAAAGGAATTTGGAAAAAATTTAAGGCTTTAACCTTAACAATGTTGAAGGCTTTCGAGGACAACCTCAAAATAGTTATCTTAGCATACAAAGTTGAAGGATTTAGGCAAATTTTGAGGATTCTACCTTAGCAATGTTGACGAGTTTTGAAGGAAATCTAAAAAGGGTTACCTTAGAAATCAAAGCTGGAGGATTTAGACAAATTTTTAATATACTCAAATCTATAATAGTTTAAGAGTCCAAATGTCACATGGGTATAAAAACATCCTTAACAACGAGCTAGAGAGTATCACTTGTGGAAGTTTTGAAGAATTTTTTGAAAAAATGTCCTTAATATAGACTAGAGATCCGATAAATGATCTAAGGAAACTCATCTTTAATGCAACGACAAGAAGACAAGACACGTTTTGATCTTCTAAATCTTCTTGCATGGAATTCGAGTTCTTCACATATTCAAAAGGTAACATGAAGGGGAAGCATCTTGAAGCATATTGGCATAATAAATTGATGATTTTCCCATTAAAATGTTTCTAGTATGGACTAGGTCTTTATTTGTAATCCACTGGGAGAAATCTCTAATAAGCTGATGAATGAGGTATTCATTGCATACACATTTTTTTTCAAAAATTCCCTTAATATGAATGAGGTTTTTGATAAAAAAAATATGTAGAAGAAATATCCATAATTTACATGATCAAGAGTGTATTGCATCATTACATGAGTCATGTTTATTGGTCGGTGATCATTCAACATTCATGTGCATTACCGTTCGGTAATCGTGTCAATGTTGAGATTTTCAAACTAGTGCTTTTGGTTTAAAAAAACGAAAATAGAACTACTTGTAGACCTCATTCCTCTCCCGTGAGTATATGTAGCCAACCTATCAAATAGGATTGATCATAAATCCATGCATGTTTACGAAAAATCTTGTCATTCTAAAGTGAAAGAAGACAGAGATCTCTCCCATCGAAACATACCATGGACACAATAAAACGAGTAGTCTTTAAGATTGAATCCTAAATTAGAGATTATTTCATATGCAAAGCAAGTTTGAATACCTCTTTAAAAATTTATACGAAGGATTATCTATTCTAGTTCCTTCTCAAGTCTCGTGGATTGTTAAAACATTTTAGACTCTACAAAGTTGTGTTGACATTCAAATCTTAGTCTCAAGGATGAGCAAATTAGGAAAATGTTCTAAATTCTAAAAAATGATGAATAGAGAGATTAATTTGAAGTTCTTAGCAATTGAGAAAAAATAAATCAATGAGCAAAGTATTAATCATAAGGTTGAGACAGTGAAAGAATGACTGGGCAATCTTACTAGGTATGTTGATCTATCAGATATACTGTTGATATTTCCACAAAACAAAAAAGACCTTGGTCACTTCTGTGAAGGTTGAGGCTTTTAAATCACCACTAGGTAATATTGCTAAGTGTGCTGATTCGGTCAGATGTGCTCCAATTTTTAAAGGAAAAGACATCATTCTAACATTGGTTAAGCTTTTAAAATCACTACTTAGCACTCTCGCTAGGCGTATCGATTCAACAATCAAACCCAAATTAAAGCTTGCTCTAGCTCATAGTTTTTGATGATTTCTATCTAAAAAACATGTAGAGGTATATAAAATTCTGAAAATGTCAAGCTTGAAAAATGAACGACACGAAGAATTAGAATCTGCAAAAAGAGTCAAACTTCGGTTATTAATAACCATTTTTAAAAAAAATCATGAGCATTCGATTAGGAATTTAATCTGAAGTAATTTCTCTTGTATCGAGAAAAAAAATACTAAGAAAATCAGATCTCCGCTGAAACAGTCTAGCACTTTTCACAGGTCTCGTAACGCTGAAGATATTTTGGTCTGAAGCTAACCATGTGACGATGGGATCAAAATATTCACTAACTTTTAGGAAGAGAAAGAAAAACGTCTTGGTATTCACCAAGGAGGTTTTCAAACTTGTGTTCATTTAGCCTAGAGTTAAACAAGCATTTTGCATCATGAATTTTCAAAACTTTGTGAGTTTTGAATTCCAAAACAATAATGTTTGTGCATTTTTCTTGAAAATTCCCTTAGTATGAACTGGTGTATTAGGTTTTCATTCATGGGAAAGAATAATTTGGATAGAAGGGACCAAAATTGTTGGGACGTTGCTTTCATATCCCTGTAAATAGGGAATCAGGTTTGCATGTAGTTAGAATGAGAGGATCGAAGACCATGACATCAAAAGAGTTACCTTAGCTTACAAAGTTGAGGGATTTCAGACAATTTTTTGAGGCTCCAACCTTAATAGTGCTGAAGGGTTTTCAGGGAAAGCTCAAAAAATGATACATTAGTGTTCAAAGCTGAAGAGTTTAGACAAGGTTTAAGGCTTAAGCCTTAGAAATGATGAAGGATTTCGAGGAAAACTTAAAATGGCTACCTTAGCGTTTAAAGATTTAGTATTTTGGACAAATTTTGAGGCTTCCACCTTAACAATATTGAAGGGTTTCGAGGACCACCTCAAAATGGCTATAATAACGTTCAAAGATGAATGATTTAAATAAATTTTGAGACTTCTACTTTAATAATACCAAAGGGTTTCGAGGACAAGCTCAAAAGGGCTACCATAACATTTAAAACTAAAGGATTTTGGAAAATTTTGAGGCTTCAACCTTAATTATGTTGAAGGGTTTCGAGGACAACCTCAAAATAACTATGTTAGCATACAAAGCTGAAGGATTTAGGCAAATTTTGAGGATTCTACCTTGGAATGTTGACGAGTTTGGAGGGAAATCTAAAAAGGGTTACCTTAGAAATCAAAGCTGGAGGATTTAGATAAATATTTAATATACTCAAAATCTAGAATAGTTTAAGTGTCCAAATGTCACATGGGTATAAAAACATCTTTAACAACTGGCTAGGGAGTATCACTTGAGGATGTTTTGAAGCATTTTTTGAAAGAATTTCCTTAATTTATACTAGAGATCCGATAAATGATCTAAGGAAACTCATCTTTAATGCAACGACTAGAAGACAAGATAAGTTTTGATATTCTAAAGCTTCTTGTATGGAATCCGAGTTCTTCACATATTCAAAAGGTAACATGAAGGGGAAGCATCTTGAAGCATCTTTCCATAATAAATCAATTATTTTCCCGTTAAAATGTTCCTAGTATGGACTAGTCTTGATTTATAATCCACTAGGAGAAATCTCTAATAAGCTGATGAAAGAGGTATTCATTGCACACACATTTTTCTCAAAAATGCGCGTAATATGAATGAGTGTTTTGATAAAAAAAAATATGTAGAAGAAATATCCATAATTTAGATGATCAAGATTGTATTGCATCATTACATGAGTCATGTTTATTGGTCGGTGATCATTCAACATTCATGTGCATTACGGTATGACAATCGTGTCAAGGTTGAGATTTTCAAACTAGTGCTTTTGGTTTAAAAAAACGACAATTGAACTACTTGTAGATCTGATTCCTCTCTCGTGAGTATAGGTATATCAAATAGGATTGGTCATACATCCATGCATGTTTACGAAAACTATTGTCATTCTAAAGTGAAAGAAGACAAAGATCTCTCTCATCAAAATATACCATTGAGACAATAAAACGATCAAGCTTTAAGATTGAATCCTAAAGTATAGACTATTTCATATGCAAAGTAAATTTGAATACCTCTTTAAAAATTCATACGAAGGATTATCTATTCTAGTTCCTTCTCGAGTCTCATGGATTGTTAAAATATTTTAGACTACACAAAGTTGTGTTAACGTTCAAACCTTAGTCTCAAGGATGACCAAATTAGGGAAATGTTCTAGATTCTAAAAAATGATGAATAAAGAGATTGATTTGAAGTGCTGAGAATTGAGCAAAAATAAATTAATGAGCAAAGTATTAATCACAAGGTTGAGACAGCGAAAGCATGATTGTGCAATCTTACTAGGTATATTAATCTATCAGATATATCATTGATACTTCAACAAAACAGAAAAGACGATGGTCATTTATGTGAAGGTTGAGGCTTTTAAATCACCACTAGGTAATATTGTTAGGTATGCTTATTAAGTCAGATATGCTCCAATTGTAATACAAAAATCATACTCACAATGGTTAAGGTTTTGAAATCACTACTTAGAAATATCGCTAGGCTTATAGATTCAACTCAAAACCCCGAGTTAAAGCTTGCTTGAGCTCATAGTTTTTGATGATTTCTATCTAAAAAAACAGGTAGAGGTAGATGAAATTTCGAAAATGTCAAGCTTGAAAAATGAACGACATGAAGAATCTGAATCTTCTACAATAGTCAAACTTCGGTTATTAATAAACTTTTTTAAAACAACACGAGCATATGATTAGGAATTTAATCTGAAGTAATTCCTCTTGTATCGAGAAAAAATACTAAGAAAATCAGACCTCATTTGAAACAGTTTAACATTTTTACGGGTTTCGTAACGCTGAAGATATTTCGATCCAAAGCTAACCATGCAACGATGAGATCAATATATTCACTAACTTTTAGGAAGAGATGAAAAATGTCTTCGTATTCACCAAGGAGGTTTTCAAACTTGTGTTCATTTAGCATAGAGCTAAACATGCATTTTCCATCATGAATTTCCAAAACCTTTGTGAGTTTTGAATTCCCAAACAATCATGTTTATGCATTTTTCTTGAAAATTCCCTTAGTATGAACTGGTGTATTAGGTTTTCATTCTTGGCAAAGAGGAATTTGGATAGAAAGGACCGAACTTGTCGGGACGTTGCTTATATATCCCTGTAAATAGGGAATCAGGTGTGCTTGTAGTTAGAATGAGAGGATCGAAGACTATGACATCAAAAGAGTTACCTTAGCGTTCATAGTTTAAGGATTTCAGACAATTGTTTGAGGCTCCGACCTTAGTAGTGCCGAAGAGTTTTGAGGGAATGCTCAAAAAACATACTTTAGCATTAAAAGCTGAAGAGTTTAGTCAAGTTTTAAGGCATAGACCTTAGAAATGCTGAAGGATTTTGAGGCAAACTTAAAATGGCTACCTTAGCGTTCAAAGATAAAAAATTTTGGACAATTTTTTAGGCTTCTACCTTAAAATTGTTGAAGGGTTTTGAGGAAAACCTCAAAATGGCTATCTTAGCATTCAAAGATGAAGGATTTAAATAAATTTTGAGACTTATACCTTAACAATACTTAAGGGTTTCGAGAGTAAGCTCAAAAGGGATACCTTAACATTTAAAACTGAAGGATTCTGGACAAATTTTGAGGCTTCTACCTTAACAATGTTGAAGGGTTTCAAGGATAACCTCAAAATAGCTAAGTTAGCATACAAAGATGAAGGATTTGGGAAAATTTTTAGGATTCTACCTTAGCAATGTTGAAGAGTTTCGAGGGAAATCTCAAAAGGGTTACCTTAGAAATCAAAGCTGGAGGATTTAGACAAATTTTTAACATACTCAAAATCTAGAATAGTTTAAGAGTCCAAATGTCACATGAGTATAAAATCATCCTTAACAACTGGTTAAAGAGTATCACTTGAGGAAGTTTTGAAGCATATTTTGAAAAAATGTCCTTAATGTAGACTATAGATCTGATAAATGATCTAAGGAAACTCATCTTTAATGCAACGACTATAAGACAAGACACATTTTGATCTTCTAAAGCTTCTTGTATGGAATATGTTAGGATCGGGATCGCCGATAAGGGACCGGGGTCCGGCTAAAGGAGACCTCTTACAATACACACACAACATTTGACTCTAATTCGGTTAAGAATTAAAATCGGTCTGAACACTTAAAAAACTGTCACAAACTCTTAAACCGGGTTCAAGTGCGGAAGTAGTTTGTTTTAGCTTGAATCAACACACATGGATCGGTTTAAAATGAGAGTGAAGAGAATTCGGTTAGAGTGAAGGAAAACTGGTTCGGTTGGTTTAATGTTACTTTGGTTCGGTTGATAATGTAAATGAAATATGGAAATAATGCAAAACAACGGTTTTATGGATGTTCTGAGATAAAGTTCCTACGTCACCCCTTCTTCTTAAACCGTGAGAAGGAATATTGAATAACACAACAATACACGATCGAGTCTTATTTAACGCTCAATGTACACTTTACAATACTCACATAGTATTGTAATACACTTTTACACTTTATATAAGTACACAAAACTCAACATCTTGTTCTTATCACTCAATGTCTTGGTAGCTCTCCGTAAGATTCAAGGTTCAAAGCTTAGATAATAGATCAGAACGCGGAAGAGATTAACTAGATCAGAAAGAATCTTAGAGAAAGTAGAGATTACATGAGCGAGTGATCGGACCCACACTTTCTTCGGCCTTTGTGTTTCCTTTTATAGTGGAAATATGACAACAGTCATATTTCTTTCTCATCCGGCGATTGGTCAAAAGGAGTCATGCCGGTCTAGATTAGGTAACTTGCACGCTTTGCCTTTGTACACATGGCATCTGTGCAGTGGGAGGTCGCTTGCCTCTTAAAGGTTACTTGTGGATTTAGGTAAGGTCAGGTAATCATTATCCTGCCCCATGCCTGGTTTTGGAACCTTCTTTTGCATATTCCCAAGAAATATTTTGCTTGTCTTATCACGTTATCTTCAATGTATTCATTATCGTTTGGATGATCTGCCCGTTGGAGATATATGATAGCTTTACGTTTTTTAAGAGTTGAACTAGCCGAATCTGTCCAGCCGTATATTTTCGGTTTGCAGTTTGACCGGTCCTAAGGTGAAACCGGTGCGGATTTCTGAAAAGATAGATCAATTGAGGAATTTCGGTTTGAGCTCTTTCAGAAGAATTGATTTATCCGATCTGGTTGAATATAAGCACTTGCAATTGTTTGACCGGTCTGGTTGAATATATGCACCTGCACATAGAATTGAATTTGGTTAAGTTCTTTTTAGATAATTAATTAACTGCTAGTTGACTATCTAGTTTTTCTAACATAATCCGAGTTCTTCACATATTCAAAAGGTAACATGAAGGGGAAGCATCTTGGCATAATAAATCGATGATTTTCCCGTTAAAATGTTCCTAGTATGGACTAGGTTTTGATTTGTTATTCATTGGGAGAAATCTCTAATGAGCTGATGAATGAGGTATTCATTGCACACATATTATTCTTAAAAATGTCCCTAATATGAAGGAGAGTTTTGATAAAAAAATATGTAGAAGAAATATCCTTAGTACAGAGACTAAAGGACATGAAACTTGCAACGATTCTTGAAATAATTAGGAGTCTTACTGATTATCAGGAATGAAGAGCTGAAAACAATTTTTCAGCAACCAATTTTGACAGATTCCATTGAGGTATATTGTTAAAATATTTGGGAGATTCCTCTAGTTTGGACTGAGGTCTTATCATGCTCCTATTTGGACTTCTTAGAGAAGGGGTCTTGATAGTTGGTTTAGAGAGCGTTATGCAGTCCGCATTAGGATGTTCTTAGTATGATTAGGAATTTTGCACAAGGATGCAACTTGATAGGATCGGTGTAATCAATAGAGACAGGGGTCTATCTATTGATGACAACTTTGTACAAAACGGTTTGATAGAAATCTTGTTAGGAATTTAAATCACTTTCTATTCTTCACAAGCCCTTGCAAACTCTTGAACGATTCAAGTGCGGAAACGTTTGCTCAAGTTTGAATCTAAGAACCAAAGAGAGAGAAGATGACATAATGTAAATGACATAAAGAGTTGTCTATGGATGTTCAGAGCAAAACTCTCCTACGTCACCCCTTCATCCAACCACCAGAAGGATTCACTATATTTTTCTTAGAATTAAATATAGTTGCACGGCTAGCTCATTATTGAACATAACAGACTCTGTTCAACTTACAGTATATTACAGAATATCACTCTTCTAGACAATACTTTGATTTTATATCTCTTGATGTACACACAGTAAAGCAAGAAAGCAATTCGTGAGATTGTAAGTTCAACAAGCAAGTTTTTCGTATCAAGTGTCTGGTAGACTAGTAGTACGGTGATTCTTCCATTGTCCTTGAGGATCCTTAAATAGAAAGAAGGTACTAACGGTCAAATCTTCTATAATGACACGTCGCGAAAACCCATTGGAAAGCCTCCATAGTACACAGGTACAGTAGGCTCTGAGCACCATGATCGTGGTTGTACTAATCTAGTAGAGCGCCGAATATTCTTCTAGGATTTTCCAGCAAGAAACAAGTAGTGGGAATAATATTTGCTCACGTGGCATTAATTCATTGGATATAACCGGCTGTCGTACTGATCTGTATGGAATAGTGGAGCAGGAGTAGCGTACAGCTAGTTGATCATGGGTAGACGGATGCTAGCTTCAAGCAACTACTCAAGCATGGCATTAGACGTGCTTCAATTAGATTGACAAGTCTAATGAAGTTAGACGCCTCTGTCTAATAGCAAGATCCATTATACCACCAAGTCTAATGGAGTTAGACGACACGTCTAACTACGAATCCCTTCAGACTAATCTGAAGGAGTTAGACTGCACGTCTAACTCTCATCTGTTAGACTGCACGTCTAACTATGTTTGTTAGACTGCACATCTAACTCTCATCTATTAGACTGCATGTCTAACTACGCATCCCTTCAGACTAATCTGAAAGAGTTAGACTGCATGTCTAACTCTCATCTGTTAGACTGCACGTCTAACTACGTCTGTTAGACTGCACGTCTAACTACGCATCACTTTAAACTAATCTGAAGGAGATAGACTACACGTCTAACTCTCATCTTTTAAACTGCACGTCTAACTACGTCTGTTAAACTGCACGTCTAACTATGCATCCCTTCATACTAATCTGAAGGAGTTAGACTGCACGTCTAACTCTCATCTGTTAGACTGTACGTCTAACTACGTTTGGTGTAACTACGTCTGTTAGACTGCACGTCTAACTACGTCTGTTAGACTGCACGTCTAACTACATATCTGTTAGACTGCACGTCCAACTACGTATCTGTTAGACT
Source organism: Impatiens glandulifera (assembly GCF_907164915.1). Taxonomy (NCBI): domain Eukaryota; kingdom Viridiplantae; phylum Streptophyta; class Magnoliopsida; order Ericales; family Balsaminaceae; genus Impatiens; species Impatiens glandulifera. The sequence goes on from NC_061867.1 coordinate 33,161,548, forward strand.
GCACGTCTAACTACTTATCAGTTAGACTGCACGTCTAACTACGTATCCGTTAGACTGCAGGTCTAACTACGTATCCGTTAGACTGCACGTCTAACTATGTATTCGTTAGACTACACGTCTAACTACGTATCCGTTAGACTGCACGTCTAACTACGTATCCGTTAGACTACACGTCTAACTATGTATTCGTTAATCTACACGTCTAACTATATATCTGTTAGACTACACGTCTAACTACGTATCTGTTAAACTTCATGTCTAACTCAATGCGTCTAATAGCCAGTAAGTCTACTGAACCTCATTCAGACTTAGTCTAATTTAGCACATTTTTAATGCACCTGCACCAAAAACAATTAGACGGCTTAGTTTAAGTTTTACACAAACTCATCATCAAAATTTCGATAGTCAAAATGATTTGACCCTTAGTCAAAATAATTTGACCCAACAATTTCCCCCTTTTTGATGATGATGTTAAAACTTTTGCGCAATTAAATAGATAAAAATCCATCCAATAAAAGAAAGAGTAAAACTTGTTCACCAACTTACAGAAATAAGTTCCAAAAACCAATATTCAAAGGGCCATGTTTAAAAACCAAGTTCAAAGACCAATAAAAGATAGTTTAGAAGAGGAGAAATTATTGATCTTCCCTTTTCACATCAATTGGGTAGGTGAATCCTTCACCGCTAAATCCTTCACCGTTTAGAAGGTTATGAAAAGGAGGGAGAGAACAGCCACTGCGACCACTTCCACTACTTCCACCACCACGATCACTGCTGCGACCTCCACCTCTTTTGTTTGGCCTACAGCTTCCATCACCGGTTTGTTTTATCTTGGATCTGGTGCCAGTTGAAACACCACTGCCTCCTCTACTGCTGCTGCCACCTCTAGAACTTCCTTCCCCCTTTTTAACATAATCATCACCTTGGGAAATGAGGTTCTTCTCTTTATTAGCACCTTCTTGAGCAACTTCAGCGGCCTGAATTTGCATTGTAAAGGAATCAGCTTGTTCCAATCGCTCAGCATCATCTCTGCTCATATGTCCTTGTATCTCGATCATTTGACTTTGAATTAGACTCATTCCATCCATGACTTCTTGATGAAGTTCAATGGTGGTTTTTCTTTCGCAATCAAGAAAGTTAGACTGCCGCTTAAAGAAGTTTTTTTCGAATTTGGTGTAAGTCTTGTTGAGGGTATTGATCTCGTATGTGTTCCTCTTCAAAGTTTGCTCCATTTCATTATGAGTTTTAAGAAGAGAGGCAAATTCCTTCTTGTTGGATTTCTGAGTCTTAATAATCTTCATCATGTTGGATTGCATTTCAGCCACATTTTTCTGAAGGGTACCCATCATTTCCGTCATTGACTTCATAATCTTTGCACCACCAGCAGATGATCCTTCATCTGATGACATCTCTTGAGAATCTACTGGAGCGGTCCGAATGAGACTGAAGTGAGTGTGAACGTGCAGGGACTGCTCTAGTTCATCCTTCTCTAAATCACTTCTAGACTTTCTCTCTTCTTCATCACCCAAAATATCTTCACGTACCTTGTGAATCTTATTGGATGAACCGTCTGAATGACGAGGAAGGTTAACAACATCATCATGAACATTCGCAGCAGTAATATCTGGAAATGGTCGAGGCTTGGGTGAACCGGGAATGAAGCATTGAGATAGAGGAAGCTCTTCTGAAGACGCATCATTTTTATCTTGTTCCTCCTCAGATGAATAACTCTCCTATGATTCCTTGTCAGTTGAGGGTTTCCCCTCAGATCGAGCTTCATTAGGCTGACTGGCTTCAACCACCTTCTCTGGAGATGCCTCTAATTCGAGAATAGGGGACTCCGACACTTTTTCTTCTTGGGTTATAAGAGTTTTAATAGGTTTCATAATAACTTCCTCTTCAGCAATGGGATCGGGTTAAGCAGGTTCCACAATCTGTTCAATTCTGGATGGAGCCATTAGACGTATTTCTTCAACTAATAGACTTCCAATTCTATAAGAAGAGCAACAACTTGCTCATCTTCTGAAGGAGCAAAGTCACAATCATCGAACTGTTGTATAGGTTCATCTTCATATGAAGGGTTTCCGAAATGATTCCTAGAGCAATCATCTTCATGAACGTACCTAAGAACGACATAAATGTAGTCCTGCATGATTGCATCGAGTCTTTTCAGAGCCTTCATCTCTGCATCAGCATTCTTTTCAAGAGGATTGAAGTTGTCTCTTCAGGCTTGGAGGATCGGAAATAGAGCCCAACCTCTCAAATTTGCTTAAACTAGCTCTTTTCTCTTGAGAGCTTCATAAACTTCCGACGTTTAAGCCCACTTCAGGACTCTCTTTTCAACGTTGACCAACTTCAACCATTGATTGTTTACGCCTTTTCCCTTGATAATCTCATCATACCTAATGGACATTCTATTCAAGACCCAAGTATCAAAGATCTTGATCTTCTTAGCGGCCCTTACTTTGGCCTGATCCATCATTAGGTTAACAATGCAAGTTGCTTCAGAGACCTCCTCATTTGAATCAGTTGCAATATCCTTGCCTTTTCCAATAACCTCAACAGGCTTTTTAGTGGGCCTTAGTTCCCCAAATGTTATTCCAGCGGCTTTTCTGGTTGCTCACATAATCTCGTGAGCAGAAAGAGGTCTGTCAAAAAGTCCAGGCGTGGCTTTAGACTGGACAATCTTTCTAGTCACTATGGACATTGTTTGAACTGGTTTGGGAACAGGGGACTCTTCAATTTGCAAAGAAAGAGCTTTTTTAGGTGTAGTACCAGCAGCAAGGGTAAGAACGACACATTGCTCTGGTTCGAGAGAAACTGTAGCTTCAGCAGCTACTAAATCGGGTTGACGAATAGGAGATTCAATCCTGTCAAGATTTTCAATGTTTGGACCAACTGGCTCAACAGCTGGCCCGGCAGCAAGTTCCTCAACAGGAACAAAGACAGAAAAATTTTGTTCCAGCACAGGAACATTAAACATAGGCTCTTTGGCCTTAGATCGAGAAGGGGTTACCTTAGACGATGCTTTCAAAGACGTAGACGCCCTGGGCGCCTTTATTTTTCTTATTTTGAAGCGGAGGACTTATCGGGATTTCTTAACTAGCTCGCGGTTGGAGACAAGGAAGACATTGGAATACTAGCAAGTGCGAAGGAACCTTGCTGAACTTTGGAATCAACTATTCTAGATTCCTTCTTCGAAGAACTTTTCTGACTAGTAGAACTAGCCTCAGATTCATTCACTATTCTTGTTCTTTTGTTTCCTGTCGACAGGATAGAAGCCGCAGGTTGTTCGGAACGAGTTACGGATCTTCCACCCGTCTATTGGCTTGATGCTCCGGAAACAGACTCTTTAGTGTTCTTCATTCGAACGAGGGTATTGGCAACAGTGAAGACGTTGAACACCCGGGAAGAGTTGATCGACTCAAAGTCCCCCATAGGAACCCCTAAGTGTTCTAACATTCGGCTAAGTTGAGCGGCAAAGCTCACACTTTCTCTGTTCTTGGTGTCAATTGTTGCGCACAAGTTCATGTACAACGTTGAGGCCCAGTTGACCTAAATCTCTTTGGAAATAGTCGTCATATAGTTAAAACGATCTTGACTATAAGGATGAAACGATCCCGCCTTCCCTTGAAGAGCTTTAGAAAAGTAAAGAAATTGTTTCTTTTTCTCCCCTTCCATGGATTTTCCAACATGGAGGGTGTCTCGTTTCTCTTTCATCACTCATATTTGAGTTGGTGTTATGCTTTGTTCGATTTGGTATTGTGTTTAGACAGATCGAACTTTTTTAATCTAAAACTCTCAGTCGTTGATGGGTCATTTGTTGTTCATACCCTTATTATATTGGTGATCATTTTTCGAGTCTGTGTGCGTCCCCTTCTTAACAGTAAAGGAAATAAAATAATAAGATTTGGAGTTAATTTTCTTTTTTTCAATAATGAGTTAATTACTCGAACTGATCTTTCATATGTAGACCCTCTTATAAGTATTTTTTCATGATTTGTATGAGTTTCTCACTATTTCGACAATATATGTAAATGATTCATTGTTATCTGACATTACTTTTTCCGGCATTACTTATTAGTACTCAATTATGAATAATTTTAACTAGCGGTTATAATATTTGATAGAGATTCTTTCGATATTGTTTCATTAGTTCGTTCGTTCTTTTTCAACATTCATCGTTTAGGAAAACAAATGAGTTCGTCTTTTTAGTGACATATCAACTAATTGCATGATCATTGGTTTTTTCATTGAGAATTTTGTTTTTATAAATTGTTCATATTTAATATGAATGACCATGATTAAAAGTTACAACGCTCTACCAATGAGTTATGAATCTTCACCGATCCACGATGAATGCTCGCGACGGAGACACAATTATCATACTCTTTTCCATCTCCAATCAACTATCCTTCAAACTAAAAACAACGTTCCAAAACAATACAATTGAAATTAAGATCCAGATAGTACCTACAATTATATCTTTATGCTCAAGCCATTTAATACAATAATTAAAACAAGTTGGGTACAACATTTTTATAAATAAAAAAATGTCTAACTAACTTTAGGAGTATATAGTTGTTTTCTTAATGGGGATGTGATATGGATTGTTTTGGTATAGCCAAAGCATAAATAACCAGTAAAAAATAATCTTGATCATTATTCAAAATACATTTATAATTTAAAATATTAATTAAGATTTTTATTAAGTAATTTCCTATTTTTGAGATCTTGATTTTCTGTGTTTAGAAGAATGTAACACATTACACATTATTTTACCTATATTACTTTATACTTTAATCAAAATATATATTTTTTTTTTTGTAAAAATTGAACTAAAATCTATGAAAAGGTTTTACATGCTAATCTACCATATAAGTACATTTTCTCAATTTGTGATATGCTTAATTTCCTTTAGTTAGACTTTTAAAAATTGATTCAAAACCAATTTTGTTGTTATTTTTCGGTTAATATAGTTAAATATTGACAAATTAAGTTAAAAATTATAAAAGAAGAATTTTGTAAGAGAGAACTTCATGAATTTATTAAAGGAATAAATGGCTATATATATCCATCATCTTACATTTAAAAAATAAAATAAATTTTCATAAACAAATTATTAACTTCTACTAACTACTAGATAAGATAATATCAACTAACTACTAGTTAAGAACAAATAACTACTTCTAGATAAGAATAAAGAGTTATACATCTCCATATACAATAATAAATTAATAAAAAAAACTAGCATATTGTTACGGTCCAGATATAAAGTCTGCGGTCCAAATATAATATCAGCACCCTCCATCGGTCCAATTGAGCACTTAGGCTAGTTTCTGTTTTTTGTTTTAATGTGCTGTTTTGTATTCCTTTTCTATTATTTCTCAAAATTTCTCAAACCGAATTCTGTTATTTCTAGTAATTTTTGTAACTGAATATTCTGGGGCAAGACAACAACTATATAAAGTTGATCTCTCTTCCCCGAGGATGAATGGAATAATGAATATATGAAATTACTTGTGAAAGTTCTTCACCCTCATTGTATTTTATATTTTATTTTGGTATGTTTGGTATAGACTAACAATATTCTCTTCTCATCCATGATTCTTCTTTCCTCTCATCCCAAATTCTTCATTACAAAACCCTTTCGTTGCACTTTGATTATATATTTCCCACCCGGTCCTAAAGATCAGGAACTCGATTTTTTAAATCAAGAACCCAAAACGCTAGTTACAAATCAAGTTGTAACATCTTGATATCAGAGCAAGATGATTCTCAAATGATAGAAAACCCTCCAGCAAGTAAAGATGGATGCTCTAAAGACCCTAATCGAAGGCTTGTCCTAACAAACTACTGCTATGCAAGCTTCAATGGACAGAAGGTTTGATGCCGCTGAAGAAAGATTGGCAGCCATTGAAAGTGGTGCGTCTAATAATGGAAAAGATCCCCGCACCCGACCTTATGTTAATGCTTATTGCTATGAAAAGGCCCTTCCTATATGGCCAACACTACGTTCCTTCAACCCGACTCATAAAGGTTGATTTTCCTGAATTTGATGGGACTAATTTGGAAGGTTGGCTCATATCTGTCGAGCAATTCTTTAAAGTGGACAAGACGAATGATGCCACGAAACTGGACATTGCCCGTATTTACTTTTCAAAAGAAGCAAAAATGTGGTATAACTCATATTTGCAGAACTGCAACCTTGGAGAAGCCTTCTCATGGGATGTATTCAAGAGAGATCTCTTGATGCGATTCGATCCTTCCATACACAACACCCCCATGAGATAATGCATGAACTTGAAGTAGGTCAGCACGGCCCAAGAAGCAACTTACGTGTCCCTAATGAGTAGAAGGCCTTTGTACAGCATTGAACCACCGCTGCTTCCCATGCCATGCAATGTTAACACGGTCTAGCCGAGCGCAAACCGGACAACCGACCCCAGGAAAGGCATATGTTATACTTGCAACGAGGAATGGGAGCCCAACCATGGGTGCAAATCCAAATTATTTATGGTCTCGGCTAATCATCAAGAAGTTCAAGAACCCATTCAAGAACCCATTCAAAAACCAGTTTTTGATGATCCACCTTTGTTGCTTGAGACAGGGGATGAACCTGCCATTTTTTTTGCACACATTCACGGTCTTGTAGGGAATTCCTCGGACACAAGTCAATAGGATGCAGGGAAATCAGCTAGAGAAGACCTTGGAAAATTGTAGTGTTGCTGCCAGGGTGTAAGTAAAAAGTAAGCACGAAGGCCAAATTGTTTCACTTATGGCAAAGACATTGAAAGACACTCTTGAAGATCTCCACAGCAACCTAAAGACCGACCACCAGCCAAGAGAGTAATTAGAAGTCATGGTTGTTTGGATGCCCCTTGTAGTGATGGTCCAGAAAAAGAATTAGGCTTGGATATTTGATTATACTCTAGAGTATAATAGGAAGAAGAATTGTTATTTGGCTGATCCTGGGGTACTTGGCCGAAGGAAGGACTAGTTCTGGATTTTTGATAACACCATAGTATATAAGGGGAGCTGAAAGACGTTTTATTTTTATATATGCACTAGGTCCTAACCAGCTCCACTATTGAAAGGATGTTGCCGAAGGTTTTTTAAGAATTGTGGTCCTAGACCCCCGACACATTCTAGACCTACTGAAAATCTGACCGAACAGCAAGAGAAAATAGTTCTCTTTATAGTTGGAAGGATGTGAATTAGAGGCTGACCAGGACACGGTTTTTTTGTCGAGGGCGACGAATTTTGAAGGGGGAGATAATGCTACGGTATAGTGATAAAGTATTAAATAAATAAAAGAAATTATTTATTTATCTCCCCTATTAATTAGGTTAAATATAATAACTAATTCCTATAATTTCTCAATTTAGTTATTTCTATATTACTATTATAAATAGATAAACAATTGTAAAGATTACTGATGAGAAATTTCTAAAAACAGACTTTTCTAAAAACCGGTCTAATAAATTTAAGTTCTTTAATAATCCCGGCCAACAATCACAGATTTTGAATATTTATTCTAAATAATCAAAAAGGGAGAAATTGTTAGAAAAATCAAGATAGTTAATTTATTAAAAGAAATTTAACTATCTAAAGAACTTAATCAATCTTTAATCATATGTGTAGGAGCAGCTTCAACAAGATCGACTAATCCATCAACAAGATCGGCCAAACCAAAATGCTCTCAACGTGATCTACCCTCTCGGTTAAACTGAATCGGCTCAAACACATTCGAAGTTAAACCGAATCGGCTCAAATTCAGGCCCGGCTAGAGGTGCTAACCAATAATGTTCGGTTGGCTCAATGCATTGAAGATCTTAAAGCCAACGGGAAGATTATTCAAAGTTATGAATAATCTGTAGATGACGTAATGAATATATCTTGGGAATATGCAAAACAAGGTTCTGAGATAAGGCATGCAGCAATCTAATGAATGCAGATTTTATCCAACCTCACAAGCAATCTTCACGGTGCAGGCGATTGCTCCATGCATGGCTGCCATATGTACAAAAAGCAAAGCTACCTACTCTAACCTGCTCGACTACCTATGACCTATCAACTCAGGAGTGAGAAATATGACCGTTGTCATATTTCCCATATAAAAGGAAGCCAAAGCATTGAAGAAAAATACAAATTCTGAGACACGTTATCAACCTGGTTTTCACCTGATCAAACCTGAAAAGCATCTGAATTTATATAGTTCTTTTGATCAAAATGAAACAGTTGTAAACATTAAATATTCCGTTGTAAAAGTGTATTACAATATTGTGTGAGTATAGTAGAGTGAACGGCGAGCAGTAAATAAAACTCGATCGTATTGTGTTGTTGAATATTCATTAGTGAATATCCTTCTCATTGTTTGAGAAGAAGGGGTGACGTAGGAGAGTTTGCTCCGAACATCCATAAAAATGTGTGCCATATGTTCTTCATTTATTTTCTGTCACTAAACTAACCGAACCAATCTTTCTCCATCCCAACCGAACCGAATTCACTTCATATAAACCGATCTCTCCATACTCTCTTCCCTTAACCGAATTGTGTGCATTTGTTTTAGGTTGAAATAGTCATTTCCACCCTTGAACTCGGTTCAAGAGTCCGTGACAACCTGCGTAGTGTTAAGTGATTACCGTTAGAAGGACCCCGGTCCCCTATCGGCTATCCCGATCCTAACAATTACTCATTCAATCAATAATATTATTTAATCTTTCTCTTCAAGAACTCAATCAAATAGTTCTTGTTTATTTTATCAATTCTAGAAATCAAATTTGGTATCAGAGCTTATAAGGGAAAACTCCCAAAAACGATTTCAATGGAAGAACAATATCACTTCTCAGTTCTACCAATAATATCTGGAAGCGTAAAGCTTGATAAACATAACTATATCTATTGAAAATCACAAGTTACTCCAATCATGATAGGTTATGATTTTATGGATATAGCAGAAGGAAATATTGAAACTCCTCCCAAATTTCTTCAAGAAACAGATGGTCAAAATAATACAATTCAAATCAAGAATCTAAAGTTTAAACAATGGCGTATCCAAGATCAAAGGGTACTTGCATGGCTCTTTTCAACATTAACCGACGAGATTCGTCAACACGTCTCAAAATCATCTTTGGCGCAAGAACTTTGGAAAACTCTAGAGAAAATCTATGTTTCTCAATCAAAGAGTCGACTATTTCAGTTACGGAGTCAACTCCTAAACGCACACAAAGGTAGTGACTCTCTTATTAACTTCATTCAACACGTCAAAAATCTGTCAAATGTACTTATCGCTGTTAGACAATATGTTTCTGATTAAGATATGCAACTAACTCTACTCAATGGGCTTGGAGACGAGTTCGAGCCAATGATATGTGTTCTCACTTCTGGACAAGATCGATCGTTTAATGAGATGACAGACATCCTTCTAAATCATGAACAACGACTCATATTCAAGAAAAGAAAATTCCATTATGAAAATATTTCTCGCTCAAACGTTTCGGCGAATGTTGCTTATATTTATGGGAATGGAGGCAGAAAGAACCAAAGATAGAACTGAGAGAATAATCGTCCGCAATGTAATTTTTGTCATAAAATTGGTCATCGCTCCGAAAGTTGTTTTTATAATCTATCTTGTCAAATTTGTAATGTACAAGGACATAGTGCTCTCGAGTGCCCTCATTTTAATCCTTCTACAAATCCTACGACAATGTTAGTTACATCGTCTACTATTGTAGATCCCACTTGGTGTCCAGATTCAGGTGCTACCGACCATATTACTTCTGATCTTAATAATCTACACGTACATACTCTTTATACAGGTACTCAAACTATTAAAGTCGGAAACGGTATGCCTCTAAATATTTATAATATTGGTACCTCTAAAATTTTAAATCAAAATCTCTCTACTTACGTAATATCTTACACATTCCGAATATTACTAAAAATCTGATGAGTGTCACGAGATTTTCATCAGATAATAACGTATGTTTTGAATTCCACCCAAATGTTTGTCTTATTAAAGACCGAGCGAAAATAGTGCTTCTTAAAGGATTACTCAAGGACAAACTTTATTGCATTGAACCTACTGAAAGTTCATTTTCAACATGTTCTAATAAACAAGTATTTATTGGTATTCGATCTCCGGCTCAAATTTGGCATTCACGACTTGGACATCCTTCTAGCGCTACTACATCTTTAGTTATATCACACTTGAAATTACCAGTTTCAGGTAGTAATACTATTTCTTTTTGTGGATCATGTCAATATGGGAAAGAACATAAACTACCTTTTTCGGCGTCAAAATCTACATCTATGGCTCCTTTAGACCTAATTCATTCGGATGTTTGAGGACCTGCTCCTGAATTTTCGTCTGCTGGTTGTCGTTATTTCGTACATTTTTTGGATAATTTTAGCAAATTCACATGGATATATCCGCTAAAAAAATTCGGATGTTTTGAATACATTTATCAACTTTCTTCGACTTGATGAAAAATTATTTAGTCGTAAAGTCAAAATATTGCAAACTGATTGGGGAGGAGAATATTTATATTTCAAATTATTAATGGATAATCATGCTATTTTACATCATTTATCTTGCCCACATACTAGTGAACAAAACGGTATTGCTGAACGAAAAATTCTTCATATTACAAAAACTGGTCTCACTTTACTTGCTCATGCATCTATGCCACTTTATTATTGGAGTGAAGCTTTTGAAAAAGCCACATATCTTATCAATCGTCTTCCTACTCTGACATTACATCAACATTCACCATTCGAGACTATATTTAACTCTTCTCCTGACTATGGTTTTTTGAAGACATTTGGGTGTTCTTGTTATCCACTCACATGACCATACAATCAACACAAACTTGATTTTCATACTACTGAATGTAGTTTCCTTGGTTACAGCTCATCTCATAAAGGTTATAAGTTTCTTCATATTTCGTCTGGACGAATATTTATCTCTCGACATGTCACTTTTGACGAACTCACTTTTCCTTTCAAAAGTAAGGACCTTGTGCACTTGTTTAAACCACAAAAAGACAATGAGACATCTCTTCCAACAACTATACTTAATTCATCAATATCACCTCTATTATCTCATATCACTTCACTGTCTCCATCATCACCCTCTTCGACCTCTACAACATCAACAAACACTATATCATCTTCTTCTACTACTATTATTGTTCCTTCAACACAACCAATTATAACAATAGTTAATGCACATAAATCTTCTACTCATCAGATGATCACACGCAATAAAGCACGATCTATGTCCTCATCAGCTTTCATTGTTACTTCTTCTGCTACTACACCTACATGTTTTACCAAAGCTAATAAAGATCCACAATAGCGTCTTGCCATGATAAATGAATATAACACTCTTATTCAGAATAAAACATGGTCTCTTATTCCTCATCATCATCTCATAATATTGTTGGATGTAAATGGGTTTTCAAACTCAAGCATAAAGTTGACGGGTCTATTGATCGACATAAAGCACATCTCGTGGCTAAAAGATTCCATCAAAAACAAGGTATTGATTATGAAGAGACATTTGGTCTTGTGGTAAAACCCACTACTATTCGTGTTATTTTTTCTTTGGAAATATCTTATCAATGATTCATTCATCAACTTGATATTAGCAATGTATTTCTTCATAGGTCTCTACAAGAAGAAGTTTACATGGCACAACCACTCGGTTTTGTCATTCCAAATTTTCCTAATCATATATGCAAACTTCATAAAGCAATATACGATCTTAAATAGTCTCCTCGTGCCTGGTATGCTACTCTCCGTACTACTTTACTATCTCTTGATTTCTGTTGGGTCAAATTATTTTGACTAAGGGTCAAAGTACTTTGACTAATGGAATTTTGATGATGAGTTTGTATAAAACATAAACTAATTCGTATAATTGTTTTTGGTGCAGGTGTATCGAAAACATGTTATATTATACTAAGTCTAAATGAGGTTCATTAGACTGATTGGCCATTAGATGCATATAGTTAGACGTACAGTCTAACAAACGTAGTTAGACGTGCAGTCTAACAGATACGTAGTTAGACGTGCAGTCTAACAGACGTAGTTAGATGTGCAATCTAATAGACGTAGTTAGACGTGCAGTCTAACAGATACGTAGTTAGACGTGTAGTCTAACAAATGTAGTTAGACGTGCAGTCTAACAGATACGTAGTTAGACGTGAAGTCTAACAGATACGTAGTTAGATGTGCAATCTAACAGATACGTAGTTAGACGTGTAGTCTAACAGATATGTAGATAGACGTGTAGTCTAACAGATACGTAATTAGACGTGCAGTCTAACAGTTACGTAGTTAGACGTGCAGTCTGTTAGGATCGGGATCGCCCTTGTAAGACCGGGGTTCCGATTTTGGGGGTGACCACTTACAACAACACAACACGCTCTGATTGGTGATAGTCCGGTTAGAGACTAAAATCGTTTCTTAACACCACGCAAGCTGTCACAGACTCTTGAACTGGGTTCAAGGGCGGAAATGTCTATTTCAGCTTGAAGCAACACACAAGACTTGATTTTGATGAGATTTATAAGGAATCGGTTAGAGAGGATAGATAGACCGGTTTGATTAATAAAGGAAATTATGTTTCGGTTTGGTTTGAAATGAGTGATAGTTCGGTTTGGAGTAAGTGAGCCGGAAATACAGAAAATGACACGAGACAAGATTTTTATGGATGTTCGGAGCAAACCCTCCTACGTTACCCCTTTTTCTCAGATTATGAGAAAGATTTCTACTAACTTTAAATGTTACAACACTCACACAATGCCGGACGAGCCTTAATCGCTACTCGCCGGTTACACCACTTCACTCTGATGTAATACAAATGATTCAATACAACAACAATGCTTTCAATAATTGAGACTGCTATTTAGGATCGCGCATGAGATTTCTTTTCTCTCTCTTAAGATTTTTCGAACCGTATTAAATGAAGACCCTTCGTCTTCCTTTTATATTGAATAATGTCCCAACGGTCATTTTCTTCTCTCTCCGTAGGATTGGCCATTCTGAAACCACGCCGGTGTAGAGATGTTGCGTGCACGTTCCATCTTTTTAAATCTTGGCAACCCTGCGTGCACCGGTCAGGCTTTGATGACGTGAGCGGTTTGCAGTTTTTGACACATGGCAAACATGCACGTTCCGGCTGCCTAATTCAGATCTTGCTTCGGATCTTGGATAATCAGATCATCATTATTTTTATATCATGCTTCTGATCCAGATCTTATCTTCTTGTATTTTCCTAAGAAGTATCTATCTCGTCATATTACGTCATCTTATATTTCGAAGTTTCCGGTTGATCTTTTCGTAATATGATTCGGCTGAGATTGAGAGCTTTTATTGCTAGCCGGTCCGGTTGAGATGTTGAAACCGGTTCCTTTTGATCATGGCTTGATCATTTGGAGCCGGATTACTTTGGTGTGTTCTCCATCCGGTTTATGCGACTTGATCTGTTCCTACACATGAAAGTTGAAATTAATTAAGTTCTCCGGCCGGTTAAAATTAACCTACTTAATTTTTTAACAATTTTTCCCTTTTTGATTATTTAGAATAAATATTCAAAAATTGTAGTGTGTAGGCGGTTTTAAAATTAACCTACTTAATTTTTTCTAACAATTTCTCCCTTTTTGATTATTTAGAATAAATATTCAAAACTTGGAATGTGTGACCAGTTTTTGAGAGAACTTAATTTTGGCCGATTTTGAAAAAAATATGTTTATCAATTAATTTCTCCCCTTTTGATACTTTTCAATGAAAAGTTTCAAAATAAGCTAATTTTCAAAAATGCGAATTATAATTTAAGTTTGGGATCTTTCGAAAATAACTAAGTTCATAAACCGAGATAATTTAAAAACGATGGATATTTTAGACGATAAGTAAAGTAAATAAGTTCATAAAGTATAAATTAAAGAAATAAGCTAGGGGTCGGATGGTCCTCCCTTTTCCTTTTCTTTCTGCCTTGCCTCCTCCTCTTTCCATTCTCTCTCTCTTCTGTCCGCATCCATGCACCAGCCGTCTAGGAGACTTGTTCTTCCGGGCCTTCGTGGGTTGAATCGAAAGAGACCGTCTGCTGGTCAGGGTGGTCGAGATAGTGGAGCAATTAACGGTCCTTGACTTGGCGATGCAACTGATGATGAGGCAGCGGATTTCTTCTTCCTCGGGTGGAGGTGTTCAGTATCTTCTTCTTCATCAAGAGGTTCTTCAAGCTGACCAACCGGTTGAGAACCTTCAATGCCGCTTTGTTCGACCTGTTTTAACGGACTCGATATTTGTTTTCTTTTAACCCTCTTCCTTGTTACCATTGTGTACTGGACTTGAGTTGGCGTGGTTTCCGGTTGTGCGGCTTTTTCTTCCTCATCAAATTTCTTGGATAACTCGTGATCCTTGTCTTCCGTTTCCTTTCTCAACCGTTCCATGTCTTCCTCTTCGGCTTGGATTCTCAAAGCTGTTTTGGCATCCATTCGAATTTGTTCTTGATTTTTAGCCGCTTGCGTCTTAGTCAACTCCTCAATCTAAGTTGCCATTACTTGTATCATCTCCAGAAGCGGGGCAGTTTCCATTTCAACTAACTTTTCAACCATTGTCTTGATCGATGCTTGGACCGCTTCAATTAGTTCGGCTTGGATGGAAGAAATTCTAGCTTATGTGACCGTGTTAAATTCGTTAAATGAGGAAGCGACGGTATCGGTAATGATCTCCTTTATGTGCTCGAGTCCTAGATTCTGATCAGCGTGAATTGGAGATTTCGCCCGTTTATTCTCGTTTTCATTTTCTTGCGGCTGAGGTCCCTCTTGCCCGTCCTTTGCCGGGTTGGAAATTTCACCAATTTCAAAGATTGGTTTACTTTGAAAATCTTCGAGATGTAGAAAAAGAGGTTTGCATCTTTCTCTCCAATCTGCCTCTAGCCGGTTGATGTTGTTGATGTTGTTGATGATGTCTTCTCGTACTTTTTGGAACCGCTTAACCATTTTCAGTTCCTTCTGGTTTAGTTCTTCTCCATCCGTATTCATCAAGGCTTCGGTTACTGCTTTCAACTTAGCGTTTTCGTCGATCAGCTCCGTTTTGACATAGACTGCTTGGATAATTTCAGTGCCTGCCAGATCGAGAGCCTCCTGCTCTAATCGTAAAAGCTCCGTCCAGTATTTGTTTCCTATGAGGTTGGAGATCATGTGGGAGAGCCTGGTTTCACTTATGAGTCTGACCCACAAGTGGAATGGGCTGGCAATTCCTTCGGCTTCCTCATTCATATCACCAATGAATTTTTGGAACATAGCTTCTTCTTCTTCTTCCGAAATTGGAACTTTAGCGTCTGGTGTGATTTCAGTTTGACTGGGACCGATTAAGTTTCTTTGCGAATCACTTCCTCCTTGTACCGGAGGATTTTCGACCAGTACCTGTTTTCCCTTTGAAACCTGAGATGGACCTTCAGGTGTGATGGATGGATTGGATGGCCCATCTTGGGCCGGTCTAGGGTTGGATCCGGTTGGAATAGCTTTGTCCCCAACTGAGCCGGATGCCTGCCTTTCGTCATTGACTCCCTTCCGCACCGAAGGGATAATAGTTTCAGAGTTGGCCGCCTCTTCGGCCGGGTGGATTGAGGTCTGACCGGTTGCTTCAACCCGATCAGAATCCTTAAGTGTACTTGTCGCATCGTCTTCAATAGTACGATTGACATCCTAAACCACGTTCTCTATTGCCTCCGAGGTTCTCAGCCCAATATCGTCGATTACATCGTTGACATTTTTGGAAGGAGACTTAGATTGTTTGGAGTGAGTACTAACCTCTTTAACCGGAGTTTCCTTTAATTTAGACTGTACGACGTGGCTCCCCGAAGATTCGGTTTGCCTTGATGGAACCGGTCCGGCTGAGTTGGTCTCTTTTTCCGGACGAGGAGAAGAATGAATTGATATCGGACGAACTACGTTTATTGGTTTTGGATGTATCAGCGGATCAGATCGCTTAGGGAATTTTCCTAAGGATAAAGTTTTCTCGGAATCTTGGGGTTGGTTTGCCGGTTTCTTACCGGTTTTCATCGCTGAGATTTTCACTCTTCCCTTTTTCTGTGGGACCTCGGTTTGTTTAGCCTTTCCTTTCGGATCGGCTTCTTTGGAACCTTCGCCAACCGGAGCAGTCGGTTTAGTTTCTTTTGATACCTTGGCCCTTGTAGCTCTCGGCTTGGCCGTTTTAACAGTCTTGGTGCTCATGTTGTCAGCATTTAATATTTTAGAGGGAGAGAGCGGTGTACCTTCACCGATTTCGATGTGTAGAAAACGTAGAATCTTTCCGATCGGTATGGCATAAGCTTGTACCCGACCATTTGTTTTGGCGACCACCTCGCATAGTTGCTCGAATAGAACACATCCCCAGTCGATCTTGTCACCGCGGACAATTGCCATCATCATCTCTAGCTTTAGTTTAGTCATGTTGTCGAAATTACCTCCTTTTCCTTGAAAAGACTTGGAGATAATGTCCAGCAACCATCTGAATTCCAGCTTAAGCTTGTTCTTCCAGCTAGAATGAGTTACCAGATCCGCTTCATCATTTGAAATTGCCAACCGGACTACTTCAGAGTCAGCTTCTGATAGTCGTGTTCGGAAATCTCTTCCAGTGTTGGGCAAGCCGAGAGCTTCCGAAAATACATCTTCAGTTATATCGAAAGCCTTGTCGCACACGGTGGTGGAGATGGTTCTCTTCGTCAGAATCGCCGTGTTGAAGAACTCTTCAACTTCAGTTTGATGAACGACGAACGGACCAGAGAGATAGGTCTCTAGCCCAGATTCCTTCAAGGATTGGAGTATTGCTTTGTGTTCGCCCGTCGCATGTTCTTCAATATCATTGAAATCGACCTGCAAGATGTAGTTGAATGGTGTGTTATCTGATCCCATGATGAATTATTTTGATGAAGAAGATGAAGATCGTGAGGAGATATGAATGTAGAAATCTTTAGAAGTTTTTAAAGAGAGAAAGAGTGATTGAATAATGAGAGGTTTTGGATTTATATAGGTGGGCGGTTTTTGACGATTAAGAAAACGAACCGTCACTTCATTCATGTTTTTGGCGCCAAATTTCCCTCCAAAAGTTACTGCAGTAATTGTGGGGAATTAATATGGTCGGTAAAATTGGGCGGTAAACTGTGGGCGGTAGGTTTGAAGTTTAAGATGTGTTTTTGAGATTTATTTCCTTAACCAGAAATTTTGGTTAACCGGAAGATTTTGACGTACGATTGAGTTCTGATGAGAGATGAAGTTGTGTTTGAAATTTTGTCAAATCGGAAGTGAATTTGTGTAGAAAACCGGAAGAATGAAATATGAAAATTTTATAAATTAATTCGGAAGAGACAGTTACATAGATAGTTATCTGGTCGAACAACAAAATGACCAAAATAACAAGAAACTATATAAATTTAAGGAAAGAAAAACCAGTTTCCTTCTCTCATTCTGTCTACCCATTCTTCCACAGTGTTGCCAGTCCGGTTTTCAATTCTTCTTATCCAGCTTTTCATCATGTGATTGGTCACGGTGTTGGTCGGTCCTACCGGAACACCCGGTCCGAGGTTGGATAAGTTTGCACGCATGTATCAGCTTATTTGAGGAGCAAAGCCGATTCTTCCCCTTGGAGCTTGGACGAGCTTCTTACGGTTGTTAAAAAGGTATGAGGCCCAGTTTATGGGCAGAGGTGTGAGGATTGAGATCATGAGGTCGAATACCTCCCGGGAATAGTTTTGATTTGCCATTCGACCCAGAATGGACCGCTGGACCAAGTCTTGAAGGACTTGGTAGTGGGGTGCGAGTTCATCTTTCGGACCGCAATCTTCCACCGGATCGATAGAGCCGGAGAAGATGAAGGAGTAGTCATCTTTTGCTGGGAAGTTGGGTGTTGGAAAATCCGAAAATCCTTCGGATGGAAGATGGAAAATTTTGGCGAATGACTCCTCGGTGAGTCGATGTAATGTTCCGTCAATGATGGTGTTGATGCTACCATCGTTTCTCACGTATCCGTTATTGAAAAATTCATACACCTCCTCTTCGAGGATGGTGTTTGATCCTTCAAGAAATCTCTGCAGACCGGATTCGACTAGAGGTTCAAAGATAGCTTCTTCGAATCTAGAGTTAAACATATCGTCAAAGTCGACAATGACGGTGTTTCGGAGTTCGACATTCATCTTTGAAAGGTAGATTGAGAGTCGGATGAATAAGGTTTGAATATTCAAGCTATAGAGAGAGAAAGGGATTTCTGAATATTGTGATTTGTTTGAGAAGCGGTCATGTCTTTATATAGTGCAGGCGGTTAAGAAGCATTTAATGAGAATATTTTGAAAAATCAGACCTTTCATGTATGGTCATAAATGTTTGACGCCTTTTCAAGGGAATAATTTGCTTGGGAAGGATAATTAGTAGGCTGTCTAGCACAAAAACCGCTCAGCTGGGGAGCGTAGCCGGTTTTGTTTGAGGTGATCATCTTCTTCAGGTTGTTGAAGATGATCCAGGACTAGTTGACCGGTGTCCCAACCGTTATGGCAATTATCATTTCAAACATTCGCTGGGTATAATAGTAGCTCTTTTCTCTACCCAGAACGGTTTTTTCCCAGAATCTCGCTTAGAATCTGGTACTTGTGAGTGAGTTGGCTTTTAGCACCTCAAGGCTTAACCGGGATGTTAGAGCTTGAAAATAAATGACATATTTCTTCCATGGTCACCGGAGAATAAGTGAGATCGGTTACCCCTTCAGTGGGTAAACCGCAATATTCAGCGAAATCCGTCTCGCTGAATAGGAATGATTGACTGTAGACTTGTGCCACAATGATTTCCCGGTGCGCCTCTTTGGCTATTTCGAAAAACTCATCGACTACCAAGCAGTCGATGATGAATCTATTCTCTAAGAACTTTATTAGTCTGGTTCTTTCAAGGGCTAGAAACATTTCCTTGATGCCATGATCTTCATTCTGGTAGATGGAGTTGAAGTCGGCTAGCAGGATCTTTTTAGAGAAAGGTGAAGAGTTCATGTTCTTGTGATAAGTTTGACTCAAATGTTTTTGTGAATAGTGATCTTGTGAGATGTTTTTGAAGAGTGAAGGGTTGTTTATATAGCCAGGGGTTCGGCTAGGTTAGTAGGATAAGCGTGCTTAGTGATGTCATCGGTTAATTAATAGGAGTTAACTTGTTTAGGTATACAATGTTTAGTTTCAATGCAATAGTAATGATTACTAAAAATTTTCATGATGAAAATAAATATATGGGCAATATGTTAGTCTTCCTCTCTTGATGATGGAAACGTGTCGTCATCTCGATTGAGGCAGATTGTTTTATAATTCTGTACGCGTTTAAAAACGTTTGCCCCAAAAATGATTTTCTTGACTTTTAAGAAATAAATATAACATATAGAAATCTCTTAAACAAAATTGAAATAAAATCAAATTGGTGAATTGTTTAAAAACCAGTTTGTGACCAAAGAGTCGCCACCTAAATTTTTATAAAACTAGGAAAATAAATTATTTGGCATGTAAAACAATAACGCCTTTGAAAAAGAAATTCTTTAAAGGTTCGGTGCTTGGTTACACGTGAAAATGGGCTTTTGGCGCTATGTCTCACATGCCTGTTAAAAAACAGTCTCTACTTTAACAATTTTGGCCCTTAAAAAAATATTATTATACTTTACATTTTAGACATTTTGGATCCTACCATACTAAATCTTAATACTAAGGATTATAAAATAAATAAAATAAAATAAAAATAAAAATAAAAAAATAACCTTAGATCTAGTTACTTAAAAGAATAAAAAAATCAACTATACAAAATAAGGCAAATTTTACATTTTTTTTATTTTGGTAGTGTTTTTGAAAACTTTTTCTGCTTTTTTATTTATTTATTTACATGTTATTTCTATTCTACTTATTTACATGATTAAGGTATATAAATAAAACCTACACGCCTATCAAAACAATAAATTTAAAGGAAATCATTCATAATATAAAGTACAAAGAAAATAAAAATCAAATGAAAGTAAAATTCAAATTCAAATTTAAATAAACAAAAGAAAGGAAAAAGAGCTTACAAATGGTTACTCTTTATATCCTTGCAAAAAAATGAAAACCCTAATCAAGAGACTTGTGACTCAACAAATCTAGTTGGTGCTCTTGCTTAGGTTTTTTAGAAAAGTAGGGTCTAATTCGGCAGTCTAATGTGTAAAGAGAGAGAAGAAGGTGAAGATTGAAGGTCGAAAGTTGAAGTTCTTGCTAGGGTGTTAAGAGGGGTATTTATAGGCCAAGCTATGAAACCCTATGGCCCAAAGGCCCATTTAACAAACTTGACCGTTGGAAAGAAAACTATTTTAAACATTTACAAATGTTTAAAATAATGGAGCAATCTCCACTTGACATGTCACTAAATCAAGTTTTCAATCCAATGGGATTTAATCTTTATTTAATAAATGATGTAATACTTGGTCATTTTAATTTTTAATTAAAAATGACCAAGCCTTCATGCTTCTCCAACGGCTGAATTATTCTTCCTTTGACAACTTCTTCCTTTATTTTAGCAATCTCTTTTTTCCTTCTTTGACCTAGAATGCTTCTCATTATTGTGTAGACACCGTTATCTTTTTATTTTTGCACGTTATCCCTTTACACACTCTTCATCCTACAAAAAAAAGATTTTGTTAAAAATAAAAATAAACAATTTTATTTTTAATTATTCCTATTTATAAGGAACAATTCTAATTAAATAAATAAAATGCAAACTAACTTATTCAAGAAATCAAATTTCAAAGTTTAATCTAACTAATCTAACAAACAAAATATAACTAACGAAATTTTATAAAAACGCTAATATATATTTTGTAAAATATATATTTTTTTTTATTTTTAATTTTTTTTATAAATACCCAAGGTAATTAATTAAATAAAACCTTGAATATTCTAAGTATAATAACTTCTCTAAGTGTTGTAACATAGACAAATTACTACCTTAACTTTATTAAGAATCCAAAATCAATTATTTTCAAAAACTCAATTGTTCTAAAAATAATCGTCTTTAATATAAATCGTGCAATGAGTCCGTGAATGAATTCGAGAAAATTTTATAGACTCAGATTTATGAAAAGTATAAACTATAAAATTAGGTGTGAAAAATGAGTGTCTACAGAATGCCCCTCTTGGACAAAATTTGTAGAAAACACTTGGTTTAGAAAAATGCATGTCCAAGCTTGAAAATAGGCACTGCATTTTGAAAACACCCAATTTATAGTTTATTTTTGGCTTCCTTGAATGAAAAGAGAACAAACCTGACGAATCTCTCGGGAGACCCGTGTAATTTACCCTTCATTCTTCAAAGTCGGTTTATCATCCACTCGTTGACGATTCACATTTGTTTAGAATATGCATCGCTCCTGGTTTATCGATCATGTAGATCGAGCCTGGTGGTTTCGACCATATTTCTACACACCTCGCCTAGTCTTTGGATTGTACATGAGTACACATCTTGACTTAGTTTGCTGATTGTATATATATATTTTTTTTAGCGAAATACTATTTAATCACAATTCTACTTAGTGATTATATAGAATCTAAGTATCGCTGGTCAATTTAGCGAAATACTATTTAATCACAATTCTGTTTAGTGATTATATAGATTTAAGTATCGCTGGTCAGTTTAGCGAATACTATTTAATCACAATTCTGCTTAGTGATTATATAGATTTAAGTGCCGCTGGTCAGTTTAGCAAAACACTTTTTAATCACAATTCTGCTTAGTGATTATATAGAATCTAAGTATCGCTGGTCAATTTAGCGAAATACTATTTAATCACAATTCTGCTTAGTGATTATATAGATTTAAGTATTGCTGGTCAGTTTAGCGAATACTATTTAATCACAATTCTGCTTAGTGATTATATAGATTTAAGTGCCGCTGGTCAGTTTAGCGAAACACTTTTTAATCACAATTCTGCTTAGTGATTATATGGATTTGAGTATCGCTGGTCAGTTTAGCGAAATACTATTTAATCACAATTCTACTTAGTGATTATATAGATTTGAGTGCCGCTGGTCAGTTTAGCGAAACACTTTTTAATCACAATTCTGCTTAGTGATTATATGGATTTGAGTATCGCTGGTCAGTTTAGCGAAATACTATTTAATCACAATTATGCTTAGTGATTATATAGAATCTAAGTATCGCTGGTCAATTTAGCGAAATACTATTTAATCACAATTCTGCTTAGTGATTATATAGATTTAAGTATTGCTGGTCAGTTTAGCGAATACTATTTAATCACAATTCTGCTTAGTGATTATATGGATTTGAGTATCGCTGGTCAGTTTAGCGAAATACTATTTAATCACAATTCTACTTAGTGATTATATAGATTTAAGTGCCGCTGGTCAGTTTAGCGAAACACTTTTTAATCACAATTCTGCTTAGTGATTATATGGATTTGAGTATCGCTGGTCAGTTTAGCGAAATACTATTTAATCACAATTCTACTTAGTGATTATATAAATTTAAGTATTGCTGGTCAGTTTAGCGAATACTATTTAATCACAATTCTGCTTAGTGATTTAAGTTCGAAGTTAGACTTCCTTAATTTTCAAAACACTAGCGTCTTCTTCAACGGTTTTGAAATACTTTCAAGAATCGGTTCCATACTTTCTTCCTTAGAGTGTGTCGAGAGGAAACCACATGTAATCGATGTTCTTCGAGATTCATGCTGTCACTTTTGGGGACTTGTCTTTCGCCAAGACGTTTTGCCCTGAGTTTTTCGAGGGATTTGTTCGCTCGAATGCTTAATCTTTCAACCACGCGTCATGAGGTTGAGCCTCGCTTCTCAAATTCGGAGGTCAGTGTGCTTAAGATTCTATGGCCTTGGGCTCTTTTATACTCAGGGTATATTTAATAGAATCGGTACATTCTTGTTCTTGCATTGGCAATTTAGACAAGAGTCTAGATGAACAACAAATGGTGATTTCAATATCTCAACCTCTACGAGTATTTTTCTATTTTATTCGGCCTCTTTTCTTTATGACCGGGGTGTATCTGATAGATTCAAACACTTTGTTCTTGCTTAGCAATTAGATAGAATCTAAATGAACAACATTATTGTATTTCATATCTCAACCAACACAGTCTTTGTTTAATTGATTTTACTTTTCTTGAGGTCTTAGATCTTTGGCACTTGACCTCCAATTGAGACGAGACATCGCCTTTGTTGATGACATGGTTCCGAGTTTGGGCATTCATCTTTTTATGAGCTCTCTCTTAAACATCAGTAGTTTAAGCTTTCGTCTAGGCTCGAGGTAGATCCATTTGCGAAGCGCTTTACTCAGATTCCACAAGTTACATTAGTTCGTCAAGAGACATCCATTGGGGAAAAACGTATTTTCCCGCATCCCTACTTATTTCTTGCACTCGCTCATCAGTTCGCTTGGCATTAGAAAAAAAATCAGGGGTCTATCTTTTCTTTTTTTTATCTTCCACAAATACCCCTAGTTTCGACACAAGAGGTTTGATTGTTTTGGATAGATTTGTGATCCCAATTTCTCGTTGGCTTTAACTCTTTGGGGATCTTTCAATCATTTCATTTTCATAAAATGCCCCTAGTGTCGATACAGGGTTTGATTTTTGAAAATGTTTAGGACCGGGCTCATACAAGCTGCCTACGTATCCCATAGCTAGGGGAATTCAGGTCCAACGTAGTTCCATGCACATGCTTGTGAAAAATGTTTGTGTATGTGTGAATGTTTTGAAAATCTTTTGAGATCATAAGTCGAAGAGAAAAATACTTTAGCTTTGGGCATTATATTTTCTCAAGTGGGACTCTGTGAGGATCTTGTAGTCATTTTTATTTTAATAAAAATGCCCCTAGTATTGACTAAGAGTTTTTGGTTTAGGAGTCAACTTAGAGTGTGATTAACTCCCTTTTTAATGTATATGCAATGAATGTATGCGATGTGTTGTTAAATGAAATGTCTATCAACTTCTTTCGATAATTGACAGTGGTGACCGCACCCTGGATGGGTTGCCTACGTACTCTCGAGAGAGATCAGGTCTCACGTAGTTCACAGCTTATGAAGTTATGAACTTTGATGTATATGTAATGAATGCATTTAATGCGAAATGTCTATCAATTTCTGTCGATAATTGATAGTGGTGACCGCACCCTGGATGGGTTGCCTACGTACTCTCAAGAGAGATCAGGTCTGACGTAGTTCACAACTTGTGAAGTTATGAACTTTGATGTATGTGTAATGAATGCATGTAATGTGAAATGTCTATCAATTTCGGTCGATAATTGATAGTGGTGACCGCACCCTAGATGAGTTGCCTACGAACTCTCGAGAGAGATCAGGTCTAACGTAGTTCACAACTTGTGAAGTTATGAACTTTGATGTATAGGATTCAACACGCATGCTTTAGATGAAGTATCTTTTGAGCATGTCGACATTGAAGGGTGCTGAGAGTTCTTCTCCATCCAAGGTGGTCAATCTCGTGGCGCCACCTGAAAAGACCTTCTTGACGAGGTAGGGTCCTTCCCATGGTGTTTGGAATTTCCCTATGGGGTCTAGTATCCGTAAGTTCTTCTTTAGAACTAAATCGCCTTCTTGAATGTTCCTAGGTTTCACCTTCTTGTTGAAAGCTCTGGTCATTCTTCTTTGGTATGCTTGCGTGTGACATAATGCGTCTAACCTCTTATCTTCCATAAGGGCTAGCTGATTGTACCGTGACTTACACCAATCTTCCTCCACTACTTGTGTCTCGAGTAAAACTCTTAAAGTAGGAACTTCGATTTCGATAGGTTGCACTGCATCCATTCCGTAGACCAATGCAAATGGCGTTTCTCCCGTTGACGTTCGAATGGTTGTTCTATATCCCCATAAGGCGTATGGAAGCTTCTCGTGCCAATCCTTGTATGTCTGAGTCATCTTCTTGATGATAGTGATGATGTTCTTGTTCGCTGCCTCTACAGCGCCGTTCGTTTGAGGACGATAAGGTGAGGATTTGTGGTGTTCAATCATGTATTCATCTAGTACTTTGAGTACTTCTCCCCGGAAGTGTCCACCATTGTCTGAGATCAAAGCATGAGGAACTCCATAACGTGCAATGATGTTGTTTCGTATGAACTTGGCAACATGTGATGACTTGAGAACCTCATATGATTGAGCTTCGACCCACTTGGTGAAATAATCGATAACCACCAGGATGAATTCGTGTCTGTTTGAAGCGTGAGGATAAATTTTCCCGATGATATCTATTCCCCATGTCGAGAATGGCCATGGTGAAGTCATGTTGTAAAGTAGAAATGCTGGGTGTGCTTCAAGTTCGCGTAAACTTGACATTGATGACACTTCTTAACATATTCTACACATTCTTGTTCCATATTCTGCCAATAATAGCCAAAGCGAAAGATCTTCTTAGCGAGTGCTGATCCGTTCATGTGTGGGCCACATGTTCCTGCATGTACTTCCTCCATGATCTGTGATGCTTGAGGTTGGTCGATGCATAACATGTTCTGACCGTCAAAGGAGCGTCGATATAGCTTTCTTGCGAGTAGCACGTAGTTGGTTGCGTATTGGCGTAGAGCTCTCCTCTCTTTCTTTTGGAAGTGTGAAGGATACTCTCCATGCTCAACGTACTTCTGTAGAGGTTCGAACCAAGGTTTGGGCGCCACTTCGGTGTTGGCAATCGTCCTCTTCTCGAAGTCTCGTTTCTGTTTCTGACGAATCTTCAAAGGCTTGATTTCGATTCCTTCTGGAATTTGCGTCATGGCTGCTAACGTCGCCAAAGCGTCTGCGAATCGATTTTGACTTCTCGGAGCATGTGTGAATGTTACATGTTCAAACTTTTCTATTAGAGTCGATAAGTGTTGATGGTAGGGTTTGAGGTTGTCTCCTTTGACTTGCCATTCACCATTAGCTTGTGAAATGACTAAGTTTGAGTCTCCTACTACTTCTAGACGTCTCGCTCCTTTTTCATGAGCAATCTTCAAGCCAGAGATGCATGCTTCATACTCTGCCTCATTGTTAGTCACTTGATATTCGAGCTTGACTGAGATTGGGTTGTATGTTCCCATAGGATCGATGAGTAGTATCCCGATGCCATAACCTTGTTTTCCTGAAGCTCCATCGAATAATAGCTTCCATGTTGTAGGGTTAATAGTCATCACTTCGTCGTCTGGGAATGCTAACTCCTCTTCGTCTTCAACTTCGATTGGTTGGTCTGCGAGAAAATCTGCTACAACGCTCCCCTTGATAGATTTCTGAATTGTGTATACGATGTCGTACTCTGATATCATCATCATCCACTTAGCTAACCTCGGAGACAAAAGCGTTTTCTAGAATAAATGACGAATTGGATCGAGTCTTGATACTAGCTTGACTGTGTGGGCTTTCATGTAATGCCTTAGCCTCTTAGTGACCCAAGCTAGGGCCCAACACACCTTTTCTACTGGCGAGTAATTAAGTTCGTAGCCTATCATGCGCTTGCTTATGTAGTAGACTGCGACTTCCATCTTTTCCTCGTTTTCTTGGGCTAGTAGACTACCCATTGCGTTTTCCGTGACTGTTAAGTATAGGATTAGCGGTATGCCTGGTCTTGGCGGCATCAGAATGGGAGGATTCTTGAGGTATCCCTTTATCTTCTCGAATGCGTTCTGACAAGCGTCATCCCAAACGAATCTTTCATTTTCCTTAAAAGTTTAAACAAAGGATCACATGTCATAGTCAACTTGTTTATGAATCGACTTATATACTAGATCTTTCCTAGAAAGCCTCGCACTTCTTTCTCGCTTTGTGGAGGTGGCATTGTCGTGATCGCTTCTATCTTGCTCGGATCAACCTCAATTCCTCTTTGCGTGATTAAGAAGCCTAACATCTTTCCTGCTATAACTCCAAATGTGCACTTCTTTGGGTTGAGCCTAAGTTGGAACTTCCTGATACGTTGTAAGATTTTGTCAAGATTTTGGATGTGCCCTTATCGATCTTTTGATTTGACAATCATATCGTCGACATAGACTTCTACCTCCTTGTGGATCATATCGTGAAGAATCATTGTGGCAGCTCGTTGATACGTTGCTCCTACATTCTTCAGCTCGATAGGCATGACTCGATAACAAAATGTTCTGACTTCTGTGATGAACGTTGTCTTCTCCTTGTCTTCAGGAGCCATCAGTACTTGGTTGTAACCTGAGAATCCGTCCATGAATGATAGGAGATGATGGCCTGCTGCATGATCCACTAGCACGTCGATGTGTGGTAGTGGAAAGTTGTCATTAGGGCTTGCTTTGTTGAGATCCTGATAGTCTACACACACTCGGATCTTTCCACTTTCTTCGCGACTAGGACTACATTGACGATCCATTCTGGGTAATCTACCACTTCAAGGAATCCTACGTTGAGCTGTTTCTGAACTTCCTCCTTGATCTTGTACTCGATGTCTGCCTTCATTCTTCGGAGCTTCTGCTTCACCGGTTTCGCGTCTTCATAAAGTGGTATGCGGTGTTGGATGATTTCTGGATCAATGCCTGACATATCTTTATAGGACCATGCAAAAACATCTTTGTTTGCTTTTAAAAGTTTAGTCAGATTTTCACGTTCTAAATCATTTAAACTTTTTCCGATTAAAACAATTTGAGGATCTTCTTCTGTGTTAAGGTTTATTTCAATTGTTTCTTCTGCAACAAGTTCCTTAAGGCCTTCAATAATGACATCATTAAACCGTCAAATTCACTACGAGGTGGAGCAGTAGTGGCACTCCTTGCTTGTGATGATTGTTGACTTTATTTAGGAGAAATGAGTTCTCTTGATGAGCATTTTGTCCTTGAGTTTGACGTGCTTGCATGACTCTTATTTTGAATAGACCTTTCGCATTTTTCCAACCGTCCATGAATGCCCTGCTTACCTTTTCACTTTCTTCTCGCAAGCTTTTCAGATTAAGGGGTTCGATTGTCGCATAAGTTTCGACTTCTGTTGTGAGGTCTTCAAGTTGTTGCCCCAATTGTATCAGTATATCACGAAGATCGTCTATCTTTAGATGAACTGACTCATTGAACCTTCTTGGTGGATTAGTCATTGTAAATTATGGTGAATATGAGTATGTTGTATTCAAGAGAACAAAGTCATTTCGAACCCCTTTATCAAGTAAAACAAGCAATGCGTTGCTCGTATGCACATAATCCCTAACACACCATAGACGCTCAATTTACCCATTCACATTGTAAAACATGTAGAAAAGGATGAGTAAAATAAGAATGAGTTATTTTATTAAAATCCTAAGTGTCATGGATAAAATCACAAACTCAAGTCATAAAATAAAATAAGAAAAGAAAGCAAGCACCCCTCATCCTTTCCTTATAATGTCGCTCATGTATCTTCATAAGGAGATTTACATTTCAAGCATAAATAAATCTAGTTTAAGTCTTCTAATCTTCAAGTCTTTTCATCTTTCTTGATCGTTTTTGCGCCTCATGCGTCTCTCTTGATCGTCTTTGTGTTTCACGCGTCTTTCTTGATTAGATCTTGCGCTTAGAATCTGAGTAGTAAAGACACAAAGAAAGAAAACTAGTTACATTAGATTCTTCTTTTAGCTTTTCTAGGTTTCCTCGATTTTACTCCTTTAAAACTATTAAGTTTAGCCTCAAAATTTCGAAATTGTTCACATGTTTCATGACATTTTAAAACTTTGAATGGATAAACTGAGCGCCTAGAAATATCTATATGCATACATGTATTTATCATATATAGTAGTCAAGTAAAGGGCTTCGTGACGTGGCTTTGTTGCTCGACAGGACGAGACGAGGCAACGGCTTGGTAGAATTGGCTTTTTGGATTTTTGTTCTAAAGTTGGAAATGGCTTAAGAGAGAGTTGTTCCACCGACAAGGATACTATCCCAAAAGAGATCTCTCGATGTAAGGGGAGCTCTCAATTGGACATCCCCCTCACCTCTATTTCAAAATCCCTCACTTTCAATTGTAGGGGATATTTGAAAAGAAGAGAGGGTTAATCCGGGTTTTTTTCTGTTGTTTTTCTCAACTCTCAAATCACACAAAAGCCTTCAAGGCATAGGGTTGAGGGTGTCATTCACATTGACTACCCTTAGCACATAAAATATAGATGTATAGGCTTCGTCCAATGACGTATACCTTATACTATCTTCACATCAGAGCCCCAGAGCTCATGCACATTAAGAAAACAAATTATTTTTTCCCGGGGAATAACATTAAAGTGTAAAATATATTTTTTAAATTGGCCAAAATTGTTTTTTCAAGTTAAGCATCAAAATGTCCCCAGCAGAGTCGCCAGAAAACTGTACGCGTTTAAAAACGTTTGCCCCAAAAATGATTTTCTTGACTTTTAAGAAATAAATATAACATATAGAAATCTCTTAAACAAAATTGAAATAAAATCAAATTGGTGAATTGTTTAAAAACCAGTTTGTGACCAAAGAGTCGCCACCTAAATTTTTATAAAACTAGGAAAATAAATTATTTGGCATGTAAAACAATAACGCCTTTGAAAAAGAAATTCTTTAAAGGTTCGGTGCTTGGTTACACGTGAAAAAGGGCTTTTGGCGCTATGTCTCACATGCCTGTTAAAAAACAGTCTCTACTTTAACAATTTTGGCCCTTAAAAAAATATTATTATACTTTACATTTTAGACATTTTGGATCCTACCATACTAAATCTTAATACTAAGGATTATAAAATAAATAAAATAAAATAAAAATAAAAATAAAAAAATAACCTTAGATCTAGTTACTTAAAAGAATAAAAAAATCAACTATACAAAATAAGGCAAATTTTACATTTTTTTTATTTTGGTAGTGTTTTTGAAAACTTTTTCTGCTTTTTTATTTATTTATTTACATGTTATTTCTATTCTACTTATTTACATGATTAAGGTATATAAATAAAACCTACACGCCTATCAAAACAATAAATTTAAAGGAAATCATTCATAATATAAAGTACAAAGAAAATAAAAATCAAATGAAAGTAAAATTCAAATTCAAATTTAAATAAACAAAAGAAAGGAAAAAGAGCTTACAAATGGTTACTCTTTATATCCTTGCAAAAAAATGAAAACCCTAATCAAGAGACTTGTGACTCAACAAATCTAGTTGGTGCTCTTGCTTAGGTTTTTTAGAAAAGTAGGGTCTAATTCGGCAGTCTAATGTGTAAAGAGAGAGAAGAAGGTGAAGATTGAAGGTCGAAAGTTGAAGTTCTTGCTAGGGTGTTAAGAGGGGTATTTATAGGCCAAGCTATGAAACCCTATGGCCCAAAGGCCCATTTAACAAACTTGACCGTTGGAAAGAAAAATATTTTAAACATTTACAAATGTTTAAAATAATGGAGCAATCTCCATTTGACATGTCACTAAATCAAGTTTTCAATCCAATGGGATTTAATCTTTATTTAATAAATGATGTAATACTTGGTCATTTTAATTTTTAATTAAAAATGACCAAGCCTTCATGCTTCTCCAACGGCTGAATTATTCTTCCTTTGACAACTTCTTCCTTTATTTTAGCAATCTCTTTTTTCCTTCTTTGACCTAGGATGCTTTTCATTATTGTGTAGACACCGTTATCTTTTTATTTTTGCACGTTATCCCTTTACACACCCTTCATCCTACAAAAAAAGATTTTGTTAAAAACAAAAATAAACAATTTTATTTTTAATTATTCCTATTTATAAGGAACAATTCTAATTAAATAAATAAAATGCAAACTAACTTATTCAAGAAATCAAATTTCAAAGTTTAATCTAACTAATCTAACAAACAAAATATAACTAACGAAATTTTATAAAAACGCTAATATATATTTTGTAAAATATATTTTTTTTTTATTTTTAATTTTTTTTATAAATACCCAAGGTAATTAATTAAATAAAACCTTGAATATTCTAAGTATAATAACTTCTCTAAGTGTTGTAACATAGACAAATTACTACCTTAACTTTATTAAGAATCCAAAATCAATTATTTTCAAAAACTCAATTGTTCTAAAAATAATCGTCTTTAATATAAATCGTGCAATGAGTCCGTGAATGAATTCGAGAAAATTTTATAGACTCAGATTTATGAAAAGTATAAACTATAAAATTAGGTGTGAAAAATGAGTGTCTACAAATTCATAGATTTAATTTTCAAGGTGTGCATGAAAACGCGGTTAGCCGTCCCAAGTTAGTCAGAGAAGTTCAATTTACCGAAACCATGATGCATTTTATTGGTTGGTTTTCCATGACCAGTTTTATAGAGATAGCTTATTCCGGTGTGAAGAGATGTCGAATCAGATCGACATTTGTTCAGCTTTGGATTAAACTATCTGTTTTGCCAAGTCATTTGAACCGCTCAATATGTATACATGTGGTTTGATATTATGAATTTGTCATGCATAACCGGAGACTTCCTTCCGGTTAGCATCCTTGAAGATTTAATGTCCTATTACGGTACGGTTTGAGAAGCGAGAGCTTCTCCCTGAACATATACCCCGGTTTTTCATGATAATGTATTTTGAGAGCAAGTAGTGATGATTATGGCATAAGTTGTTTGCTATCAGTAAGTCCTAAAATGTTTCTGAAATAAGAGAACTTAGCTTCCTGTAGCGGTTTGGTGAAGATATCAACCACTTACTGTTCAGTTGAGACATACTCCAGTCGGATGTGTTTCTGTTGAACATGCTCCCGGATGAAATGATGTCTTATATCAATGTGCTTTGTTCTTGAGTGTAACACCGGATTATATGTGATCGCTATTGCACTGGTGTTGTCACAAAATATTGGCGATTCTTCAGCAGTCACGCCAAAATCCCTTAGTTGTTGTTGGATCCAGAGGAGTTGTGCACAGCATCTTCCGGCTTCTAGGTACTCTGCATCTGCGGTTGATGTTGCAACTGATGTTTGCTTTTTACTATTCTATGAAACTAGCCGATCTCCAAGAAATTGACAAGTCCCACTTGTACTCTTTCGATCGATTTTGCAGCCTGCATAGTCTGCGGCTGAGTAGCTTATGAGATTGAAGCTTGAATCTTTTGGGTACCAAAGTCCCACGTCTTGAGTTCCTTTCAAATACTTTAAGATCCTTTTAGCAGCGGTATAATGTGATTGCTTTGGGTTGGCTTGATATCTCCCGCATACTCCGACTGCGAATAAGATATCTGGTCGGCTGGCTGTTAGGTAAAGTAATTAACCAATGATTTCTCGATATGTTGTGATGTCGACTGCTTGACCGTCCTCATCTTTGTCTAGTTTCATAGAGGAGCTCATCGGTGTAGCCGCCTCAACACATGTGTCCATTCCAAATTTCTTCAACAGTTCGGTTGTGTACTTTGGTTGCCTTATAAATGTTCCGGTTTCGATCTACTTAACCTGAAGTCATGGGAAGAAATTTAGTTCTCCCATCATACTCATTTGAAATTTGTCAGTCATCATTTTTGAGAATTTATCACATAATTTTGGATCGGTTGATCCGAAAATAATGTCATCAACATAAATTTGAACAAGTAATATGTGTTCCTTTTTCTCAAATTTGAAAAGGGTTTTATCGACCGAACCTATTGTAAATTTATGATTAAATAAGAATTTGGTTAATGTGTCATAGCAATCTCTTGGAGCCTGTTTCAAACCGTAAAGGGCTTTGTTTAGCCGGTAAACATGATTTACGTGTTCTGGATTTTTAAAACCTGGAGGTTGATTAACATACACCTCTTCATTTATCTCTCCGTTTAGAAAAACGCTTTTAACGTCCATTTGAAAAACTTTGAAATTTTTGAAAGCTGCAAATGCTAGAAATATTCTAATGTCCTCAAGTCTTACCAAAGGAGCAAATGATTATTCAAAATCAATGCCTTCTTCCTATTTATAGCCTTGAGCCACTAGTCGAGCCTTGTTCCTCGTAACTAAACCATCTTCATTGAGTTTATTTCTTAATACCCATCGTGTTCCTATAACCGGTTTGTATTTCGGTCTAGGGACTAAGTATCAGACTCTATTTCTCTCAAAATCGTTTAATTCCTCTTGCATTTCTAAAATCCAATCAGGATCTAGCAACGCTTCATCCACATTTTTCGGCTCAATTTGTGATATGAAAGCTGAGTTTTCATAGTGTTCCAAATTTTGTTGCCAAGTTCGGACGGGTGATGAGATGTTACCTATTACTAGTTCAAGAGGATGTTTTTATTCCTTCTGAGGTTTATCCGAGACGTGTCTTCCAAGCATTCGGTTGGCTAATCAAGGTTAGACTGATCGGTAGGCTGAACATAATCAAACCGACCGATTTCTTCAGTTGAAACTGAAGAGTCAACTTTCTGCGGTAAAGCTGCTTGATCAGGATGAGGTTCAGCATCAACCTCTTGATCATTGACAAACCGTCTGTAAACCGGAACCTCATCTTCATCATCAGAATAGATATTGAAATTTTCCATTCTGTTGTGAAGGTCGAAGGGTAATGCAGTATTTCGTTCAACCGATTCATCAAAAACAACGTGGGATGTTTCTTCAACCGTTAAAGTTTTAGTATGCTTTGCTTACGGCTGAGTAACCCAACATTATTCCTTCATCGGATTTGGCATCAAATGCGGTCAAATAAGTTTTTCCGTTGATGTGAACATAACATTTACTACCAAAAATTCTAAAGTACCGGATGTTAGGAATTCTGTCATAGTATTTTCAAACGGGGTTTTAGAAAATCGTTTGGTGACTAGAGACCGGTTTTGTGTATAACATGCGGTATTGATAACCTCAGCCCAACATTTTTTAGTAACACCCGAATCGGCTATCATTGACCTTGCGGCTTCCTTAAGAGTTCGGTTTCTTCTCTCAGTCAGGCCGTTTTGTTGAGGAGTTCTAGAACTAGACAACTCGTGCCTAATGCTGGAATCGAAAAGAAAAGTAGTTAAATTACTCTTTGTAAATTCGGTTCCTCTATCACTCCTAATTTTGTTTACCCGAATGGATTTTTCATTTTGTATTCTCAAAATCAGTTTAATCAGGTTTGGAGTTGCTTGATTTTTGGAAGTCAGAAATGTTACCCAAGTAAATTTAGAATAATCATCAACTACTACCATAGTATATTGCATGCCTCCTATACTTGTTACCCTAACCGGACCAAACAGATCCATATGCAAAAGTTCTAGACATCATTCGGATTCATAGTTTCCCTTACTTTTAAAAGAAGATTTTATTTGTTTACCCATTTGACATGCAGCACATACTTTGTCTTTTGAAAATTTGACATTTGGAAAACCGTGAACTAGTTCCCTGGAACATATAAAATTTATTGTTTTAAAGTTCAAGTGGTTTAGCCGTTTATGCCAAAGCCAGTTTGGATCATTTCCAACTATCATACATACGGGGTTTTCAATCTTAGTTTTCCAATCAACTTTATAAATATTTTCTATCCGTTTTCCGGATAGTAGTGTGTCACCTTGATGATTTTTAACCAAACATGCATTTTTATGAAACTCAACAGTGTATCCTATATCTCACATTTGACTAATGCTTAACAGATTGAAATGAAAATTTTCTACCAATAATATATTATTTATAGACAGGTTACCATGGAAAATCTTACCCTTGCCCACGGTTCTACCTTTTGAGTTGTCACCAAATGTGATTATTGCTTCAGTTTCATAAATGATGTTGGTTATTAGTCCACTATTGCGGTCATGTGTCTTGAGCATCCGCTTTGTAGATACTACTCCGAGTTTCTTAGCCGGTTGCTTCTCCTAACCTGCAAAAAAGGAATATTTACACATTTCTAGTACCCACATTCAGTTGGGTCTGTGGTTGATTAGTCCCTTTAGAATCCAGACTTGAATAATTCGGATCACTTTCCCGTAATGGTTTTAATAGTGTTTGTTTTAGCCTCTTGTTTGCCTAAAAGTTCCTTGTGACGTTGTGATGAGTATTTTTGATTATGTTTAGGTAGGTCTGTTATGGTTTGTTTATCTTCTGACCGGTTGGCTTTCCTTCTCTCAGGTTGAAACCATTTCTCCGAGTCAGTTGGACTTACATATTTTAGTTCCGGTTTTAGGACAGTTTCTGCCTCACTGTTGGTTGAAGAGCTCTTGACAAATCTTACGAAAGGAAGATTGTCTTTTGTGAGTTTCATCCCATTCGAGTTGTTTGGTTTAGTGGATTTGTTTTCTTTGTATCCAATACCAAATTTACATTTAGGGTGTCGGTTATATTTGCACATCTGATTTACGGTTTCACGGGATCTTTCCCAAGCAGCCGTAATATATTGTGTTCGTTCATTTTCTTCGGTTGTCGGTTGAACTGTCTCCTCATTTTCTAAGGATAGTCCAGCTGGTTCATATACCGTGGTTTCGCATGGCTCACCAGCGGTACCACTTGACTCTCTAGTTTCATGTTCTAACCGAGTCGGTATATGCAGATATGTTTATGAACTCAGCGACCATTTCGTTAAGTGTAGAGATCAAATCCTCTTTAGTAAATTCATCAGAAGAGAAATCAAATAACTCTTCTTTGTTTGCCATAAAGCAGGTTACTCTTTCTTCATCATTTTTGTTGTCAGAGTATGTCCATTCGCTTCTACCGTCGGATGCGATGAGTGCCTTTTGAATTTTGTTTCCTTCATCGGTTTTCTAGTTATCGTTCCTTCGAAATTCGTTTCTTTGGTTGTCATTTCTCTAGTAGTCGTTTCCTTGGTAGTTGTTACTCTGATAGTTGTTTCCCGGTTTTCGGTCGTCTCTTTTCAGTTTCCTACATTCCGACCTGAAATGTCCAAAACCGTCACAGTTATAACATCTTTTATTAGATTTATCGATATAATTATAATTGAAACTGTTGTTCGATGGAGGTTGATTCTTCATCATTAATCTCCCGAATTTCTGTGCTAGCATCGCCATCACGTCTTCACTGATCTGGTCAACGTTTTTGACGGGAGCCGGAATAGTTGATACATGGGCCGTCGGTTCTACCGAAGTAACCAGAGCTCTGGTTGCGGTTTACGTTGATGCTTCGTCTTCGATCCGAGATTTATCTCGAACTCGTATGCTTTCAGATCCTCAAACACATCGTGCAGCTTCATCTATTCGAGGTTGCTTGATTCCCTCATCACCATGGTCTTGATATCCCATGTGCTCGGTAATGATCTTAAGGCTTTGATGATTATCTCCCGGTTGTCATATCTTTTTCCGAGTGTTTGTAACTCGTTGACCACACTGGTGAACCGGTTACTGAATTCCTTCATATTTTCTCCCGGTTTCATCCTAATGTTCGCATATTTTTGAGTTGCCACCAAGATTTTGTTTTCTTTTGTTCTTTCATTTCCTTCATGAATCTGAATTATCATTTCCCAGGATTCTTTTGCATTTTGACAATCTGATATTTTGTTCATTGTGTCGTCGTCTTTGGCTTTGTAGATGTGTCTCACGCAATGGTTGTCCAGATTATTTCTTCTTCGATCTTCAGTCGTCCATGCATCTATCTCCTTGTTAATCCTTATCGGTCCTTCCTTCAGAACTCTGCTCATTTCATCATCCAGCGTAATCAGATGTAGATACATCTGTTTCTTCCAATTGCTAAATGCTTCACTATTTAGCATCGATGGCTTATCGATGTGAGTCATGCTTCCCATCTTCTTCGGTTGCTTTGAGTGTTAAAAACCTCGCTCTGATACAACTTGTTAGGATCGGGATCGCCCTTGTAGGACCGGGGTTCCGGTTTTGGGGGTGACCGCTTACAACAACACAACACGCTCTGATTGGTGATAGTCCGGTTAGAGACTAAAACCGTTTCTTAACACCACGCAAGCTGTCACAGACTCTTGAACTGGGTTCAAGGGCGGAAATGTCTATTTCAGCTTGAAGCAACACACAAGACTTGATTTTGATGAGATTTATAAGGAATCGGTTAGAGAGGATAGATAGACCGGTTTGATTAATAAAGGAAATTATGTTTCGGTTTGGTTTGAAATGAGTGATAGATCGGTTTGGAGTAAGTGAGCCGGAAATACAGAAAATGACACGAGACAAGATTTTTATGGATGTTCGGAGCAAACCCTCCTACGTTACCCCTTTTTCTCAGATTATGAGAAAGATTTCCACTAACTTTGAATGTTACAACACTCACACAATGTCAGACGAGCCTTAATCGTTACTCGCCGGTTACACCACTTCACTCTAATGTAATATAAATGATTCAATACAACAACAATGCTTATAATAATTGAGACTGCTATTTAGGATCGCGCGTGATATTTCTTTTCTCTCTTAAAATTTTTCGAACTGTATTAAATGAAGACCCTTCGTCTTCCTTTTATAGTGAGTAATGTGCCAACGGTCATTTTCTTCTCTCTCCGTAGGATTGGCCATTCTGAAACCACGCCGGTTCAGAGATGTTGCGTGCACGTTTCATCTTTTTAACACTTGGCAACCATGCGTGCACCGCTCAGGCTTTGATGACGTGAGCGGTTTGCAGTTTTTGACACATGGCAAACATGCACGTTCCGACTGCCTGATTCAGATCTTGCTTCGGATCTTGGATAATTAGATCATCATTGTTTTTATATCATGCTTCTGATCCAGATCTTATCTTCCTGTATTTTCTAAAGAAGTATTTATCTCGTCATATTACGTCATCTTATATTTCGAAGTTTCCGGTTGATCTTTTCGTAATATGATCCGGCTGAGATTGAGAGCTTTTATTGCTATCCGGTCCGGTTGAGATGTTGAAGCCGGTTCCTTTTGATCATGGCTTGATCATTTGGAGTCGGATTACTTTGGTGTGTTCTCCAGCCGGTTTATGCGACTTGATCTGTTCCTGCACATGAAAGTTGAAATTAATTAAGTTCTCCGGCCGGTTAAAATTAACCTACTTAATTTTTCTAACACAGTCTAACAGAGACGTAGTTAGACGTGCAGTCTAACAAAGATGTAGTTAGACGTGCAGTCTAACAAAGACGTAGTTAGACGTGTAGTCTAACAGATATGTAGTTAAACGTGCAGTATAACAGATACGTAGTTAGACGTGCAGTCTAACAGATACGTAGTTAGACGTGCAGTCTAACAGATACGTAGTTAGACGTGCAGTCTAACAGATACATAGTTATATGTGCACTCTAACAGATATGGAGTAAGACGTGCAGTCTAACGTATGAGAGTTAAACGTGCAGTCTATCTCCTTCAGATTAGTCTGAAGGGATGCGTAGTTAGACGTATAGTCTAACGTATGAGAGTTAGATGTGCAGTCTAACTCATTCAGATTAGTCTGAATGAATGAGTAGTTAGACGTGCAATCTAACGTATGAGAGTTAGACGTGCAGTCTAACTCCTTCAGATTAGTCTAAAGGGAACCGTAATTAGACGTGTCGTCTAATCCCATTACACCAGGTGGTCTAATGGATCCTGATATTAGACGTAGGCGTCTAATTTCATTAGACGAGGTTGTCTAAGTGAAATACGTCTAATGCCATGCTTAAGAAGTTACTTGAAGCTAGCACCTGTCTACCCACGATCAACTACCTTTATGCTACTCCTGCTCCACTTTCCATAGAAGATCAGTACGATAACCAGTTGCAACCAATTGATTAATACCACGTAAGCAAATATTCTTCCCACTACATGTTTTTGTAGGAATATCCTAGAAGAATATTTTGCGCACTACCAGATTGGTACGGCCACGATCCTGATGCTTAGAGTTTGTTGTGTACTATGGAGGCATTCCAATGGAAGCTCTCCACGTGTCATTATGGAAGATTCGATCGTTGGTACCTGCATCCTATTTAAAGATCTTCATGGACAACGGAAGAACTGCTGGAATTACAGATTAATTTATCTATCGATACTCAGAGAATCATACGCGAATATAAAAACTGATATATGAAAGAGCTCCTTTCTTGTTTTACTGTGTGTTTATCAAGAGAGAGTTAGAATCAAAGCACTGTGTTAGCTGAGTGATATACTTCATCATATTGTAAGTTGAATAGAGTATGTTTTGTTCAACAGTGAGCTAATCGTGCAACTGTATTTGATTCTAAGAAACTTATAGTAAATCCTTTCGGTGGTTGGAAAATGGGTGACGTATGAGAGTTTTCTCTGAACATCCATAAACAAACTTATGTGTCATTTTCATTCTGTCATCTTCTCATTCTTTGGTTCTTAGCTTCAAACATGAGCAAACATTTCCGCACTTGAATCGTTCAAGAGTTTACAAGGATTTGTGTAGAATAGAAAGTGATTTAAATCCTTAACAGGATTTCTATCAAACCGTTTTCCCGAAGCCGTGATCAATAACCAGACCCCAGTCTCTATTGATTACGCTAATCCTATCAGATACGTAGTTAGACGTGCAGTTTAACAGACGTAGATAGGAGTGCAGTCTAACAGGCATAGTTAGATGTTTCGTCTAACAAATGAGAGTTAGACGTGCAGTCTAACTCCTTTAGATTAGTTTGAAGGGAAGCTTAGTTAGACGTGTCGTCTAACAGATGAGAGTTAGACGTGTAGTCTAACTCCTTCAGATTAGTCTGAAGGGAAACGTAGTTAGACGTGCCGTCTAACAGATGGGAGTTAGACGTACAGTCTAACTCCTTCAGATTATTCTGAAGGTAAGCGTAGTTAAACATGTCGTTTAACATATTAGAGTTAGACGTGCAGTCTAACTCCTTCAGATTAGTCTGAAGGGAACCGTAATTAGACGTGTCGTCTAATCCCATTAGACCAGGTGGTCTAATGGATCCTACTATTAGACGTGGGCGTCTAATTTCATTAGACTTGTTAGTCTAAGTGAAAAACGTTTAATGCCATGCTTAAGCAGTTGCTTGAAGCTAGCATCTATCTACCCACGGTCAACTAGCTGTATGCTACTCCTGCTCCACTTTTCAGTGCAGATCAGTACGACAACTAGTTGCAACCAATTAACTAATATCACGTAAGCAAATATTCTTCCCACTACTTATTTCTTGCAGGAATATCCTAGAAGAATATTTGGCGCACTACTAGATTGGTACGGCCACGATCCTGGTGCTTAGAGTCTAATGTACATGTGTACTATGGAGGCGTTCCAATGGAAGTTTGTCACGTGTCATTATAGAATATTTGACCTGTTGGTTCCTATTCCGTATTTAAAGATCTTCAAGGACAACGGATGCGACATCGATCGATCAGTCTCTGAACATAGAAAATTACAAGCGAACAAACAAGCTAATACACGAACGAACTGCTTTCTTGTTTATTGTGTGTACATCAAGAGAGAGAGAGAATAAAAGTATTGTCTAGCTGAGTGATATTCTTTAATATAGTGTAAGTTGAACAGAGTATATTCTGTTCAGCAGTGAGCTAGTCGTGCAACTGTATTTGATTCTAAGAAACATATAGTGAATCCTTCCGGTGGTTGGAAGAAGGGGTGACGTAGGAGAGTTTGCTCTGAACATCCATAAATAAAATGTTGTGTCATTTACATTCTGTCATCTTCTCATTTTTTGGATCTTAACTTCAAACTTGAGCAAACATTTTTGCACTTGAATCGTTCAAGAGTTTGCAAGGGTTTGTGAAGAATAGAAAATGATTTAAATCCCTAACAGGATTTCTATCAACTCGTTTATCCGAAGTCATCATCAATAGCCAGACCACCATCTCTATCGATTACGTCGATCCTATCAATTTCAAAAAATCGAAATCTGACACGGCTCACTTCACGTATCATGCACCTCAAATAACAACATACTTTTTAGTATATGTTGACGATATTATTCTCACAGGCAACTCTAAATCATTTCTAACAAAAATTATATTTCAATTAAATAAATTATTCTCTGTTAAAGATTTAGGTCAATTACATTACTTTCTTGGAATGGAAGCCACTCGTACCAAAGATGGCTTATTTCTTTCTCAATCCAAATATATTGACGATATTCTCACTCTGGCTGATATGTTTCAAGAAAAGCCATTACACACTCCCATCTCTACTGGCTCATCCCTTTCTAAACATGATGGTGATCTTTTATCTGATCTGTTTCTCTATCGTAGTATAGTAGGGGCTTTACAATATCTTACACTAACTCGTCCTGAGTTAGTCTTTGCTGTCAATTGAGCTTGTCAATTCATGCAAACTCCTACATCTTCTCATTGGGGAGTGGTTAAACGCATTCTTCGATATCTTCATCATACTCCTCGTCATGGGATATTTCTTCATCCAAATTCACAATTCACTCTTGTTGCCTACTCTGATGCTGACTAGGCAGGATGTCCCAATGATCGTCGTTCAACAACTGGATTTTGTATTTTTCTAGGTGACAACCTCATTTCTTGGAATTCTAAGAAACAATAAGTAGTTTCTCGCTCTAGTACTGAATCTGAATATCGTGCTCTTGCATAAACAACTGCTGATCTTTGTTGGATTCAATTTGTACTTAGTGA
The DNA here is from genome assembly GCF_907164915.1 of Impatiens glandulifera. Taxonomy (NCBI): domain Eukaryota; kingdom Viridiplantae; phylum Streptophyta; class Magnoliopsida; order Ericales; family Balsaminaceae; genus Impatiens; species Impatiens glandulifera. The sequence goes on from NC_061867.1 coordinate 33,202,964, forward strand.
ACTTCGAGTTTCACTTTCTTATTTCCCGTTTCTATGGTGTGATAATATTGGTGCCGCATTCTTATCCGCAAACCCGGTATTTCATGCTTTCACAAAACATATTGAAATCGATTTTCACTTTGTTCGAGAAAAAGTTGCTCGTAAACAACTACTCATCCAGTACATTCCTACTGAAGATCAAGTGGCTGATATCTTCACCAAAGGTCTTTCTTCTCATCGATTTGCTCTTTTACGTAGCAAGCTCACGGTTTGTGCCTCACCTTTTTGCTTGAAAGGGGATGATAAAGTATTAAATAAATAAGAGAAATTATATATTTATCTCCTATTAATTAGGTTAAATATAATAATTATTTCCTATAATTTCTCAATTTAGTTATTTCTCTATTACTATTATAAATAGATAAACTATTGTAAAGATTGCTCATTCAATCAATAATATTATTTCAATCTTTCTCTTCAAGAACTCAATCAAATAGTTCTTGTTTATTTTATCAATTATAGAAATCAAACTTACAGAAATAAATGTCAAGGTTCTAAAATAATTCTAGCACCCTCCATGGTTCTAATGTGCACTTGGACTAGATTTCAGTTTTTTGTTATAATATTCCGTTTTGTTTTCTTTTTCTGTTATTTTACAAACTGAATTTTGTTATGTTATTACAACAATAATCCTGAATATTCTGGGGCAAGACAGCAACTATATAAGGCTGATCCCTCTTCCCCAAGGAACCATGGGATAATGAATATATATGAAATTTCTTGTGAATGTTCTTCACCCCTATGTTATTATGTTTTGATTATTTATTTTGGACTGTTTGGTATAGACCAGCAGTATTCTCTTCTCATCCTTGATTCTTCTTTTCCCTCATCCCAAATTCTTTATTATAAAACCCTTTGCTGCACTTTGATTATATATTTCCACCCGGTCCTAGAGATCAAGAACTCGATTCTTGAAATCAAGAACACATAAACATTAGTTACAATTCAAGAAGTGACACATATTTTCTTAACAACCTCCCTTAAATTGGTAACACTTGTATTTACACCTGGAACAACACAAACACCTAACAAATCTCGTAGTTTCTCAAAAGCATCCAACTTAAGTAGTTTAGTCATGACGTCTGCAATTTGTTCTTTAGTATTGCAATACTCTAGATTCATAGTTTCATCCTTTGTAAATTCACGGAAAAAATGAAACCTGACATCTATGTGTTTGCTTCGTCCATGCATCACAGGATTTTTTGATAACTTGATTGCTAAATTATTGTCACAGAATATAGTGGTAGCACCAACAGGAGCGTGCTTTACTCCTCAAAAATCCTTCTAAGTCATACAGCTTGACAAACACACGATACAGCTGCAATGAATTCAACTTTAGTGGAGGACAATGAAACTACTGGTTGTTTCTTTGAAGACCAAGATACTACTCCAGAACAAAACATAAAAGCATATCCAGAAGTACTTTTTCTATCACTTAGGTCCCCCGCATAATCACTATCAGTATATGCAATTAAATTTTGTTGTCCTTTTGACTTGTAAAAAATTCCAAAGTTCATTGTTCCTTTTAAATATTTGAGTACTCTCTTTGCTGCAATAAGATGTGATTCAGTTGGACAGCCCATGAATCTATTAAGAAGACTTACCACAAACATAATATCTGGTCTAGTAGCTGTTAAATACATAAGACTCCCCACTATTTATTTATAAGTAGTAGTATCTACCTTCTTTTCTTCTTCAGATTTTCCAAGTTTACAACCTAGAACAATAGGATTTAGAACCGGATTATTTTGATCCATATTGAATCTCTCCAAAATCTCATGTGTGTATTTCTTCTGTCCAATAAAAATGTCATCTTGTCTTTGCAATACCTCAATTCTAAGAAAGAATCTCATCTTTCCTAAAGCAGTCATCTCAAACTCATGTTTAATTGATTTCTTGAAATAAACAAACATACCTTCATTATTTCCAGTCAATATAAGATCATCCACATAAACACATACAATTAGAAATATACATTTGTCTCCAACCTTGATAAAAAGAGTGTGTTCATATTGACATCTCTTAAAGACTTCTTTGCTGAAATAAGTTTCAATCCGATTATACCAAGCTCTAGGGGCCTGTTTTAGGCCATATAGTGCTTTATTTAACTTGAAAACTTTATGCTCTTGATCTTTTTTTCTCATATCTAGGTGGTTGTTGAATATAGACTTCTTCATTTAATTCTCCATACAGGAAGGCTGATTTTACATCAAGTTGATAAATTGTCCATTTCTTTAGAGCAGCCAATGCAATTACAACTCTAATTGTATATAATCTAGCAACAGGTGCAAATACCTCATTATAGTCTACTCCATGTTTCTGATTATATCATTTTGCAACAAGTTGGGCTTTGTACTTATCAACTTCTCCTTTCTCATTCAATTTAGTCTTGAATACCCATTTTACACTTATCTTCTTTGATTCAACCAGTAGGTTAGTCAAATCCCATGTATTGTTTCTTTCAATAGCCTCGATTTCCATATCCATAGAATTTCTCCATTTTGGTGTCTTCACATCTTCACAAAACAATATAGGATCACCATTTGCAAGAAATGCTTGATGTATAACATCATCTTCAAATTGATCATCCTCAACTAGATAGTCTCTCAACCATATTGGTGGTCTTCTAACCCTTAAATCCATTCCTTCTGTTATAGTAGTATTGTCTTCTACAGCAACATTAGAAGAATTGTCGTCATCAACAACATTAATAGTATTGCCTTCAACAATAACCTGCTCATTATCACTTAAAGTACTATTGTTTTTCCCTTGAACAATGTTGTTACTTTGTCCTCTTTCTATGTCGACTCTTACTTCATCATCATTTTCTTTCAAAACAGATGTGACATCACTTTCTTTTATAAGACCGGTATTCCAATTCCAGCTTTCACTTTCTTCACACTTCACATTCCTGCTTATAACTATCTTCTTAGTGACTAGATTTTATAGTTTATAATCCTTTAATTCTTCACTTACTCCAAGCAATACACACTTTATACTTTTGTCATCCAATTTTGTTCTTTTAACATCAGGAACATGCACAAAAGATATACAACCAAATACTCTGAAGTGTTCCACTGTAGGTTTGTAGTCGCTCCAAGCTTCTTTTGGAGTTATATTCTTTACCATTAATGTTGGACTTCTATTCAAAACATAGACATTCCAATTTACAGTTTCTGTCCAAAAGGTTTTTGGAACTTTTCTACTTGAAAGTGTACTTCATATCATGTTCATAATTGTTTGATTCTTCCTTTCAGCAACTCCATTTTGTTGTGGGGTGTAGGATCAAGTGAGTTGCTTATTTATTCCATGATCTTGACAGAAATTTACAAACTCATTAGATGTGAATTCTACTCCACGGTCAGTTCTAAGACACTTGACTTTCATTTCAGTTTCATTTTCAACTCGGTGCTTAAAATTTTTGAAAACCTTGAAAGCCTCTTATTTTTCTGTCAAAAAATATACCCAAATTTTTCTACTAAAATCATCAATGAACGTAATCAAATACTTTTTGTTTCCATTTGATGTAGGATTGATAGGACCACAAATATCACTATGTAATAATTGAAGTACTTGTTCTTCTCTCCATTTGCTTAATTTAGGGAATGAATTTTTTTTGTTTTCCTATCAAACAATCTTCACACAAACCTGAAAGAGCTTCAAACTTTGGAAGTCCCTTCACCATGTCAAGTTGTTGAAGAGATTTTAATCCACGAATACTCAAATGACCATACCTTTGATGCCACAACCAAGTTTGACTTTCTATAGATGAGAAACATGTATCTTCTTTCTCCATCTTTTAAGAATGAAGAGTGAAAGTTCTATTTATTGCCATTTGAGTTGTCATAATTATTCCCTTTTCTAGATGATATATCTTGCATTTTCCATCTTGAATAAGAACTGTCAAACCTTTTTCTAGTCATTGGCCTACACTAAGCAAATTACTTTTTAGGCATAGAAAACATATTGAATGGTCTGCATAGTCCCTTCCATAATGACACGTACATCTTCTTTGCCCTTAGCCTCCAGACTTCTATAATCTCCAAAGATGGTTGTAAGAATATTTTCATTGAGTCTACAAAACATTTCTTTTTTCCCACACATGTGATTGCTACATCCAGAGTCAATAAACCATGATTCTTCTTTATCACTCACATTATTTTCTTCATATGCCATTAATAGAACATTTTCATTAGTTTCAACAAACTATGCTTTAATCTCACCTTCTTTGGTTGGACACTCATAAGAAAAGTGTCCAAGTTTGTGACAATTGTAACACTCAATAATAAATTTATCAAAGGATTGTCTCCCTCGACCACTACCTCTTCCTCTATTACCACCATTTCTCGACCTCTTCCTTTTCCTTGATCAACATATGTAGCTTTTATAGCATGTTCTTGTTCAAAAAAACATGTTAATTCATCCTCTGCTCATGAACCAACAAACTGTTTTGCAACATATCAATTGATAGAGTATCAACATCATTTGATTCCTCAATTGAACATACAACATAATTAAGTCATAGATCTCAAAAAAATTTCAATAACTACAACATCTTCCATCTTTTCACCCGTGACTCTCTTTTTATTTGCAATAACAAGAGTTCTAGCAAAATAATCACTCACAAATTCTTCTATCTTCATGTTTAATATTTAAAATCTTTGCGAAGAGTTTGTCTTTGTGCTCTTTGCACTCTAATAGATCCTTATACTTTTGTTTCAAAGATTCCCAAATATCTTTTGATGTATCCTTATTTAGAATGGTTTTTAATACCATTCTATCAATAGCTTGAAAGAGATAATTTTTTACCATTAAATATTTTATCTTTGCCTCGTTAATGGCTTTTTGTTCAGCATCTGTTGGTTCAAATCCTCTAGCAATTGTCGGAATTCCTTATTCTATTACCTTCAATACTCTTTGGATCGAATGAAGTTCTCCATTAACATACATCAATGTTCGTAGTGATCATTCAACTTTGGTATCAAAGCTTGAACAAAATTATTTTCAGTTTCCATGGATTACTTCACTTTTCTTCTTCGTTGCAACGTAGAAGACCTTGCTCTGATACCAATTGACAAGTTAAGTTAAAGAATTATATAAGAGAAATTTTGTAAAAGAGAACTTGATGAATTTATTGAAGGAATAAAGGGCTATATATAACCATCATCTTACATTTGAAAAGTAATTAAACTTTCATAAACTAACTATTAACTTCTACTAACTATTAGATAAGATAATATCAATTATCTAGTAGATAAGAACAACTAAGTACTTCTAGATAAGAATAAGGAATTATATATACATCTCCATATATAATAATAAACTAATAAACAAACTAACATATTTTTTTAACAAATATTTATTTTATTGTTAAACAATGAACTTGTTTTGGTATCCTAAATCCTAATCAAGCTATCTCTAAAGTAACTTAATCCAAATTTAACCTAACCCATATGGAGATATAAGTTCTCAACTTTAATTGAAGTGAGGAATCATTTTATAATGTTTTCTAGCATCCTCTATGAAAAAAATAATAATAATTTTGTTAAAGGTAGAATATGTTTTGAATGATACCAAAGCTATCCATATCACATCCATCCACATTACAATATTTTCCATGTCCTTTGCGATTTCTGATGACAAAATGATCAGAGATCTGTTGTGCCTATAATCTACCTATCCTTTATATTTGAAGAAAATAGAAGACATTTTTTTTTTTGTATGTATAAATACATATCTCCATATAAAAGTATTGCTAGAATTTGGAACTTGTGAGATTTAAGTTATTTTACTTAGGTGGGGTGCTCCAAATTCGTTTTTGCTCCTCAAAACTTCCAACAACAGCCGACTGTTTATTGTTGTTGAGCCAATCCGCAAAATGATCATAATATGCAATTGTGTTCATGTTTTTCAGCACTGTAATCAACTTTCCCTTCTTTTCATCAATATTTATTTGTCCATCTTCAGATTCTATTCCCTTCGCAACTACTACCAATGGCATCTCCTTAAATGTTTTGTTTAAGTTAGATTTGTCCCCTCCAGACAACACTACTGCACCTAGTATCTCACCTAAGAACATGCCCTACAAAAGATTCCCGAAAAAAAACAAAGGACCAAAGTCAATACAATTTTTCTTTTTCTTTTTAAATGGTTGTTGGGATGACTCAAACTCATGATCTTCATAACATGTGTTTATATGCTCAATTACTAAAAAAATGATTTTCAAATAACCTTGTTTTTTATAAGTTATAAAATGGGGACTATTTAAGTAAAATTATATTATGGATATAAAGATATATGAATAACGTACGTACCACATGTTGGTATCTAGGATTCTTTTGTTGCAGCCTGTTTAGTCGCGACAGTAAATTCCAAGAGAAAATAGATTCATGTGTAGTCTTTCTGATTTGAAGACTTTTTATAATCTTGGGGAATTCACTGACTTTACGCTGGATACTGAGTGGGATAAGCTTGATCTTAAGTCCCGATTCAAAAACTGTCTTTGCAGCTAATGGATCTAGAAACATGTTGAATTCTGCAAATTTATTTGATGGAACACTGAAGATATTTCCTCTTTCTATGTTATTTGTCTTGTTCTTTTTCATGATGATGTGTCCCCCATTTATAAGCACCTCCTGCATCAATCATCAAGATCCAAAACCATCCGGACATATTAAAAGACTTGGTATAATATTAGACATGGTTTAAAAATTGTGACAATTCAATAAATTCATACCTGAATTATAGTGCTTGCATTTTTGTCATTAAGGATTATCTTTGCTAAACTAGTCAATGGACCATTGGTTAGTATGGTAACTTTAGATCCTATATCAAGCGATTTCGACACTGAATTCCACACTTCCATTGCTAGTGGCTGCCTAAGTTCTGGATTATCAGTATCCCTAGGAGCTCCAAATTTAATTGAATTCTCAGCAGTGTACCTGAAATCAACAGATAAATGTCTCTGGTTTTCAACTCTTCGTTTTCTAAGTGAGATGAATAAAAATTACCTTCGAGGACTTCGGGGCATATCTTGTGCTAACCCATATAAGGTGTCTGAGTCAAGAAATCCACCACTACCATGAGGGATAGCCTGAGAGTACTTGCAATCTCCAACTGCTGAGAAAAGAGGGTCAGACTGGTTCATCCCAAATACATCTCCTAGACCAACAGGAATGTCGTCTCGACCCATCATGTGCAGTAAATTATAGATCACATCTATCGTTGCTGCATTTGCCCATCCAGTAGGAGACACGAGTATAGCCTGGATACAGAAGAAATTGATAATGGGATAAGGGATTATTTGAATTAAATCCAAAGAATCCTTCATCAAACAATGTCTGTTTCTAATAGATAAACAAACTCTAATCAAAATTCAAATTACCTTGAGGTTGATAACTTCTATGGGTTGCTTAAGGAGATAAAACAGAGCAAGGAAATCTCCAGCACTCATATCCATGTCAAAGATCACACTTTTTCCAAGTTTCTTCCCTTCAAAATTAGGTCTATACAGAGTTTCCTTATAGTAAGGGAATTGTGTTGTGAAGTTGAATCTTCCCGAGTTTTCAGGTCGATTAAGAACCTGCCCAAAATTAAAACCATATTTTCCCTCCATTATAATCAATTCATCGTAGTAATTTAACCATTTCTTTTATAGGTTCTTGAATTAATTTAAAAAACTTACTTCCAAGAAGCTAATGAAGAATTCTCTGTTTAAAGGACTACGGGCATCCTGATTAGATTTTGCTTTTGTAGCAACAAGAACAGGTACTGCTTCAGGTCCACTTGTTTCCATAGTATATCCATCCTTACATTTACCTTTTCCATCCTCGACAATGCAAAAAGGATCTCGATGTCCTGTCTGGACATGACCACTGTGAACTCCACCTCTTGTCAAGTTAAATTTAAGACTCTTAGGGCCATCAAAGAGAGGATTTGAGCCGTCAGATATTCCATAAGGTTTGTTTGATGTAACTATTGTTATATTAATGAACTCCATTTCAGCAAAATCATTCTCCCCCCTTGGGTGATTAGAGTTATGCATGATAGATGTAGCTACACCAGACATGAAAGAGTCCCACATAAAATAGCTCTGCATTCAATCAAGTGATATGTTGGGATCATAACTAGTTTTGTTTATAGAGAAGTGTAATTAATGAACAGGCAACATACAGTGTAGAATTGGTCATCAAACCAAGTGTCGCGGACTATTTTCAAGGATTTGAAGCAGTATTGTGCCTCGTATGTCAACTGATTCTTCTCAAATGCCTCGAAGAACTCCTCGTTTATAGGAATTGTGTTTGTTGCATCAAGGGGAACCAATGTAACAGGAATACCAGAATGAATTATCTGAAATAATATTATAATGGAAAAAAATAAGTTGAAACATTGAATTTGTTAATAAACATTCTTAGACTGCAATAAGCCTATGAGAAATTAATTTTGTGTATGCCCATTTATAAAAAAAAATTATGGATCTGAATTTGAATCTAAATTAGAAGCCGACAATAAATTTATGAATTTCTGTCAAACAATGTTCTATTTTCATGTAGGGTCTTGATCCACATTCAAATGAGATATTAAACAAAAAAAAAATGTTTAGAAATAAATTTATTCACAGTTTTTTCTATAGTTTCGTATCCAAATAGTTTATCTCAGTCACATTCACGATCTCAATGAAAATTCCTCAAGTTCATATTAAAAGTGATAATTTTTCGTTTGATATTGCATAAAAAATTCATGGATTTGATATACAAATTATTTTCTTCTTGATGATCATAATTGTAGTGTAATATTTTCTTTTATTTGGTCAGTAAGATTATTTTTAGATTATTTTGATTTAACAAACATAATATAAATGTAGATTTTGAGATTTATGATAAACATAAAAAAAAATTGGTAACAAAACAGCCAATAATACCTGGTATGCAGAAAAAGGATCTCCAAATATGTTGAACTCTGCATACGGATTACTAATATAATCAGTGAACAGATTACCATGATCACCACATTGTCGAGGCTGGCAAGAAGAGTTTGCATTTTTTGGACAACAACCGGTTGGATTCTCAGACCTCACACCACCACCCATGATATAAATGTGTTCAATGTTTTTCTTAAGACGCGGATTACTCATAAGAAAAATCGCAAAATTCGTGGGCCCTCCGGTAATGAAAACCGTAGTTGGACCAGCAGATATTGTGTCAATCATAACTTGTTGAGTAGTAGGTTGTTTAAGCGGAGAATATTTCCTACTCCCCTAATAATATGACCAGATAACAAAACATACATTATTATATGAAGTCTCTTTTGAACTATCTTAATTTTGATCTTACCTGTGGAAGAAAGCTTTTCCTGAAACCATAATTGGAGTTTACATCTAATCTCCCTCCCTGTCCTACAGGAATTTCTTGTCTATATCTACAATAACCAACTGTGCTGATTCCCTGATGAAATGAAACATCAAAATCATAATTTTTTTACTAGATTTACAAAAACAAATAAAAGTAGTTGTTGTACTTGTTCAATTATTGGAAGATATCCTCCAACATTTCTTTGTATGACTCCATTTTCAAGTATTCCTCCTTCACCTCCAACACCAACAGCAATATCATCACGACCCATCATATACAGAGCATCATAAATTTGGTTTACAGCATGTCCAGCATCAGTCCATGAATTTGCACTAATGGTTATAGCCTGCAAAGGACAACGGTTACTTGCACCCAAGACTAAAACAAATAATTGTCGAATTCGATAGTTGATTTTCACTAGAAGTCATATAGCCTTTCTTTAATTCAGGTTAATTTGAAAGACAATTTTTCAAGATAAATTGGTTAATTTGGAATTCAGAGTTTAATGTGTATAATCTCAAACTTCAATCAGATAGCCTAATCAACAAAACTGAATCGTTACAATGATTTTTTTTTAATAAGATATCAATTTTCAGTTCACGACAAATAAGATCAATGAGAAAAAGTAAAAAAAATATCAAATAACTCAGTGTGGGCCTATCTACCAGAATCAAACTTTTAACACCTAACTTGATTATTCAAACCAAACTTTTGTATCCATTTGAAAAAGTTGAGCAGTTTCAAAAACAATTATTCATAAAAAAAATGAATAATTCTGAACATTACATGTGAACTAGTACAATCAGAAAACCCTCAATCATACACAAAACTTAAATTATCTGTATTGATGAATGATGAATGATGATTGAATTAACAAAGGAAGCAAACCTGCAAATCGAATTCCGATCGATTAAGCTTCAACAAGTATAACATAGCAAACAAATCATCAGTGTCAACATCCGTATCCAACAGAATCCGGTGAGGTCTGCCGTCAGCAAAACTAGAAACATATAAAACAGTTCCAGTGACAACTAATATGAACAAGAAGAAGAAGGATCTACGAATTATCGCGTCCATCGCTCTACTGAAACACTTAATTCGAATTCCTTCTCCTTAGAACTTGCAGAAAATCTAGTTTTATCGATTCAAACAGTTACATCTACCGCATTCCTGTAAGTAAAAGAAAAACAACCGATTAAAACTTGATTCATATCATATATATAGTTTATCCAAGTTCAATTGTAAAGCATATAGATAATTTCAAACAAAATACAGACAGAGAGAGCTCACATATCAATATCTCGGAAATGAGAGAATCATTATAGAGCAGAGGATTAACGAGAAAAGTACATAGAGAAAGAGAGGTGGGAAATGGAAGTTGATGAGCCGCATATGGGGAATTATTACAATTTTGACCAATTTATACACTTTCATTAATAATTCAATGTATTCTTAATATTAATACAATCTAATGTATTTTAAATATATTTTATTTAATGAGATCCTTGGTTACATATTCCATCTGTTCATGTTCTTAGTGTGACAAATCAGTAATATATATATAATTGTGTTTCCCTATGAGGGAACATGAGGGATCTCACATTTATAATATTTTTTAAAATTATTAATATAAAATAATTTAATAAAATTTTAAATTATACAGTCAATGAATATAAGTCAACTATATTCATTAATTGAAATAGAGTGTAATCATTTTTTTTTTATATTTTTGGGGAGAAGTGATTAGGTGAGGAGTGAATCAAAAGAAAAGTAGTACTTTACTACTTTATAGATAATATTATATAAAAAATTATATTACGTTTTATTTATTTTTTTTTTTTGTTAAATAATTTTGTTTTGATTTTTTTATTATAATGATAAAAGTGAATATTATTACTTTATTTTTATAAAATTGAAATATTAAATATTATTTTATTAAATAATTATAAATAAATATTATTTTAGATTAATAAGTTTTCTTTTACAAAATATAATATTTATTTAAATTAACATTACTTAAAATATAAAAATATTTTTTATTTTAAATTATAATTTTTTTATTTATATATCAATATCATTTATATCTTTTTATAAAAAAAAATATTTTTACCTTCTCAAAATCACGCAAATCATTTTTTATTTTCTCTATAATATTAAAATAATAAGACCTAACATTTGCTTACTTTTATAAATAAAAAAACAAAATTTTAGTTTTGCTAATAGGGTATTGAACTTATGTTTCCAATATTTATTTAGAGCTCATGTTTTTTTTTTAAATTTTATTTATTTTTTTTTAAATATTTTACTATCAGATCCATATCATTTTAACTATTAAATATCTAAATTTATTAATTAAAATATTAAAATACTATTATTTTATTTTTATTAAATTTAATTTTAAATACAAAAGACATTTTAATAAGTAAATCAATTAAAAAATCAAATTATTTCCTTATTTTATCAAATAAGATTTTTTTAAGACAATACTCTAAATCCTTAAATAAAAAAATTCAAACAAGCTCTTGAGGTAGGAATAGATTAACAACTCAATTATTTGCTATAATCCTCCATTTAAGGTAAAATTAGAGTACTGATGATATTCAAAAAAATAAAAAATAGTTTTGTTAATAAATGATTTTAAGCTACAAATTCATTCCAAATGTGACTAATTTGGTATGATAATGTGGACAAATGTAGAAGGAATAGGAAGAGGGAAGTGGCAAAGAATATTCAATCCATTATTCCAAATCTTTTCTTAACACGTAATTATGGTCAACATCAAAACCAAGTGGGCAATGCCTTGTTTATTAGATTATTCAACAATCAACTAGTTATTAATAACCTTAGTTAGTGTAATAAAATGTACTATTTAGGTTATTTGGTCAAAATGAGTACAATAGTTTTATTGTTTAATAACTTTAAATTAAGGATAATTTAGTTGTTTAATTCATTATTTAAATAGTCTTGGATCTTCCATTCACAATCGTTTTGTGCCCCCTTTTTTTTTTCTAAATAATATAAAATTTAGTTGTTTTTCTTAAAAAAATCTTAAACTCAAGCCCGATTCGTTCTTTCCAAATCCCTATCTTTTCAAATCCACCATTTAATTATTATTTACGAATTTTTTCTTTAACACATTCATAATTTCTTACGAATTTTTGTCGAAAACAAACTCAGTAGCTCACTGAAACTTCACGAATCTTTGTTGAAAACAAGCTCCGTAGCTCACAAAAATTATACACTTCTGTGAACTAACAAGGTTCTGTTTAGTTTTTTTGAAATATTATGTTTTGTTTGAAGAAATAACAATGTTCTATTTTGTTAATATTCAGTGAAAACAAACTATGATGTCGTGATATCTAACAATATTAACATAACAATAATGATGGAAGATAATGTATTTCATTAATAGTGTGTTTATAATATTTTTAGTTAACAATAATGACTACTAGAAATTTGTATCGTGTAATACGAACTTTACATTAGAGTTGATGTAAGCAACTCTAATATAATGGTCACATTACATTAGAGGAGTTGCTCATTTGTAAAACAACTCTAATGTAATACTTACATTATATTAGAGAGGAGTTGCTCATTTGTAAAACAACTCTAATATAATACTTACATTATATTAGAGAAGCGGCTATAAAGCAGCTCTAATTTAATTCGAGCATTAAGAGTTGTTTGTTGTAAATCAACTCTAATGTAATGCTAACATTACATTAGAATTGTTGTAAAACATGATCTCTAATGTAAGTTGTTGTTGTAAAGCTACAAACTGGTTTCTAATTTGAGTTATTGTGTTTCTAAAATTTTAATATTTCAAGTTAGTAATAAGTTAGTAATAATGGCCACTGTCAATCGATATCATGTAATAGAATAATTACATTAAAGTTGGTAATGTTCGAATTATATTAAAGGATCATATATACAGTAAAATAGCTCTAATTACATTAGAGGGGCTGTTGTAAAGCATTTCTTGTAATACTCGCATTACATTAGGGCAGTTGTAAAGTTATTCTAATGTAATGCAAACATTACATTAATTAGCTCGCTTCTAATGTAATGCAAACATTACATTAATTAGCTGCTTTGAACGTCGCTTCTAATGTAATGCAAACATTACATTAATTAGCTGCTTTCAACGTCGTTTAGATGTAATTTGAGCATTACATCAGAGCTGCTCAAATATAATATGATCGGCAATAAAAAACAACTTTAATGTAATGCTCGCATTATAATAGAACCGTTGTTGTAAAGCAACTAATATCACCAGTGATGTTATTGTAAAGTAGCAAACTCTATTCTAATGCTCACAATTACATATAATATAGATAAGAATATATATATATACATATATATATTAATAAATACGAAACAAAACATTTTTTTTTGGACGATTATGAGTTTTATATGAAAAATATATAAAGTATGAATTGTCTTGTTCATTTTAATATTTAAATTTATTTTTTTAACATTAATAATAACATAATATTTGGTATAAAAATTATACAATGAATATTTTCAAATAACAATACATAAATATAATAATTCAATTTTATTTTAAAACACTTAGTTTCCTTAGAATTTTAACAATTATAACTTTTATTTAACAAAATTAATAACATAATATTTTTTTATAAAAATATACAATTATACTAAATAATAATTTAAAAATAACAATATAAAATATAATAATTCAGTTTTATTTTTGTTGAGAGTTCACATCATCTCTAAAGATTGCTATACACGAGAGCTATTTTAAGCACATTTTACAATACTTTAAAGTAACTTCAAAATAATGTAAGGTTTTATTCATTTCACCACGAGGGTATGAATTATTTCACAAGAGAGTGTTGCACATTAGTTATAATGTAATGATCACTTTACACGAGAGTTAAAAAAAAACAATTCTCTACCATTTAAGCTACATTCCTTTTTGTTATAATCATTATAATTAATAATTTAATAATATATAAATATAATAATTCAGTTTTATTTTATATTTTATAAGGCTTAGTTTCAATATAATTCAATAAATATAAATTTTATTTTTCTGAATTAATAATTGTTGTATTATAATGAAATTAAGCCTTATAAAATAAAAAATAACTAAATTATTATATTTTTATTTTGTTATTTTAAAATTATTAATTATGATAAGTATAACAATAAGGAAGGTTGTTCAAATGTATAAACATTAAAAATCGACACTCTAATTTAAAATATTAAAATAATTATTAACTTATTTTTAAGTAAATAAAATCAAAATAATTAACCTCATAAGTCATAACAAAAAAACATATTTAAAACAATTAATTATGATTAATTAGTGTGCTAATTAATAAAGCGTTAGGGCCAAAATAAAAAATAAAATTATTTGGGATAAATGTTGTATCCATATTATCACAAAATAATTTTAGAAATAATTAACGGACCAAAATAAATAATTTATAATGAATTGTTGTATCCATTTCATTTAAAACAATTATTATTTAACTCTAAAAATATGTAAAAAAATTAGTAAAATATTTTTTATATTTGTTTAATATTTTATATATTTAAAAAGATCAAAATTAAAGTAAAAAGAGTGAAAGAAAAATCAATATCAATTAAACCCTTAAGGATTTAATATATATATATATATATATATATTTATATATATGATCCTGTGTGGCCGAAAACTAAAGCAATTAGTTGTAGCGCACGATAGGCTATTAGATGAGCATTGAAATCGCATCCAACGCTCCACAGCAACACGCGTAGCCCGTTGTAGCAGAAGTAGTGCGCGCCTAGGCCATAGTGGAACAACTAATGCCCCGTTAGTCAAGACGCTAACGGAATGCCTAGATGCAACGGTTCCTGGACGGAACGTCAACATAACACTCAAACACGCTTAAAATGAAGTCATTTTGAGCGCCACATTCTTCTTTATCGCAACGCCGTTATATAAGGATAAAAAATGTGGATGACCTTCTCTATTTATAACTTCCTCCACAGTCAACCATTCCAGCTCATTAAAAACCCATAATGATCATCCTACGATGGTGATCATTTGTACCTATTAAAATTGGGATGAATCATCCATATTCCGACAACTTCATCCAAGAACAACCAAAAGCCATTAATGACTTTTGGTTGATTTAGACCACTTGAAGCCATCAACCGACTTAGGAATGCTATAAATAGTTAATACCTTGAGATGATGATCAACATGTTCTTGGGAGCTTTGTGAAGCTACTCAAGCTCTTGGATTAAAGAATCAGAACTAAAAAAATGAATTTTAAAAAATGGATCATTGTGTTTTTGAGGACCGAGAACGGTTAGCCTAAGACCAAGAGATCCGACCAAAGATACTCGGTCTAGACCGAGACCAAGGACTGAGAAAATTGAGCTAGGTTTGAGACCTAGGATCGATATTCTTGAGTTAGGACCGAGACCTAGGACCGATGTTCTTGAGTTAGGATCAAGACCTATGACCAATGTTCTTGAGTTAGGAAAGAGACCTAGGACCGATGTTCTTGAGTTCAGACCGAAGACATCTGACTGATGTTCTTGAACTAGGACCAAGAGACCCGACCGAGGATTCTCACATAGGACGGAGAGGTCTGACATGGGACTGAGACTCCCATGACTCAAGACCAAGAAGTTTGAACATGGGATCGAGACTTCCAAGACCTATGACCGACAGGTTTGAACCCATGACCAAAAGCTGCCGAGCCAAGACCGAGGAACTTAGCCTAGAGCTAGCCTCGGGCCAAGAGGTTTATACACCTCGATCGAGAAACTTAGCTCTAGCCTAGTCCAAGACCGATATGTTCTTACACGTAGACCGGTAATCCCAACCAAGGACCAAGATCCTTAGCATCCTGATTGAGAGACTCTAGTACTCAGAATCCCAATCAACAAAAACGAACTCCATCCTTAGGACTCCGGTTCTAAGGCTGGTTTGGTTCCACTTTTAAAAACCAAAATTATTTTTATAATTTTGGGACTACAAATCATTTTCTAAAAATCCTGAAAAATTAGAAAATGCATTTTAGATATTTTGGGATATTTTCACAAAAATATTTCCACAAAGGCTCGTTTGATATTTATTTTTAAACCCTAATGCCTTTAAAAATGACTAATATTCTTTAGATATTTCCACCATAGTTATCATCCGCAATCAGTACCATCATTTAAATATTGTATTTTAATATTTTAAATAACGCTAAAACCTAGAATCATGACTAGGACCGGAAGAATAATTGGTTAAAACTCAAACGTTATACAATCGATTTTCAAAAATTTAACTTTATACGTAAAGACTGTTTTTAAAACGGATACAGAGGACAAAGCGCGAAAGCCCGTTCTCGAGTATCACCAAACTACGAACTAAAAGAAAACTCCGGTCAATATATCTGTATACGTATGCCATCTTTTATTGATTTAAAAAACAATTAATTGACGACTCTATTTTAAAATAAATAATCTTTTAAATTAATTATGTTTAATTAATTTAAACTAATAGATTTTTAAATAAATTGTAGTTTGATAAAATCCCGAGATTATTTAAAATTGAATCCCGAAATTAATTTTTAATTAATTTCAAAATGCTGTTAGGAATCAATGACAACTTTTAAAAAATAATGTTTTATTTGAAAAAGAAAATTACGCAAACCGATCGAGCTTTCCACGAAACCCGATACGAAAGGGTCTTTTCTGGGGGTTGAAAATGGTATAATGTTGGTTTTGTATGCGAGAGGCATGATGTTCGATTCTTTGCATCCTCAATTTTTGTGATATTCTATTCACAAGAGAGTAAATCAGCTCTGGTGTAAAACTCGCTTTACACTTATGCACAACAACTCTCTCTTGTGAAACGATTCACACCTTCGTATGAAGCGTTAATTTACAAAAATAGCTCTAATGTAATGCTTGTATTATATTCAGTGACAGAACCATGAGAAAATTTCAACATGGGCTAAAACAACAACACTGTAGTCGGGGCTTAAACTTAGGTCACTTAGATGAGTGGAATAATTTATTACCACTATACTACAACTACTTATGCTACATAAACTTATCATATTAATTATATCTTACTAATACATGAGTCAGCCGGGGCACAAGCCCATGCTTGCCCCGGTTTGATTCCGTCACTAAATATACGCATTACATTATAGCTATTTTATAGTAGAGCAACTCCTCTAATGTAATGTGACCATTATATTAGAGTTGTTTACAACAACAACTCTAATGTAATGCTTGTATTACATAATATCAGTTTGCAATGTCATTATTGTTAACTTGAAATATTAAAATAAGTTTACAACAATAGCTTTAATGTACATTAGAGCTATTTTACAGTAGTGCAACTCCACTAATGTAATGTGACTATTATATTAGAGTTGTTTACCACAATCTCTAATTTAAAACAACTCTAATTTAATGCTCGTACTACACGATACTAGTTTACCGTAGTCATTATTGTTAACTTGAAATATTATAAACACATTATTAATTAAATATATTACTTCATATCATTACCGTTGATGTTATTGTTAGATACTACAATGTCGTTGTTTGTTTATTAAATATTAACAAAATAGAACATCGTTAGTTTTTCAAACAAAACATAACATTTGACACGAAAAAAATAGAACCTTGTTATTTCACAAAAGCATACCATTTTTGCAAGCTACCGAGCTTGTTTCCGACAAAGATTTGCGAAGTTTCGACGAGCTACTAAACTTATTTCAACAATAATTCGTGAAGTTTGAGAAGCTATTGAGTTTATTTCTAACCAAGATTAATTTAATTGGTTTCTGACTAAGAAATTAAGAATAATTTAGAAGAATTAATGATGAGGATATATAAAATGAAAGAGAGAGAAATGTAAATTTGAGTTACCAACTGAACTACGAATGAGGAAATCAGTGGGTAAGGCGTGAGTTTCAGATTTTTTTTTTTAAAATAAACAACTAAATTGATTTAATATAATATTTAGAATGATTTTGATTAGTTGACAAAAAAAAAAAAAAAAAAATTAAAAAAAAATGAATGCACATAGATGTTTGGGAACAGAAATTCAGATGGCTCATATATAGACTAAAAGTCTTAGAATTTTATTTTATAGAATAAAAGTCTCAAATTGAATTTCTAATGTAAACTATGTTATTAAAGGAGATTTATATATGACTTTTAGAATTTTACTAATAATATGAAACTAAATTCAATTCACAAAAAATAAACTCTAAAACATCAAGTGATATATTTTTTAGTTCAAATTTCTTATCACTAAACAACCAAAGATAATTAAAAAACATGTATTAGAATTTATTTTTACAAATAATAAGCAAAAAAAAAAATGAAATAAAAGGAAGAAATGCTAAATGAAGAGCTAAAATGATTTGTTATCAAATTAAAATAGCAAGTTTCTCAATATAATATTTAATTGTAGTAAATAACAAATATGCCTGGATTTCATTTGTAGATAAAGTTTAATTGACATGTTTAAATTATAAATATATATAATATTATTTTATCTAAATTAACATTTAAAATAAGAAAGTTGACAATATTTATATTAACTTATTTAAAATTTGACTACAACTTGATATAAAAATAATGTTATTTTAGTTTTTAATTGATTACATTACTAAAATGTTTTTTATATAAAATTTAATTTATAAAGTAATAAGATATTTTAATATTTTAATTAAAAATTTAATATTTTAATTGTTGAAAAAATATATAATGAGATACATCAAATTTTCAGTAAATGTTTTTTAAAAATGATATCAAACCATCTCATATGAAGTATATGTCAATAAATCAAAATTATATTTTCTGAAAATAATTAAGAACAATCACATATTTATCTAACAAACTTCTAATCGACAACAAGATTCTCATTCATAGAAATCATAAATCATGTATAAGAAATAGTTAATAATCATAATTTATAATGGACCACACGTTTTATATTCGTCTACTTATTAAATTTGTATAAATTGAAATTATAAAATATAAATAATTATACCAACTATATGCTGGATGCGACTAGGATATATTGACAATATTCACTCTCGTCATCTTTTATCTTTTTAAATCAGATATTTTGGCTGGATGCAACTAATTATTTTAAAATATATGTAAAATAGAATAAGATAAAAATACTAACACAAATATAAAAAAGTGTCTAAGCTGATGTATTTAAAACTAAAAAGATTTAGCTGTTTTAATTTATTCTAGTAGTTTATTCGCATGTATGTTTAATATATTCAACTTATTTAATTGTTAACGTTCGATAAGTTTGATTCAGCTTTTTATATACATTCAACTTATTTATTTTTTAATAATTAATATTATATAGGTACGGTTTATATAATATATATATATATATATATATATATATATATATATATATATATATATATTTTATTCATTTAATTTTAAATATTAATAAATTATTTAAATAAAAAACTATATTTTAAAATAAATATGAATATATTAATTTTTTATAAATTTTTATTAATATATAATTTTAAATATTAATAAATTATTTAAATTAAAAAATAATATATTTTAAAATTAATTATATGAATATATTAATTTTTATTAATATATAAATTTATATATATATATATATATTTAATATGAATATGATATAAAATGATATATATATATATATATTTATATTATTTTTTAGAAAACAAAGTTTAAATATCTTAAACAAAATTATATACTATTAAAATATTTTACATATAAAAAAACAATATTATTTATATTTATTATTGAACTGTCAGTAATTTAAATTTTACCTTCTCACTTTCATTATTATATATATAACAAAATTTTCAGGTGACATTATAGTTTTTTTTATAAAAAAAGATTTAATGTAATTTCAATAAAAATGAAAAAAAATAGAAAAAAAAAATCAAATGAGTTTATGCATTTTCCTAGACAAGTCTAGAAAAATTTAGTTCGTAATAATATGAAACAAATGAATTACATAATACACAAATAATTGAAAGCGTTTATCTAACTAAAAATTTTTCCGTTCTCGTGACTTCTTTAAATGTGATTTTCCAGTTCCAGCTTAGTTTTCAGTTTTGCTCAATCATTGGTACTCGTTTCAGCATTTTTAGATTTGTGATGTTGTCGACTACTATGTCTTCCCATGTCTCCTCTACACTTCTTCTTATTCTCGAGTGCACCCTTGTGTTCCTTTCTCGCCATATGTGGTAAACGATTGTACTAAATTCGCTTTTGAAAACACTTGACTTGAAACTTTTTCCTTTTGATTTGTGAATGACTTCTTGTTTTTTAATCTCTTTCTATTCTGTAGGCAGACTAACCATCTCCATGCTTCTGACAAACTTCTTCCATAGCTTCAATGTGTAAGGACAACAACCAAATAAGTGATCTATCTATTATTTCTTCATTCTGTTCACACATCAGAAAAATTGGATCAGGAATTTCCATGTACTTCCTGACGTGATTTCTCGTGTTTAACCTTTCCTAAATTGCAAGCCATGTGATGAATTGGTGTCTCAGGATAACCTTTGACGACCAGATCAGATTGACCCAATCTATTGTTTGCTCTTTCTCTCGGATGGTGTCCCACACTTTTCTTAAAATTATCTTCCCATTTTCTTTGGTTTTCCATCGGTGTACATTTGTTCTTTCGTTGAACTAGATGTTACTAATACGTTTGGGAATGCGCTGCCCCACTAGTATTTGTCTAAGGAGCAAATTCCTTAGCCCATCTTTAATGTCTCTGACCTTGGAAACTAGGTAGTCTCGTCTGATCCTCACTTTTATGAATTCCTCTTTATTGATTAGCGGTTGGTCCTCATACTAATGATCATGTCAAAACAGTGTGTTTCTAGCATCTCCCCAACTAATGTCAAAAGATCCTACAATATTGTTTCTTAGCTTAAGGATTTTCTTTAAGGACAATCCCATACATTCGCTTATTTTGGATGTCCAAACGCTTGCTTCGTTTTTCATAAATCGGGTGTGGACCCACTTGATCCAAAGTGATTCTTGTTTGCTCTTGATGGCCCATAAGTGCTTATACGTCAACGCTTTATTTCATTCAACACAGTTCTTGAGCTCTATGCTGCCTTCTTCCTTTGGTTGGCAAAGTGCGGTCCACTTAACCTTCTTCCCGCCTCTCCCGCTACTTCCCCAAATAAAGTTTCTCATGAGCGTATCAAGTTTTTTTCATTACCTTCTTCGGGAGCACAAGTTGCTGCGACCAGTAACCGATGATTCCCATTACCACGCATTTGACCAACTCAATTCTTCCAGCGTATGTAAGTTTCTTTGTTGCTCAACCGTAAATTAAGTTTTTCACTTTCTTGATCAATGATCTGTAGTGCGAGATTTGGATCTGTTTTGTAGTGAGTGGTATACCTAAGTATCTTACCGGGAAGCTTCCTTCTGCGATGCCCATGATGTTGTAGATGTTTGATTTTGTTTCCTCTTTTACTCCTCCATAGAATGCCAAGCTCTTGTTCTCGTTGATGGTCAAACTTGTAACCTCAGAAAAAAAAAATGTTAATGCAACTCTTACAATTTTTATGGAATCAACGTCAGCATGCGCGAGAATGAACAAATCATAAGCAAAGCATATATGGGTGATCTCCTCCTCCTCCTCCTCCTCCTCACAGAATAGGTGAAAGATGTATGGTCGTTTCTTTCGGAGCTTCGTAAAGACGCTCTCAAAGATCGCCATGATGACGACAAAAAGGTAAGATGATAGAGAATCTCCTTGCCTCATGTCGTTTTCACCTTTAAAGTAGCCTCCATGGATTCCATTGACGCTAACTACAAAACGAGAGGTAGAAACACATTGCATGATCCATTCTATAAAAATCATGGGAAAATACGATACGACCATAAAGTCCCGAATGACTTCCCATCTAATAGAATCAAAAACATTTTTATACCAATTTTGAAAGTCACTCTCGGGGAGATTTTTCTCTTCCCATAACCTTTGAGGAGGTTTTGCATGAGCAAAATGTTATGTGAGATAGTACGACCGGGAATGAATGCAGATTGATTTAAACTAACTATTTTACCAATGACATTTTTAAATCGTTTTGAAAGATTTTTTGAAATTATTTTGTAAACAACATTGCAGCATGAAATTGGTCTGAAATTTTGAACCTTTTTCAGGAACATAGGTTTTGGGTATAAGAGTCAAAACTGTAGTGTTCCATTGCTTGAGCATCTTCCTATTTTTAATGAATTCTAAAACCCCTTCCGTAATATCGTGACCCACAACCGACCAATTTTCCTTGAAGAATTGAGCATTAAAACTGTCTGGACCCGAGTTTTATTATCGTTGATGCTGAACAAAGCCTCTTTTACTTCATCCCATGTGAAGACCCTAATTAGATCTTGACTGTCTTTTATCTATAATCTGGTATAAGGTGTTCAGATGACTTGGTTGCACTTTCTTTGTACCCATAAGCTCTTTATAGAAGTTAATGGTGAGATTTTGTACCCCTTTTTGTCCCAGTACATATTCACCCTCATCATTCTTCATCCTGTAAATATCATTCCTCAAATTCATAGCCATACATTTCCGATAGAAGAAGGCAATATTCTTGTCACCGAGAAAATCCAATTATGCTTTAATTTCTATTTCACAAAATTCTCTTCTAATAAGCTCAACTTTCTAAAATTTCTAAGGGAATCTTTTACTTCCTCATTAAGTTGCACATCATTTTCTCCCCTAAGTAAATTGTTTTGGACTTCTTCTAAATTAGTTATGGCTATTTGGACTCGTTTGGAAATGTTACTGAACTTCTTATTGTCAAACTTTTTTAGTTGGATTTTTAGAAGTCTGAGCTATTTTGAGACCCTAAATATGTTTGATCCCTCCACATTTTCGGCTCACACTTTACCCAGTATATCTTTGAAATTATTACTCTCCATCTAAAAATTAAAGAACATGAAAGGTCTTTCGAACCTCTTCTCCTTCTCCCAAAAGAGTTTGATAGGGTTGTGATATGAGATTTCGGGATTTAAAACGTGTAGTTGGCTTCTCGGGAATTGAGCAATCCACTTCTCATTGACAAAACTTCTATCAATTATGCTTTTCTAAATATGTCCATCTCCTTGAGTCGATGACCATGTGACTTTATAGTTATATGTAAAAGAACGTAGAAGTGAATATGTAATAATTTAAATTTATTATTTATTATTAATATAAAAAATAGTGTAAGCATGAAAATTTGACCTACCCTAATTTACCAATAATATTATTAATTTATAATAATGTTAAAATAATTTTAAAATTTAAAATTATCTAAAAAAATGCTACAAATCAAATTAGGGTTAAATATTGTGATAATTAATTTCTAAATTAGAAAAAATTAAATAAAACTTCAAAAATAATTTGAGGTTAAAATATTGTATTTATTTTACTCAAAATAAACCCAAGAAAATTTTGAAATTATTAATTATGATTTTATGGGAAAATATTTTTTGTGAAGAAAAACTCAAGAAATTATTAAAATTTATTTTCAAATAACTCTTATATTTAAAATATAAATTGATAATCATGTGTAGCCAAAATTATGTTTAATTGTTGTAGCATGATTCAGGGCTATCGGATCAGCGCATAATTTTCATCCAACGCTTAGGAGCACTCCACGCATCTGGATGTAACGAAACATGCACGCGCCCGGGGTTACACTTGATCAACTTACGGGACGTCAACTCCGTTTAAACACCCAACACCAATGGAACGCTGACGGACCTCCAACGACGCGTTTTAACTAATTAAAACGACGCCGTTTTGATCGTCTTCGTTGCGAACTCTAGAGGCCCACGACTAGCAACGACGATCTTCCAAAAGCTCCAACTCCTTTGTTTCTCAACCTTATCCTCTCATTTTTTTCTCCCATGTGTTCGTCATAATTCCCCTAAGCCTAGAAGTCAAACCCTAGTCTTTAACTAGGTTGCCAAAGAAGAATAGAGAACTTAAAGGATAAGATTTCAATGATCAAATTGAAGTTGAGTTAGACTATGATAACTGACCTAGCTGAAATAAATACTCTAGGTCGTCTTCGAATCTATGAAACAAAATCTCAATCTTACAGATGAATTGAAGAATTTCCAAAAATCCAAACAAACTGAATTTTCACAGAAGTTGCTCCAGCGACCTAAGCTTCAATCCAAGCTTCGAGAAAGCTTCTAACACATCCTTGGAGTGTTCTCCAAGTGTTGGTAAACATCCAAAACCATTGTATTTAGATTTATGATTGAAAATTGGATTTTTCCAAGTTTGATCTGTTATAGAGTACAATTATGTAATTTCTTTGTTTAGAATAACTCCCTAGATGTTGTATGAACTTTCTGTTGAAAGAGATTTGATCAAATCAATCTAAAACGAAAAAACAAAAAATTGGTTTGAAAATCTAGATTTTTTGAATTTGATGTTCTTGAGTTTTAGACTTAACTTTTGATTCAAATAGTTGTCTAACATGTTTGTAAACATGTTAGGATGATTTCCAGATCATTGTAACAACATCTCAATCATGTTTAATCCAACTGAAATTTTAGAAAACATGGATTTGAATTTTGTTTTCAAAAGTTGTTATAAAGATTCAATGATGTTCTTGTTTTGGTTTTGTTCGACTATGTTCAACATTTTAAAGCTAATGGAACAAGAATTAGGCCTTGAGATGGCCTAATACAAAAGATCCCAAATTTTGACCAAAAAACGGTTTTGAGAAATTGATCTTAGTAGAGTTCGATTGATCTTGATTAGGGTTATGTCTTTTAATCGCTACAATCATATGAGTTTATTGCAACTTACAAATCATGATTTCATGACCTGTATGAAAAGATACAAGACCCTACAATTCTTGACCATTCAAAGGAGCGATGTTCTTAGCTTGGGACCGAGAACTAAGACCGAGGATCCTCGGTCCGGACTGAGACCAAAGACCGATGTTCTTGAGTTAGGACCGAGACCAAGGACCGATGTTCTTGATTCCGTACCGTGACCAAGGACCGACGTACTTGAGTTAGGACCGAGACCAATAACCGATGCTCTTGAGACAGGACTAAGACCTAAGACCGGTGTTCTTGAACAAGGACCGAGGAATATGAACGAGTTTTCTAACCTCGGACCAAGAGGTCTGACCTGGGACCGAGCCTCCTAGGTCCACGGCCGAGAAAACTAGACATGGGACGGAGCCTCCTAGACCTAGGACCGAACAACCTGAGTTTAGGACTTCTGAACCCTAAGAACAAGCCCTCTAGGACCTTGACCGAGTGTCCCAATCCCTGATCCAGACCTTTCCGATTTAGAGAGAGTTCGTCCGAGCCAAATGGGTATGAACGGACCCGGATCCAGACCCTATAATTTATTTTTCAATTTTTTTTAGATGAAAGATCACACTACTATTCACCATGATGACAACAAAAATGAGAAAATTATAAAATTTATTAATCCTTACGAGAAAGGCTAATATGTTATAAAAATATAAATTATATTCATATTCATATAAAATGATACAAATATACATCTATTCATGTTAATTATTTATAAATAATACATATTTTAATGTAAATAATTAATGAATTTAGATAATTTAATTAATTATTTTAAAAGTTATAAAATATAAACATATATAATAAATATATTTTTAAAATTATAATTCATATTATTATTTCTTAATATAAGGTCCATCTTAATAAAATATAATAGGACTAAAATTATTTATTTTTATTTTAAAAATAAATGTTATTAAAATAATTTTTATCTTACTTTTATTTTATTTCAAATATTAACTTTTTTTAATTGATATATAAATATTTCTTAAAAATTTATAATCAGACAAAGTTAAATTTTTATGTTATGATAAAAATAACTAGTTGTAAATTTTATATTGATAAAACATGTATTTACTATAATTATAAATTTATAAATGAAAAAATATAAATGAATGGTAGATGTATCTTTCAATTAACATTATTAATCAATGCGTAAATAAAAACTTACAAATTTACCGAAATTTTTTAAAATAATTAATAATAAATAATTAATCATACTTATATTTATCTATTTCTTTAGTATAATAAAATAATAAGAAAAATCAAATATATAAAACTACATAAATAAGAAAAACATATAAAAGATTTCAGTGAATCATAATCACATATTTCAAATTTATTTGTGATTGGTTAAATATTTTATATTTTATTTAAAAATAATAAAGACTTCTAATTTTGTATAATCATATTTTTTTTGATAAATAAAATAAAAAATTTAAATTTTATAATGCAAAACATGGACGCTATAAAGTCAATTTTAAAGTGAATGACTTAAATGAAACGAAGTTCTTATATCTTTTTTCTATTTGGTCGAAATATGAAAAAATTCCGAATATATCATTATTGTACATGTCATGTTGTTCTTAAATCGCTCAGGACGAAGTTACACTTTTCGTACAAATATCCTTAATAGTCATACGAAAGCTATTTTTTTCAAATAAAATAAAATAGACCGTTTATCATTTTAAGCACACAACCCCCATAATTTTACACTTATAATTTTTTTTATATGAAACAACCAATAATTTAATAAAAAAAATTGTGTATGAGATTATAGACAACGTTGTTATAATTTCAATAGCAACCTAATTGTGGGTTTTTATCTCATTAACCAACTGCAAATTTACGAGACATCACTTTGTTTTATTGAGATTTTATTAATTATAGATTTTGTGATTCATAAATTTTAAAAGTATTATGTATTTTTTTTAATATAATAGATAAAAAGTTTTTTGTTTATTTATTTTTATCCTAAAATATTAAAATGGTTAAATATTTTATACCAACCAAGACACGTGCAAAGATCGTTATTGTCCTTAATCCAAACATCTATGTGAATAAATTAAGATAAAAGCAACCAGCTATACTTAGTAGGTGTCCACCATCTTTGACATTTGATTCTTTATTAATATTTTGGTTTCAGATTTTCCCTCATATTCTTATCTAATAGAATTTTTTTTCTTGGTTAGCAATAATAATTTTATTTTGACTCCTCAATAAAGATTACATAAAAATTATTGCTACAAATATATTCTCATATCAATATTCTCATATCAATATGAATCTTTCAAGGAACATAAGAATCACCCTAAATCTATTACAGATTTGGTGCTCCACCTTACACCACCTTCACAATATATGTTAATTTTTTATCTGCTTTCTTCATTAATTTTGACTTATTCTATAAAATAAACATATTTTGTGAAGTTGGTGTAGGGCGAAGTACTAAATCTGCAACAACATATCTGAGCCCAGAACCCTCGTAAGAATAAGCAATATCAAATTTATAAGAAAATATATATTCTTTCAAATCAAAGCCACTACATTTTAAATTAAAGCTAACATTTTATAAATATTAAAAAAGAGAAAAAAAAAAAAAACCAATATCAACAGAAAAAAACAAATGATCAACTTATTCTAGACCTTCCTTGGCAGCTGTCCATATACATTAATTTTTAAAAAATAATAAAATGAAATAAAAGGAAATGAGACAAACAAAGCATCAAAACAATAATGAAATGCATTCTTTTAGAAACAAAAAGTATTTTGACATAAAGAAAAACAATCAATGCTTTTGGGTTGAAATCTATGAGTGCATGTATCTTTTCTATTCTATTTGATTTTGGAATTATTATTATTATTTATTTTTTGTTTTTTATATAATGCATATAGTGTATTATATTAAAAAATTATATTATTATAAATATATAAATATTAAATAAATCATTTATTAATTATATTTATTAGTATTCGGAACAGAACACATATTTATCATTCTTGTCTTTTCTACTATCTATTACTAGTCAAATAAAAAAAACATCTCAAACAAAATAATTGGATAAAAATCGCAAAAACGAAATGTAATTATCATTTTACATTTCATTTCAATACCCAAAATATTAAAAAAAATTGTTTCAAAATCACATAAAAGGTAAACATACAGTTCGAGATAATGGTCGGTATGCAAGATTTTTAATATATAATGTAATATTCTTTTAATAACCAAATAAACAAATCAAAAAGCTTTTAGCACACCCCATTGGCCTCTCGAGGATTCGATTTATTCAAGTTGTCTTTTAAAATTAATTGATACTAATGATGATACTGTATATATTTAAAATGAAAAATCATTGTGGAAGAATATTTCACTTTCTGAAAAGTTTATCCACATACAACGAAAATAATATTTGTTAAATAAAAGAAAAAGAGACGTCACTTTGTCAATAATTCTATAATAAAGTATCAAAGTAGCATTTCATCACTCTTTTTGGACGGTAATGGAATTAAGTGGAAAAAAGAATACTTAAAAATATTATTGGGTCTGTTTGGTTAAATACAAAGAACAAGTACAACCAATGTTCACTTTTTGTTATATTTAAAATTTTGACACACATATTATATTACAAGAAACTGTTTTTTTTTTCAAAATTAAAATTAGATATTTTATTTAATTTTTTTTTATTAATTTTAAAATAATTTTACCTAAATTGTTACAATTTTATCTTCATAAATTAGTTTCCATGCTTTAGTTGATTGTATCACATATTTATTTATTTTTATTTTTTAAAGTTAAAATCAATTAACCGATCGTACTAATCTTATAACCGACAAAACTGAACCCAATATATTGATGGCTATCATTTCCAATAGAAAATTAATAATATTAAAGAAAATTGGCCGGCATAGATTAGGTGGAGGAAAATTGAGCATGATGGGAAACCTCCATATCATTCTGCCAAATATATGTCTAATTGAGAAAAATAAAGGGATGAGACAAAAAAGAGTTATCATAATTGTAACAAACGGATTACAATACCAACCAAACTTATTAGGTAAACTTTGTAATATTTTGATTACAAGTATAAAAGAAGAAGAAATAGTTAGAAGAACATATATATTTCACTCTTCTATTATAAGGCATTAAGGTGTCATTTATTTTCTTTCTTTCTCCAAAGAATAAACAGTCATAATTCAATATCTATCAAAACTCAACTTTAATTTATCTCAAACAATAAAATTTGTAGGTAGATTTCAAAGATGGTTTTATTAAATCTCATTTAGCCATATTGGTGATGGTCCATTCTTTTCTTTAAGTGTGTGTTTTCCTTTAGTGTCAAGTAAAATATGATATGATGAAGAGCTTCAAACAAAGCTAAAAATGATGGTGACCTAATTAGGACCACACATTGATAATGAATTGAAGTTGAATGTTTTAATATAAAACTAAATATATATAGTTTTCCAAATTAATATTATTCATGAAGATGTTTTAAAGTTATATTTACTCTTTCTCCGCTCATTCTTCCCTATTGTGCATTGATCATGATGAAAGACATGCCAATTTATTCTTTTATTTTTTTAGTTTAGGTTTAAAATTATAAGATTAGTTTGATTTAGCTTATTCACGTTAGTTTATTACTATTTCATATAAATTGCCCCCACATGTGTCATTCATCAAAACTGTGAAGTATTTTCATAATTTTGAAGAACGACATATGAGACACTGAATATGAAACAACGGATCTGGCACCCGTGCCAAAATTTATTCAGCTTATTCGCATATATGTTTGATAGAATTCATCTTCGTTACTCTAAGTTTATTCATCTATACCACGTACATGTACGTTTGATAGGAGTAAGTTTCTAAACCATTGGGTACGTTTGATTTAATTTATATACGCTCAACTTATTTATTTTTTATATTTATAATATTATTTAATAATTAATATTATATATGTAATGTTATATATATACACTAGTAAAAAGGAGTCTTTTTACCGAAAAGTAAAATATGTCGGTAAAACCCATATATTTGTCGGTAATACCCCTTTGCCGACAAGTTATCAAACTGTCGGCATCTGTCGGCATTGCTCTTGTCGGTAAAAGTGCAGAGGTCTTAGCCGACAGTTTTCAAAACTTTCGGTAGAGATTATACCGAAAGATTTATCTATATCATTCGACATATCCTCTTCCGATAGATATGATTAGATCTATTGGCATTAATTATAAAATGACATCTTAACATAGATCGTATTTCTTCTAATTAGACCGACAACAGCATGGATATACAAAAACCGAATAAACTATTTAATCTTTATTCAGGTAAATATTGAAAGATTTATTGAAATCTTTCGGAAATGCCTTTACCGACAGATTTTAGTGAATCTTTCAGTATTTCTTTTATGGCCTTTACCAACAATTTCTTGAATCTTTAGGCATTGATTTTATAGCCTTTACCAACATATTTATGTAAAACTATCGGAATTATGTAAATAAACTTTTCCGACAAATTTCTTGAAATCTTTCGGTATTTCCACTTTACAGATTTTTAATGTTTTGTTTATGTTTTACATAATCTTAACCTGTTAATTATCAGCCAAACAAAAGAAATACATTAATCAAAAAAATTCATTACATTTTCCAAAATTCTAAATCAATACGTATTACAAACACGAGTTACAAACAAGTGTACTAATCCAACATGTATTTGTTCCCAACACGATAAATAATTCCAAAAACTACATAATTCATGACCTGAAATATACGTACTAACTCGACGGTGGTTGATTCTGTAACCTTGCTAATATTTTTGCAATCTGTTGTTGCGTTCTATCGTTATTAATTTTAATTAGCTCTTTGAGTTCATTGACCTGCGCCCGTAGTTGTTGGTTCTCCTCCTTTAGCAACGACCCTCCACATTGAGAATTTCCGCTCCTCCGCCGATCACCGCAAAAGCACGATGACCAGTCTTCCTGACCCCATACCCATCACCGTCCCGTGTAGTTGGGGCCCGAAGACTCTCTCGGTCACATTGAAGTCGGAGATATCGGGTTTGTCATTAAATACTTGATCCATCTCCGCGTGCACATTTTAAAGTTAATTATATAAGCTATAGTTCTATTAAATTTTCAATTAAACTTTAACTTACGATCTTCTCTTGTGATAGTTGGTCCGACGTTGGGGTCGGGTTGTCTTTAGTGACTCTCGGGATTTTAGTCTTTCTAAACCTCTTATAATAGTCGGTGGATGTCCGAGTTAAGCCTCTTGTTCAAATAAATTTTTCATCGGTAACTTAGTTACATTCCTTATAGTAAGTTTAATTGAATAGAATAATGTACATACTAGTTCTTATTCCACCCGTGAAAATGGTTTACTACCCGTATGGTGGGAAACCTCACTTGTCTTCGGTTTCCAATATTGATTGAGCTTTTTTTCTTCAGCATTTAAAATAAAATTATAGTTAGAACTGTCGTCGGTACATATTTTTATTTTGAAATTGTATGTACCTTGAAAAAGTAGTTTCTACAGAGGAACTCCCATTCTGTGGGATCATAGCATGGTGGGGGACGCACAAGTACATCCACCTAATCTCTGTTATGAACCTGCACGTAATCCCGACTCAAATCGGAGTACCACCTATCCCATATTTGTTTGGAATGTGTCATCCTAGTTTATCTGTACGTGTCTATAGGGATATATGTGCTCTCAAATCGATCCTAAAAAACAAAAACCAACAAATGTTAAACTTCAATTTAAAGTTAATTAAATGTAAGTTCAATATCTCACCTTCATGGCACGCCGTAGTAAATCCAACTAATCGGTACTCAAGGCCTTCCACTTTAGCTGGCGATGCGAGATGAGTGCGGGGTCCTGCACCATCGACCCCACATGTCTAGACCACATACGCCTAACATCACCATATGGCCTCCCATTTACATCTCCGAAGCTAAGTGGAACCCTCGATCCCTAGGCCTTCTAAAAAATTCGATATTTTTGTTACGACCTCGTCTCCGCATGGAGGAAGAACTAGTTGTAGAAAATTAATATTATATAGTGAATGAATATAAACAATAAATATTAGTGAAAAGTTTACCGGTACCAGTAGTGTTTGGAGTGGACTGGTCATGCTCATCCTCACGCTGCTCCTACTCAGTCTCCAGATCCTCTTCTGCTTCTTAAGCTCTACATATATACTCTCAATGAATTCCTCAAGATCATGGGTACTAGATTGAAAACATGTTCTCTAAAGTCAACACTCGGTCCTTTGTCGGCTCCCCTAAATATGCATCAAACCACTTACACTTGAAGAGAACAACTCGTCTGTGAGAAAAGTATTGTACTTGGATTATGTCCGTTAAAACTCCGTAGTATGACATAGTATCCGATCCATTGTTTCCTACAACAACAACTCCGCTGCTTTGAGTAGTCAGACCTTCATCATGTTTTTCTGTACATAATTTATATCAGTTTATTTTATACCAAACAAAACTACATGAGTTTATAGTTGGACTGGAGCCTAAGATCTTAAGGTCTCCTGATAAATTTCTATCGTTTTTTAATTGGGAGACCTATATACATTTCAAAAAATTATTCGTAAATTGTAGAATCAAGTTATAACAGTTATCGGATATGCATGATTCTGGTGTCTACTCACTCTATCTTAAAATATGTAGCATATGTTGGAGGAATTTATCCACAGGACTCCATGTTATTGCATTCCTACACATACTCGCTACGCATGTGTTTAATATAAAATCATATTTTTAATGTTAATAATTCGTACTAACATCGCAATACGAAATCATACATGTAAAATGGTTATACTTCCGGGTAATTTTTCAAGATGTATGAATGAGTCATATCTCGATAAAAATAATCCAAGTTGTATATTATTCCATTGGATAGTTTTTCCAACGATGAAAATACTGAGAGGCCCGGGATTGAAATTTGTGTGCGTTCAGGAGTAGGAGCTTCCTCCAAGTACTTGGCACATAAACTAATACTTTCATTCACAAGATAAGTCTCGATTATTGAGCATTCCGTGTGATTTTTATTCCACAAATATATTTTCATTGTACCTATGTATTATTCTATCGGATACATCCATCGAAACTAGACAGAACCCCCAAGTATAGCCTCAAGTGACAAGTGTACTGGGAGATGCATCATGATGTCGAAGATTGATGGTGTGAAAATCATTTTAAATTTGCAAAGTGTCGTTATAATATTCAAGTACAATTGTTTGAGCTCTGCTGCAATCAACTCTTTGGAGTACAATAAACGAAAAAACTGGAGAAAATTTACTATAGGATCATACACATGATTTGGAAATAATCCACGGGCTACTAAAGGAATAAGATATTCCAATAAAATGTGACAATCATGACTCTTTAATCCCGTAATCTTCTTCTCTTCCAAATTCACACAACCTCCAATATTTTATCAAAAACATCAGACAACTTTAGATTCTTCAAGAAATTACAAACACTTTTTTTATGATTAGAAGACAAAGTAAAAGGCGTTTCTAGATAATGAACATCTCCTCCATCATTTATAGGATGTAACTAGTGTTCTATGCCTAAGAGTTGTAAATATTTACGTGCTTTAAGACCATCCTTAGTCTTCTCTTTCACATCCATCATTGTTTCCAACATGCTATCATAATTTTTTTTCTCAATATGAATCACATCCAAATTATGTCTTAATAATAGATCTCTAATAAGGCAAACAAAAAAATGTTAAGTTTGTTCCAATTGTCTCCCCGTGTTTCATGATATATCTTGGTTTTCTTACTCTGATTCGTAGTAAAAACTATGCCTTCTAGGTCTTGTGCTTGCTCATAAATTTCTTGCCCCGTTAATATGTTGGGTCAAATTATTTTGACTAAGTGTTGAAATAATTTAACCACTGGAATTTTGATAATGAAATGAATTATGCGTTTTGATGCAGGTGTATCGAAATCATATTTCATAAGACTTGGTTCTAATGAGGATCATTAGACCGATTTTGTATCAGATGCAAAGAATTAGACGTGTAGTCTAACTCAGTGGAGTTAGATGTGCAGTCTAATGAATGCACTGAATTAGACGTGCAGTCTAACTCAGTGGAGTTAGACGTGTAGTCTAATATATTTGTGGATTTAGACGTGCGGTCTAATAGATCTATGGAATTAGACGTGCAGTCTAATAGATCTACGGAATTAGACGTGCAGTCTTATAGATCTCGGAATTAGACATGCGATCTAATATTTTTGAAATTAGACGTGCAGTCTAACTCAGCGGAGTTAGACGTATAGTCTATTGGAATGTGAAAGTTAGACGTAAGTCTAACTCCTTCAGACAAGTCTGAGGTAGAACCGGAATTAAACGCGCAGTCTAACTTAGTGGAGTTAGACGTGCAATCTAATGGTTAGTGAATGATTAGACGTGTAATCTAATTAGTGAAAGTTAGACGTGAGTCTAACTCCTTCAGACAAGTCTGAGGTAGAATCGGAATTAGACGTGCAGTCTAACTCAGTGGAGTTAGACGTGCAGTCTAACTCAGTGGAGTTAGACGTGCAGTCTAATGGTTTGTAACAATTAGACGTGTAGTCTAATTGGTGAAAGTTAGACGTGAATCTAACTCCTTCAGATTAGTCTGAAGTGATTGTAATTAGACGTTCGTCTAATTCCATTAGACTAGGCGGTCTAATGGACTCTGTTTTTAGACGGGGATGTTTAATTTCATTAGACAGATTTTCACAATCCGTCTAACTAAAATACGTCTAATGCTAAACTTAAGCAGTATGCTTGAGCTAGCACCCGCCTACCCACGTGCTATAGCTGTACCCTACTCCTGCTCCACTTTCTAGTGAAGATCAGTATAACAGTTGTATGCAATCAACCAAAGAATGTCACGTAAGAGAATTTTCCTCATATTACTTATTTTACAGGTACATCTCTGATGGAATATTCGGCGCACTACCAGTGGTATGCTCAACATCTGATGTGTACAATGGAGGCTTTCCAATGGAAGAGTGCCACGTATCATCCTAAAAGATTCGACCGTTAACCCCTGCTTAGTATTTATCAGATCCTAAGGACAACGTAAAAAAGGGACCGACTGACTATTTTTTTACAATCTGTCTAACTGAACAAACGATCTTGCTTTCTATTTCAGAGAGAGAAATCAAGCCTTTACTGTAAAGCTGCTTTCCTGATTGTACTATGTGTGAATCAAGAGAGAGCTAGAATCAAAAACACCTTTAGCTGAGTGATATTCTTCATCTTGTAAATTGAACATAGTGTGTTCTGTTCAATAGTGAGCTAAGTGTGTGCAAACTGTATTTGATTCTAATCATATTATAGTGAATCCTTCCGGTGGTTGGAAGAAGGGGTGACGTAGGAGAGTTTCTCCGAACATCCATAAACAAACTGCTGTGTTCTTTCATTTCTGTCATCTTTTCATCTTTCATCTTGAGCTTCAAACCCAAGTAAACAATTCCGCATTGAATCTGTTTCAAGTGTTTACAAGTGTTTGCGTAGAATAGAAAGTGAATTAAATCCTTAACGGGATTTCTTTCAAACTGTTTTTCATCAGCCTTCATCAATAGCCAGACCCCCGTCTCAATCGATAAAGTCGATCCTATCAATTGGTATTAGAGCCCTGTTTCTATTCTCAAGCTTTTCCTGAAAAATGTCGACCATAACCAAAGATGTC
This sequence comes from Impatiens glandulifera, assembly GCF_907164915.1. Classification (NCBI taxonomy): domain Eukaryota; kingdom Viridiplantae; phylum Streptophyta; class Magnoliopsida; order Ericales; family Balsaminaceae; genus Impatiens; species Impatiens glandulifera. The sequence continues at coordinate 33,238,900 of NC_061867.1, forward strand.
AGTGCTATAGTCATTCTAACCTTCTCTCGAGAAAACTACATTGTGTGGAAGAAGAGAGTTCGTGCTCACCTTTCTTCTCTTCATGACGACATTTGGAGTGTTGTCACAGAAGGTCCTATCAAGATTGATAAGGAGAAGGCTGACTGGACCGCTGATGAAAAGAGGCAGAACAACCTCAACAACATGGCTCTTGATGTTCTGTACAGATCTCTCAATGACAGCATGTTCAACTACATTATCGAATGCGATACTGCCAAAGAGGTCTGGGACAGACTCACCCAACTGTGTGAGGGAAACGAGCAAACTAAGGAAAACAAGATCATGGTTGCCACTCAGTAGTTCGATAGCTTCAAGATGCGTCCTGGTGAAACAATGAAAAATTCCGACACCAGATTCAACTAGATTGTCTCCTCCCTGTCCATCCTAGGCAAAACCTATAGCAATAGAGAGGTTGCTATCAAGGTCATGCGTGCTCTTCCAAGGGAATGAGACATAAAGACAATGACGATGAGAGAATCCAAAGATCTTAACAAGATCTCTCTCTTTGATCTCTTTGCTGATCTCAAGGCCTATGAGTTCGAGCTGAACTGTAAGATGGAAGAAGATCAACCCACATTCGTTATCATTGCCAAGGCGCTGGTGACTATTGAAGAGCCACCAACCGCTCCGGATATGAAGATGGCAGCTCAGCAGCTGAGCAGCGATGCCATGTCTCTTTTTGTGAAGAAGTTTGACGACTTCATGAAGAAGAGCATCTCTAACTCAAACTCTTCAAATTCTAATGACAATAAAAAATATAAAGCTAATGTTACTTGTTTTAACTGTGGTATTAAAGGTCATTATGCATCGGAATGCCGGAAGCCAAAACGTGAAGATGCCAAGGATGATGGAAAAGAGCTAAAGGATCTTATGGCAGGTGACGGGAAGAACAAAGGAAGCGGCCGTGGTTCCTACTTTTCATCCAGTGAAAGTGATGAAGAAGAGGTGGCTTGCTTCATGGAAAGAGAAGATGAAGAAAGAACTTAGGAGACTGAGGTATTTGACTTATCTTCCGAAAGGTTTTCAAGGAAACAACTGGTAGCTGCACTAGATGACATGGTCATCAAGTACAGAAAGCTAGCAGAATCTCTAAATGAAACTAAATCTTCACCAAAAGTAAACAAACCAAATCTATTTCAAACTTAAGAGTCAAATGTTTTCGAAAAGAAGATTGAAGAGATCTCATTTGAGAATGAGGTACTCAAAGAACAGATCCAAACTCTTTTATCTGAAAACAAGAGATTAAACTATGTTGTATGTGCATGGACAAGGTCTAGAGAAGCTGTCAAATATCAGATCAGCAAGTTAAAACTTGCTAGATTTAGATCCGGATTGGGATTTGATAGCAATGACCCTAACCTCTCATGCAAAAAGTCCAACTCATCTGACAAGCTTAAGCCAATAAGTTTTGTCAAAGGGAGTATGACTGACATTGAATCTGATCCTATTCATGAAGAAGTTGCTTTAAAAAATGAAATAATCTATGTTCCGCCAACTGTTAGCTGACTTAAGAATAAGCTAGAGGCAGCTAATAAGTCTGGCAATTTAAAACCTGACTATAAGTCAAGGAGTTTTAAAAGAAAATCTTCTTTAAAAATTAAGGGATTAGTGGCTAGCAGGAAGTCATCTGCTAAGTCAAAATCTTATGCATTAATCACAACACAAAATGAGAAATCCATCAAAATAACTCAAATATGGATTCCTAAGGGACTAATTGATCTAGGACCCAATTGAATATGGGTACCAAAATGTGTAAATAGTTTCGTTTGTAGGTGATGCAGGAGGAGTGCAGGAAGGAAGCAAGAAGAATACTCTTTTGAGTACACAACCTGGAAGATCAACAATGTCTTTTTCCATTCTAGTAGATAAATGTTTTTATTTGTTAAAAATGTTTTTGGTCATTGGACCACAAAAATTATCTCTTATGCCTTTCTATCCCTATACAAAATGAGATGGAAAATTATTTTGAAAGTAAGGATACCCTCTAGACGAATATTCTTAATCGGTCTATTAGATGAGCATGTCTAAAAGAAACGGTTTGTACTCAGACGTATTTTTGCTCAAAATCTATACATCTAAGTCTATATGTTGAGGTTTTAAACCTACGCGATTAGATGGACACGTCTAATAGACGTTAAACATTTTTGTGTCATGAGCAAGAGGATGCTCACGTCTAATCAAACACACGTATAACACGTGATGTTCATGCGGAATTAGACGTACACGTCTAATATACATTAGACTTATTGTTATACAACACAAAATTAGACGTATGCGTCTAATAGACCCATCCGTCTAATAAACGTTTAGTTATATGGATTTATGCAATAAGAAAAAAGGTCTAACTACGTGCCGATTAGATTGATTAAGGACAGTTGTCCCATGTTGAGAGCTATTCATTTTTCCCGCTCAAAACATTAAACATTCATCTCTTACCAACATGAAGACACGTGTCTTTCAAGTTTAGAGACAATGACTGATATACCCTCATTTTTAATGATTACTCCTTGAAAAAGGACGTCTAACATTTATTGATGGGCCATACCCTTAAGAAAAGTGACGGTTATTCTGTGTATCTTTTCTCTGTCCATATAAGAACATTCGTGCATGAGTTCGAAAGCTTTTCGTCTCTCGAAATCCTTAAGAACCCTAGTTTTCTTTTTATTTCTCTCTAAAACTCTCTGAAATCTTGTGTCTGTTCATATTCCTTCAAAAATGGTGAACAAGAAAATTACTTTGGGTCATTGTACATTGCAGGTGGATTTTCCATCGGTCTACACTTTCGATCAACCGGAAGTGGTGGATATGTTCAGAACCCTAGAATATTCTGGGTTGAGGAAGTATCTCGGTGGTCCTTTCATATTCTATGAGAAAGAAGTTCGCGAGTTCTTCAAATCTACAACTATGGTGGGTGAATCCATCGTAGCAACCGTCAACGGCGTGGAATTTTCTTTCGATGAAACTGTATATGCGGAGTTCTTTGAACTTCCGACGGAGGGGAACTCTTTCGACTTGATTCTTTCATCAGAAGTCATGCAAGAGATGAAGAAGACCTTTTCTGTCGATGGGTGGATGATCCATGTAAATGGAAACAAGAAGGTCCTTAAACCTCATTTCATTCTGCTGAACGACGTGGTAACAAAAGCGCTCCAAGGGAAATCTGGCTCCTTCCATCTCTATAGTCAAGACCGTTTCGACTATATGTGCGCAATCTTAAAGGGCATCCAGGTAAACTGGGCATCTACCCTTTTCCAGAACCTCTGCTTTTCGATCTGTCAAGCAAACAAGGAAAGCATATTCCGGCGCCGCTCATCACTACTGTATCTGAATTATAAGAAGAAATTTAGAAAAAGATGTTGATAATTGAAATTAAGAATGGTAGATAGATGGATACCATAACCGAGAGTCATGGAAGCTAAGATGGCTCAAGAGAGGGCATATTTGTTCCATTTTTTAGGTTTGATTTCCGGGTCGCCATTTTATCATGCTTTTTACTGTCATTCATCTCTGTGTGTTTTTGTGTGTGAGAGAGAATGGTTCATGATTCATATAAATATATGAATGCTTAAATATGAATTGATTGATTATTTGTAAATAAGTCAGTTTAATGTATCCTTTTCAAATAAAAATATGTTTTTTTATCCATCCCGACTTTAGCAAAGACGGACTTGAGTTTATACAACAAAATAAATAAATAGATAAATATATTATTTTATAAGAGACAAAATATTAAGAATAGTGTTTGTATTGTTGTTTAAGATTTCTAGAATAGAGTGCTATTGTAAAATGTCTTAAATAAAGTGGAACTTATAACAAGATCGTGATACGGTTGAGTTTTGTCATCCTAGTTGGAGAGACCCAATTTAGTGTGGACATTATTCAAACCGATTTTATAGAATAATAAGAGAGAGAGAGCAGAGCAAAAATAGATTCAGGGGTTTGAGGTAATAGCTGAAGAAGATTTTTGTTTGTCAGAGTTTGCACAGTTTGATTGACTTCAAACGTTGACAATTTGTTGGTTATTTCTGTGACTGTGACTACGTTCTGAACGGTGAAGATTTGTTTTCTCATGCTTCTAAGTCAAAGAAGAGAAACTAAAATTATAAAATTCAATTTCATTTTGTTTTGCTCATCTTTATACTCAATTAGTTATGAGAGTGTTCTATTTAAAAAATATATATTTTTTCCTAAGTGATCACGTAAATAAATATATATATATATATATATATATAACTACACAATATTTGGACTATTATGAATATAAATTTTTATATAATAATTGTTTTTGTTACCTATTATAAAGCCCGAGAAAGAGTGTTTACCTTGATAATGCATGCAGGATATTCTCTCTATTCTAGAGACTATCTAAGAACTTTTGCGAGCAATATGTTCAACAACAACAAACAACATGAAAACCGATGCCTAGCCATTCTCGATGTCAGTTTTAAGGTTTCAAAGACAAAATTATGGACGGACGAACCTTAAGGTTTGAGATGTCATAAGCGGAAAAATTATACTAGTTTTTTTTAAGAAAACAAAATAATATCATTAAATAAAAGATTACAAGAGTTCAGGATTCAAGCAGAACAAGTCTTTGCTAAAAATGAATGAACCAACAAGATGAAAACATAAAAAAATAATCAAAATGGAAATAAAAGTGAATGACACAAACAACGAAGTTTAAAGCTATTTGAAATTAGAAGTAAGAGTGACTTTCTAATATGCAATCAATTTTTTCACAAATCAACCAACTTTTTCACAAGTGAGAATTCGCCTCAACGTTCGAATGAGTGAGTATCCATCAAAGATAATTTCATTCCAAATGAACTCCATATCATTTTGAACCCTTGAAAATGTTCTTGTGTTCCTCTCCATCCAAATATGATAAACAATGTTTGTAAAGAAGCACTTAAAGACATTTGAACTAAAGTCATTACTCTTTGTCTTAATGATTGTCATTTTCTTGATATCAGTCCATTCTTTTGGGAAGTTGAGGAGAACTTACCCCAAAACAAGGAAGCAAATGAGCAGTCCCTAAAAAAATGGTCAATGATCTCTTTATTTTCCAAAGTAATGAGAAGCAAATGCTTTTGTATTATTATTAATAAAAACAAATAATATAGTTTGTTATATATTAGGTTAATACATGTTGCCCAAAGTTCAAACATTTTTAGTGTATTTTCTTTTGTGCCCTTGAGAGAGGTGTGGTCCTAGGACACATAGTTGAAGGTCGGCCATGGGTGGACATTAGGGGTGAACATATCTTGGGTTGACTTAAACTCCAACTATAACCTAAACTCAAAATATTAATTTGGGTAAGTTAAGTTGAGTATGGATTGGGTTTAATTTGGGTTGGGTTAGGATTACCCAATTACCCAAATTTAATCAATTTAATTTAATTCTCTATTATCAATCCAATATAAATTAACCATCTTCCAACTCTAATATACTCTCTTGATTTTTACTACGTTGATCTCCATTACAGTCAAATATAAAAATAATTGAAAATTTTAAAACTCATTAGTAATATATTTATTAATTATAGTCCAACCATACGGAACAAACAAAACACTATTATTTTAAAGCTCTTTAATGAATTAACTTATTTATGAAAATTAACAGAGTTTACCATATTCAAGATTGTATTTATTATGAATGATTTAAATATTATTTAAATAATCCATATTAATCTCACCTATTATTTCTTCAACTAATTTAGTAATTAAAATATATAAATAATTTATAAATAATCAAAATTATGTTAAGCGGATCAAAAAATGTATAATAACGTCAAATTCATATTAGATGGAGCAAAAAACAAATTAAACTGACCAATAATATTAAATTTGTCACAAGTGTGTTAAACATGTCAAAATATGTTAAACATATCAACATGTGTCAAATGTGTCAAAACGTGTTAGACGTACCAAAAACATGATAAATGTGTCAAAACATGTTAAAAATGCCAAAAATGTGTTAAACGTTCCAAAAACGTGTTAAAGCTGTCAAATCGTGTTAAACGTGCCAAAACGTGCCAAAAACGTGTTATACTTGTCAAATCGTGTTAAACGTGCCAAAAACGTGTTATATTTGTCAAATCGTGTTAAACGTGTCAAAACGTGTTAAACGTGTCAAAACGTGTTAAACGTTTCAAAAATGTGTTAAACTTGTCAAATCGTGTTAAACGTGCCAAAACGTGTTAAACGTGCCAAAAACATGTTAAACTTGTCAAATCGTGTGAAACGTGCTAAAACGTGCCAAAATGTGTTAAATTTGTTAAAAGCGTTTTAAACGTGCCAAAGCGTGTTAAGCATGCCAAAAATAGGTTAAACATGCCAAATCGTGTTAAACGTGCCATAAATGTGTTAAACGTGCCAAAAACATATTTAAACGTGTCAAAAACATGTTAAACTTATTCAAAACTTGTTTAAACATGCTAAAAACGTGTTTAAACGTGTCAAACGTGTTAAACGTGCCAAAAATGTGTTAAACATATTAAAAACTTTTTTAAACGTGCCAAATCGTGTTAAACGTGCCATAAACGTGTTAAACGTGACAAAAACATGTTTAAACGTGTCAAACGTGTTAAATTTATCAAAAACTTGTTTAAATGTGCCAAAAACGTATTTTTTTGGGGAAAGTGTCAAAAATATATTAAACGCGTGAAAATGTGTTACACATGTCAAAAACGTGTTAAACGTGCCAAAACGTGTTAAACATGTCAAAAATGTGTTAAACGTGCCAAAACTTGTGAAACGTGCAAAAACGTGTTAAACGTGCCAAAAACGTGTGAAATGGATTAAAACGAGTTACAAATTTATTAAAACTAACAACGTGTTAAGCGAGACAAAACATGTCAAACGAATCAAATATTAGTTAAACGAGTTAAAAACGTGTTGAATAAGTCAAAAATATATTAAAGTAGGTAAAATGAATCAAATAATTGTTAAACGAATCAAAATATGTTAACCGGGACAAAAATGTGTTAAATATTAAACAAGTAAAAAAATATAATAAATGTGTTACAAACTAAAATATAGTTTGAGTTACCCAATCTATATTATTCATTAATATGGGTTGGATAATGGGTAATTTAGGTTGAATATGATTTGGATTTACCCATTTGCACCTCCCTAATACTAATTATATTTAAAAAAGAATATACACTAATTACGACAGAAATAACATTATCATATCCTACTTAATACATATTTGTGTTATCTATATTTTTTTATTTTTTTAATATTAAAGTTTATATTTTTTTTGGGAAAAAGGTTTAACACCATTTCATTAAAAAGCTCAAAAGTGGGAGGGGTCAATAATCAAAACAAGACAAACCCTAGTTTTGATTGTAAGATGACAAACAAAAGACCTAAAAGTTTCTGAATGGTGGCAGTCAAATCACATTACAAAACACAGATTAAAATGAATAAAGACTACAATCTAGATATCACAACCTATGTTGTCTCCATATCCGCATTTTGACCATATTTCCTTCTTCTATGTCCCAATCTTCTCGCGTTCTTCATGAAGGGAGATTCAATTGAAGCAGATGATGATGTATGTCTGCTCTTATTGTTTTATCTTCCTCTATATGAACTCGTACTAATATAGTAAAATGTATTGTTTTTCAGGATTTCAAGGTTTTTGTCACTACTTTTCTCTACTTTAGTTTTCCGTGTTAGAAGATTAACAAACTTAGTTTTCTTCTCCTTTGTTGTATCTTTGCTTCCATCTTCTACATCTTCCTCTTCCTTACATTTAGGTTTATCTTTTTCAGAATCCCCAGTTTCATCAATTTCCTTTCCTTTCTTACTTCCCTCTTCTTGAGTTTGATTTCCATTTGTTCCTTCATCCGAATTCTAAACATCTTTCTCTTTGGTATTGCTTTCTTTTGCTGCTTGTTTTTCCACAACTGTTTCATTTGTACTAGGAACCTTTTGTTGTTTGGCTTCTCCATTCTGCATTTGTTGTTCCTGGTTTGCTTTATGGTTGGCCATTAATTTAGGGCATCTCATTATAGAATGTTTAAAGGTATTGTAGTTCACGCATATGTACGGTCGCCATTCATAGTGTATGCCCATCTTGGTAGCATTTCCTTTTCGATCCACCACTGTAATTTCGTTGTGGAGAACGCTTATGGGTTGAACTTCAACGCTCATCCTAGCATATGTGAGATTTTTGTTTTCCTCAGTGATTTTGTCCATGTATAGCGGGTTTCCTAGAAAGCTAGAGAAATGGCTTAAGGCTTTTGCTTTGTACATATGGGGGGATATATCGCAAATTGAATCAGATTTGCACTATTTCTTTTGGAATATTGACATAGCTTGTACCCTCCTTTCATTTTTCGAGCTTCATGCATTCTTTCTCCACGTGTGTATGTCTCAACTCTAAAATTTTCTCAAGATTAGCCTCTTGATTGAATTTCAGGAAATACATGCCATGACTGTTAGAGGTGACCTTCATTAGACCTTCTTTTCTCAATTGATTCATGAGTTCTTCCTTGGTGGCATCAAACGTGGCAGATTCTTTCCCAATTGATTACCCTCTATCAAATGTTCCCATGATCGAACGCATTTTTCTTCCACGTCTGATGGTAGCTTGAACTCAAATGGATTTTCGAGTTTTTCCACCTTTGATTTGAACGCACCCAGGAAAATCTGTCCATTTTTTGGTATTTTGTTTTCACTTTTTTTGCTAAGTTTTGACCCTGCTTTGTGTCTGGATTCTTTTTCCAGATTTGATTAACCTTACAATTTGGGTTTTTCTTCAGAGTATAAACCTTTGTCTTGGTACATTTTGTCAACTCTTTCATTGTGTTGACGGGCCAACTAACAATAATGTCATACTCCTCTTTTTTTAGAAGGTTCCAATCTTGGAGGTAGTGCAGGTTTACCTAAATAGTGATTTGTTGAGCCCTTTCTTTGTTGAGAATCATTTTTCCATTCTTAGCTTGCATCAGCATCCTTAAAATTTGGTTTCTCAGCATTTTGAGGTTTGTCCTCTCATTAAAACCAACCCTCCATTTGCCTTTTTCCTTCTCTTCGGTTTCCCCTATTTCCACTGCTTTCTTATTTACTGCATTATTCTGACACTTGTTTCCAACCCTGATTTCTTCTAGACCAGCACTATTTTCCTTTTGTTCCTCTGTAATTTCCTTCTTCTTGCTAGCCGCCTTTGTTTTATTTTTGCTTTCTTTATTTTCGCCTTTGTTTTATTTTTTCGGATTGATTCTGATTCCCAAAAGAATCAACAACAAATTTATTTGAAAAAGTTTGTTTATTTGGGCAAATAGTATGTATTTCATTTTTGCTCTGATCTCCGTTGACATTCATCTTAACAGAATTACCGAATGCTATAGTGGAAGAAGGCATACCTGTATATTTTATAGAGTTGACATTTATGCTCTTGCTCACGAATTTACATGTGTCATCTTTTTCTTCTTTAATCAGAGTGTCTTTGTTTTTATGAGACGTAATGGGGTATGTGCCCATATTTCCTTCCTGTTGGTTATCTGCATCCTGGACTTTATTTGGGTGAGTGGAGCAGGAATTTGATACCTCAAATGTCTGTTTAAGAGAATTGGTCAGGCTTGATCCAAAGGTTGACAAAGAAGAAAGATTCCCTATTACAGAAGCTTTCATTTTCCTGATTCGAAATGGCAAAAACAGACGGATTCAAACAACGACGTTTATCGCGATGCGCGATTAGAACGGTTGAAACCCTAGCGACGCTTGTGAATGATTCAACTAGGGTTTCCATGACACTATCGATCGTGTCGTTCGTGGCGATCGTGTCGTTTGTGCCGATCTTGACTTCGATTGTGCGGTATTGACTGTGCCGCTCGTGCCGCGACGAATACAACGAAGCGCGATCTGTACGATTGAAACTCTAGTAGCGCTTGCGAAACAGGAGATTCTGTGGCTATGTCAATCATGCCATTTTTGTGAATCGTGTCGTTCGCGACGATCGTGCCGTTCGTGACGATCGTGCCGTTGATTATGTTGTGTCAACTATGTTGATCGTGCCGTCGATTGTGATGTGTCAACCGTGCACGATCGTATCTCCATAGGTTTTCTCTCATATCTTTAAAGTTTATATTCATAAATCTTCAAAAGTGTTTTTTAAATATCTTCAATTTATTAAAAATGCAATTAAAGTAGTGTCACCTTAAGTAAAATCATAATTGATATTCTTATAAACATTTTTGTCCTTTTCATTTCAATGAACTATTTGACCATTAAGCAACATTACAGTTAATAATATGTTGTCTAAGTGCATAAACAAACAAACAATACTTACTGTAGATTATATAATGAAAGATGAATAATTTTCCATTGAATATTATCATACTATTTACCAATAACAATTGAAATAATGGAACAAAACCAAATATCCTCTTGACAAAATTTTACTCTAAAGTTATAATACAAGTTATAATACAGAGATTAATCCTATCCTATGTCCTAACCCCAGCTTCAAATGAGTGAACAATTAAGCAAATCAGAGAAACCTCCACCGTTGAAATGACCATTCCACTCATCCAAGAATTCTAATCCAGCAAATATATCATTTTCATCATCCCCTCCTCCTCCATGACCATGAGCATCAACAAATATGTCATGATTTATAGCATTCCCTCCTCCTCCTATAGCAGCAGCAGCAGGTACATGATCAACAACTTCATTGCAAAGAAGATTTTCAGGGTTAACAGGGGAGGATGAGCCATGATCATCTTCAACACAAGAATGAAGTTTCGACGAAGACGACGACGAGGAGGATTGATTCAAGAAGACTTCTGCAATGGTGTCATCGTCCCATTCTTCATCGTTAATTGGTGCTCCATGTTGTTCACCGTTTTTAGGGCCTAAACCACTCTTCTTGAACAATTTGCATACAACATACGAATCCTATATGTAAGTAAGAAGAAAAGACGGAGAATTTAGAAAACACGAATCAACAGAATTGTAAATGTACATGAATACATACATACATAAAAACATACATACATACCAGATCAACAACCCCTGCAGCAGTCAATGAAGGATCTTGATGAATTCTATATTCATGAATGATCCAATCCGTTCTTTCCCCTTTGGGAGCATGACCAAGGTGAAAAACCAGAGTTTTGATCATCCCAACAACAACAGTTTCCCCCCTGCTCCCCCCATTCTTCTGCCGAACATTCCTATCCTTTCCGGTAGATTTCCAATATCCCTTTTCGGTAGAACGTTTTGCCCTTACTCCACTTGAATACTTTTTCACCTTAGGACAAAAGAAATACCATTCTTGATCGCTACTCTTCCAGCAAGCTTTATCTGAAGAAGATAAGATATTTAGTAATTAATCAAGACACCCAGAAGAAGATGATCAAATTAAGTACTCGTGTACGTACCTGGAAGATCCCATGGAACGAAATCGTAAATGTTAACTTCAGAAATAACACCCGGAAGTCGTTTCTTCATCATTTTCCTTCTGAGATAATACTTGATCAGTTCGACGTCAGTAGGATGGAATCTCATTCCAGGAATACCCATTATTGATATCGCAAGTTGTCCGAACTAGAGTCTGAAGATTGATTGATCGATCGAAGATTCAATTCCAAAATCACGAAACAACGAATTCTTCAGAAGGAGAACCAAACAAAGAGAAATAGACCGAAAGATCAAGCGACCAAGCGACGGAGGGAGAAGAAAAATATTTACGCGTCATTATAACGGTCTTTAAGTTTTTCTTTTTTTTTTTCAAATATATTTACATTTTATTTTTTTATTGTCAATATTTATTACATAAATTAGTTTTAAATATTAGTTTGTCTGACCATTTTTATTTATATAAAAAATAATAACTAAATGATTTTTAAAATTAATAAATATAAAAATAAACATTTTATTTCATTTTAACATTTTTTTAATTCATTTATTATTTTAATTTATAATATTATTCATTAACAAATAAGTGTTTATATTATTTGATTTTAATTAGTTTATTATCTGAATGGATATTTATAACATTAATTTTATAATTAAAACGAGTTTCGATTAACGATCTCATTGGTGTTGGTGTATAGTCGCCACAATTTTTTACATTATTAATTCTCTATGTTGTGTTTTTTAAAATATATATAATATTAATTTTAATTATAAATAAGTATTATAACTAATTTGATAGAGAGTTAAGTCAACCCTTTTTATGTGTTTGTTTTTTATGTTTTTATTTATTTTTGAATGATATGTCACTTATTTATTATTATTTTTTAATTAATAATATATATTTTTAAAATAATTAATTTATAAAAATACATAATTACTGTATATATATATAATTAATATTTTCAGTTTTACAAATTAATTTTTTTTTTTGACATCAATGAAAAGATGTAAAGATGAATTAACAACGTATCTAAATCCTATTTGTCAATAGGTCGAGATATAATTTGTATATGGTTCAGTTAGAAACACTATCGGTTAATATGTGCGTTAATCGTTCGTACACGATTCCGTCTGTAAATATTATTTGTCAATAGCTCAATACATCATTTGTACATTGTTTCACTAAAAACTCTATATGTGGATATTGTGATCGATTTTTTTAAAAAAATATTTTTTTAGATCGACTAGTTTGAAAATTCTGGGAAACTCTTTAAAAAATTTATTTTTTTGAAAACGTGAGGGAAATTAATGTGAATGTTTGAAAAATTGAAGTTTTAAAAATAAGGCTTTGTAGACAACTCCATATCTTACATTTCCGTCGAATCTGAGAGAGATCGAGAGTTTTTTAATGGAAAGTATGTCATAGGCCTTTTTTTTAACTTTTTTTTCAATATTAATTAACCTCACGACTAGAGAGTCGCCACCTAATTTTAAAAATTAGGAAATTAAGATATGTGAGTTTGGCGTTTGGTTACGTGTGGGAAATGTTTTTTAGACGCTATGTCCCACAACGCCCCTAAGATCTCTACTAGTTAATTTTGGTCTTTCTTTAAAACATTCTTACGCTTTACATTTTAGAAAAAAATTAATTATATATTATCCTAGGATCACATAAATCAAAAACTATAATTAAGAAAATAAAAAATATCAATAAAAATAAACCTAAATCTAAAATGTAGAAGAAAAATAATAATAAATAATAAAATAAAATAAAAAACTATATAAAAATATAAAATAAACAACAACAAAAAAATCTGAAGAATGCAGCAAGCGTCGCTGGAAAAGCGTCGGCAGCAGCATTGGCCTTTCTTTTTGGTAGAATGACCTTAAAATTCAAACAACACGACCAAGTAACCCGAGACAAGACAAAACCCCATAATATTTTTGGCCAAAACTAATATTAAACAATAATTTATAACAATATAACATAAATATAAGATTTCACCCAAAGGTCACACAAAATATTCCAGATCAATATTTACAATTAAGAATATGCATATTTTGATCAATTTTTTTATATTGTTTTTATTTTCAAGCAAAACTATTTAGAATTGTCTAATTTTTTTTATATGTTATTATATTTACATCAAATAACATTCCTACAAAAATTCACCTAAACTTGATATGTGCAAAGTTAAGAATAAAAAATCACAAATTAAAAAATATGAAAACATACAAGTTTTAGGTCAGTTTCAGTTTTTTAATTTATATATACTTGTCAAAACAGTTAAAAAATTTCTGAAATTTTTATATGTTTTCAAAAATATAGTAATTAACATGCATATAAAATTTCAGCCAAAGGGGAGGTGGAAAAGGTAGAAAACCAAAAATACAAAGTCAAAGATGTAAAGGGTACTTATTTTTTAATCATATTTCGGTTATGTCTTTGTTTTGATTTTGAACTTTCTATTTTTGTATTCATGTTACATAAAATACATATTTTGTTAGGATCGGGGACGCCCTTGGAGGACCGGGGTGTTTCCGGTTTTAGGAAGGGTGGCCGCTTACAACACACACAACACTTTGGTGATAGTCCGGTTAGAGACTATAACCGTTCTCAGCACTACGCAAACTGTTACAGACTCTTGAACCGGGTTCAAGGGCGGAAATGTCTGTTTCAGGTTGAAGCAACGTATGCGACTTTAGATGATGTTTTAGAAGGAGTCGGTTTAATGGATATGAGTGACCGGTTTGTGGAGTATGATTAGTTTGAGGTTAGATAATGAAAGCAACGAAAGAACACGAGACAAAGATTTTTATGGATGTTCGGAGCAAACTCTCCTACGTCACCCCTTCTTCTCAGATTATGAGAAGGATCTCCACTAACTTTTATAGTTAACAATACCTCCGGTCGAGCCCAACTTTGCTACTCGCCGGTTACACCAAACTCACTCTTTGATGTAATACAACAACTCAACACAAACACACAGTATAGAAAGCTTCCGGTTTTAGACACACCGGTTTTGAATATACAAGTTTATCTCTCTAGAATCTTATCACTTGAATTGTATTGAATGATTTTCTTGCTTGATCGATTCGCATTAAATGAGGACGCTTCATCTTCCTTTTATAGCTGAGAAGAGCTAACAGTCACTTTTCTTCTCTCTCCTTTGGATTGGTTGATCGTTATCACGCCTGGTGTAGAGAGGTTGCTTGCACGCTTCACCTTCCTCAACACCTGGCAGTCATGCTGGCAGCTCTGAGCAGAAGATGACATAGCCGGTTTTCAGATTTGGACACGTGTTGGACATGCACCTCAGGTTGTCAACTTCGGATCAATAAAGCATCATTGCTTTCCTCGCATGCTTCCGATCGGATCCGATCTTCTTTTATTCTTTCAAGACACGTTTCTTTCGTCATGGTACGTCACTCTTGAAGTTTGAATTTTCCGGTTTTTGTGTCTTGTGCTGTATGATCCGGCTGGTGTGTAAACTTTTGTTTTTGCTGACCGGTTGCTTGAGAAAGTAAAAACCGGTTCCTCTGATCTTTTGACTTGATTACTTGAAACTGGTTTCTTTGAAGTATAGCAGCAGCCGGTTTTGATACGCCAACCGGTTCATACGGTTTTGATCTGTATCTGCACATGAAAGTTAACAACGGTTTAGTTCATCTGGCCGGTTCCACAAAATTAACTTACTTAATTTTTCTATCAATTTCTCCCTTTTTGATTATTTAGAATAAATATTCAAAACTTGTAATGGGTGGCCGGTTTGAAAATTAACTTACTTAATTTTTCTATCAATTTCTCCCTTTTTGATTATTTAGAATAAATATTCAAAACTTGTAATGGGTGGCCGGTTTGAAAATTAACTTACTTAATTTTTCTATCAATTTCTCCCTTTTTGATTATTTAGAATAAATATTCAAAACTTGGTATGGCATTTGGCCCATGATAGACCTGTGAACCAAGTCATGCAGGACTTGGTAGTGAGGAGCGAGTGTTTCTTTCTTTCCAAAGTCCTTGATCGGAGCGTTGGAAGAAGAGAAAATCTGGAAGAAGTCTTCCTTAGCCGGTAGGAACAACGTTGGGAAGTCTGAAAAACCTTCGGTTGGAAGGTGAAAGAAGTTGGCGAATTCCTCTTCGGTAAACTGAAAGAATTGACCGTCGACGATGGTGCGGATGCTGCCATCATCTAGAATATGACCGTTGTTGAAGAATTCACACACCTCCTCCACGAGGATAGTGTCTGAACCTTTAAGAAAGCCTTGGAGCCCCGAATCTATGATATGCTGAAAAATGCATTCATAGTATGCACTGTCTTTGATATCTTCGAAGTCGACGATAAGGGTATTTCTGAGTTCAGCCGACATTATGCGAAGGATTGAGAAAGGTTTTGGAAGGATTTTTCTAAGCTTTCAAGTTCTAGAGAGAAGGAATGCAGGAAATGTGTTTTGGGAGTGGGGGGGTTGAGTCCCCTTTTATAGCTTGGAATGGTTGAGAGCATTTAATGAGAATATTTGAAAAATCTAGCCGTTTATGTCTAGTCATTAATGTCTTTGTGATTTTCCAAGAGAATAATGGCATGTCTTGTCTAATCACGTCAGGCATGCTTATTGAGAATGACGATTTGTGTTTCCAAGAGTGATATGATTTTATTTTGATACGGCACATTAAATGTTTTGAGCATTTATGATTTTAGATTTTGGATAAAAGAGGAAGGAAATATGCTTCATTAATTGATGTTCAAAACCGATAGTACAACAAAATTACCGGTTTTGGAAAAGAAATAGAAATAGGACAGAGAAAAGGACAGGCTAAACGTTAGATGACTCAGTCGCTTGATTTCTTTTAGCCTTGACTGCTTCCCACCGGTCGATCATCTCTTGTACTCTTTCCTTGGTGAGCACATGCCTTGGATGGAGGGTTACGAATGGTCCGGAGTGGATGTCCAGACTTGCACAAAAACCGCTCAGCTGAGGAGCGTAGCCGGTTTTGTTGGAGAGGAGCATCTTCTTCAGGTTACTGAAGATGATCCAGGACCAGTTAACCGGTGTCCCAACCGTTACAGCGATCATCATTTCGAAAACCCTTTGGGTGTAGTAGTAACTTTTCTCTCTGCCCAAGACGGACTTTCCCAGAATCTCACAGAGAAGCTGGTACTTATGAGAAAGTTGGCTTTTAGCACCCCAGGGTTTAACCGGGATGTCAGATCCTGAGAACCGGCGACACATCTCTTCCATGGTCACCGGGGAGTATGTTAAGTCGGTTACCCCTTCATTGGGCAAACCGCAGTATACAACGAAATCCGTCTCGCTGAATAAGAACTTCTGACCGTAGACTTGTGCAACGATTATATCTCGATGCACTTCTTTTCCGGTCTGAAAGAATTCTTCGACTACTAGGTAGTCAAGAATGAATCTGTTTTCGAGGAAGCTTCTTAGCCCGCTTCTTTCTACGGCTAAGAACATTTCTTTGACTTCGTGATCTTCATATTGGTAGATTGAATTAAAATCTGCCAATAGAATCTTCTTTGCTAGGGAGTTGGTGTTCATGTTCTTGAGAGAGAGGGTTTATCTCAAGAATGATACTTGTGAATAGTAATCTTGTGAAGTTTTGTGAAGGTTTAAGGGTGGTTTATATAGCTAGGGGTTCAGCTAGATTAATGAGTTTTAAGCATGCTTGATGATGTCATCAGTCATTTAATAGACTTTAACTTGTTGAAGTAACTAATGTTTATTTCCAAGATAAAATCTAATTATTACCAAGATAATAATGATGACAAATATCTATTGACAAGATGTGAGTCTTCCTCTCTTGATGATGGACACATGTCGTCATCTCGATTGTGGTAGACTATTTTTATTTATTACAGGCTTCATTTTTCAAAATATGCATGAAAACTCAGTCAGTCATCCCAAGTTAACCGGAGAAGTTCATTCTATCAGACCAGAATGCATTTGTACTAGGCAGTTTTCCATGACCGGTTTTAGTAGGATATCTTGCTCCGATTGTGAAGAAATGTTGATTTATGTCAACATTTGTTCAACTTTGGATTTATTATATCTACTTCAACCTGGTTATTTCAACCGTATAGTAAATATACATGTGATTTGAAATTATGAAATAATCGGGCATAACCGCAGACTTCCTCCCGGTTAGCATTTTTGATTTATCAATGACCTATTTGAATATGGTTTGAGAAGCGTTAGCTTCTCCCTGAACACATATCCCGGTTTCTTACATGCATGCATAATCATGATATTAATTGATTAAGATTAGTAAGTCCCAAAATATTTCGAAAGTGAGAAAACTTAGCTTCCTGTAGCGGTTTTGTGAATATATCCGCTACTTGTTGCTCGGTTGAGACATATTCCAACCGGATGTGTTTCTCCTGAACATGCTCCCGGATGAAATGGTGTCGGATATCGATATGCTTTATTCTTGAGTGCAGCACCGGATTGTATGTAATCGCTATAGCACTGGTGTTGTCATAGAAGATTGGAGATTCCTTGGCTTCTATCCCGAAGTCCCTTAGTTGCTGTTGGATCCAGAGAAGTTGTGCACAGCAGCTTCCAGCCGCTATGTACTCTGCCTCTGCAGTTGATGTTGCAACAGATGTTTGTTTCTTGCTGCTCCAAGTGACTAATCGGTCGCCTAGAAACTAACAGGTTCCACTTGTGCTCTTTCTATCGATTTTGCATCCTGCGTAATCGGCATCTGAGTAGCTTATGAGGTTGAAGCTCGAGTCTTTTGGGTACCAAAGTCCCACTTCTTGAGTTCCCTTTAGATATTTTAGAATTCTTTTGGCCGCCGTATAATGAGATTGCTTTGGATTTGCTTGGAACCTTCCGCACACTCCGACCGCAAATAAAATGTCAGGTCGACTGGCTGTGAGATATAGCAATGATCCGATCATTCCTCGATAGGCTGTGATGTCAACGGCTTGACCATCATCATCTTTGTCCAGCTTTACTGAAGGACTCATTGGCGTAGCCGCTTCGGCGCATGTATCCATCCCAAATTTCTTGAGCAGTTCGGCTGTGTACTTCGGTTGGCTTATGAAGGTTCCGGCTTCAATCTGCTTAACCTGAAGTCCTAGAAAGAAGCTCAATTCTCCCATCATACTCATTTGAAATCTATCAGTCATCATTTTCTAAAACTTGTCACATAATTTTGGATCGGTTGATCCGAATATGATATCATCAACATAAATTTGAACAAGTAATATTTGTTCCTTTCTTTCAAATTTGAAGAGTGTTTTGTCTACCGAACCTATTGTAAATTTGTGATTAAATAAAAATTGTGTCAATGTATCATACCAAGCTCTTGGAGCTTGTTTCAAACCGTAAAGGGCTTTATTCAGCCGGTAAACATGATTTTCGTGTTCTGGATCTTTGAAACCTGGAGGTTGATTAAAATACACCTCTTCATTTACTTTACCATTTAGAAAATCACTCTTAACATCCATTTGAAAAACTTTGAAGTTTTTAAAAGCTGTATATGCTAAAAATATTCTAATGGCCTCAAGTCTAGCTACAGGGGCAAATGATTCTTCAAAATCAACGCCTTCTTCCTGTTTATAGCCTTGAGCCACTAACCGGGCTTTGTTCCTCGTAACTAAACCGTCTTCATTGAGTTTATTTCTGAATACCCATCGTGTTCCTATAACCGGTTTGCTTTTCGGTTTGGGAACTAGGTACCAGACTTTATTTCTCTCAAACTCGTTCAATTCCTCTTGCATTGCTAAGATCCAATCTGGATCTGACAGTGCTTCATCCACCTTTTTCGGCTCAATTTGTGATATGAAAGCAGAGTTTTCATAGTGATCCAAATTTTGTTGCCTAGTTCGGACGGGTGAGGATATGTTACCTATTACTAGTTCAAGAGGATGATTTTTGTTCCTTCTGAGGTTAATCCGAGACGTGTCTATCAAGCTTTCGGTTGGCTGATCAAGGTTAGACTGATCGGTAGGTTGAACAGAGTCAGACCGACCGATTTCTTCAGTAGAAACTGAAGCGTCAACTTTCTGCGGTAAGACAGCTTGATCAGGCTGAGGTTCAGCATCAACCGCTTGGTCCTTGACAAATCGTCTAAAAACTGGAACCTCATCTTCATCATCAGAATAGATATTAAAATTTTCCATTCTGTTGTGAAGGTCGAAGGGTAATGCAGTGTTTCGTTCAACCGATTCATCGAAAACAACGTGTGCGGTTTCTTCAACTGTTAAAGTCCTAGTATTGTATATTCTATAGGCTTTACTTACAGTTGAATATCCTAACATTATTCCCTCATCGGATTTTGCATCAAAAGCGGTCAAGTAATTCTTGCCGTTATTGTGAACAAAACATTTGCTACCAAAAATTCGAAAATACCGTACACTTGGAATTTGATCAAAGTAAATTTCAAAAGGAGTTTTAGAAAACCGTTTAGTTACTAAAGATCGATTTTGTGTATAGCAAGCGGTGTTGATAGCTTTAGCCCAAAACTTTTGAGCAATACCCGAATCAGCTATCATTGACCTTGCGGCTTCCTTGAGAGTTTAGTTTCTTCTCTCAGCCAGGCCATTTCGTTGAGGAGTTCTGGCACTAGACAACTCGTGTCTAATACCGGAATCATCAAGAAAAGTAGTTAAATTACTGTTTATAAACTCAGTTCCTCTATCACTTCTGATTTTATTCACTCGAATGGATTTTTCATTTTGTATTCTCAAAATCAGTTTAATCAGGTTTGGAGTTGCTTGATTTTTAGAAGCTAGAAAAGTAACCCAAGTAAATTTGGAATAATCATCAATAACTACCATAGTATAATGCATGCCTCCTAAACTAGTTACTTTGACCGGACCAAACAGATCCACATGCAGGAGTTCTAAGCATCGTTCAGATTGATAATTTCCTTTATTTTTGAAAGATGATTTACTTGCTTGCCCATTTGACATGCAGCACATACTTTATCTTTTGTGAACTTAACTTTTGGAAAACCGTGAACTAGTTCCTTGGAACAAATGAAGTTAATCGTTTTGAAATTCAAATGGTTTAACCGTTTATGCTAAAGCCAGTTTGGATCATTTCCGGCTATCATACACACAGGTTTTTCGAAATCAGTTTTCCAATCAACTTTGTAAATGTTTCCCATCCGGTTACCGGTTAACAGAATGTCATTATCTTGGTTTTTAACTAAACATGAGTTTTTATGAAATTCAACTTTGTAACCCACATCACACATTTGACTTATGCTTAACAGGTTAAAGCGCAGTTCTTCTACTAAGAGTACATTACTTATAGATAAGTTACCATGGACAATCTTACCCTTGCCCACGGTTTTACCTTTCGAGTTATCCCCGAATGTGATGATTGCTCCGGTTTCGTACTTGATATCGGTTAGTAGCTCCTTGTTTCCGGTCATATGCCTTGAGCATCCGCTGTCCAAGTACCATTCTGAATTCTTTAGCCGGTTGCTCCTCCTGACCTGCAACAAACAATTATTTACACCTTTTTGGTACCCACATTCAGTTGGGTCCATGGTTGATTAGTCCCTTTGGGATCCAAACTTGAATAAGTCGGATCACTTTCCCGGTATCTGTTTTTATAATATTTGGCTTAACTTCTTGGCTGTTGCTCAAGAATGCCTTATGTTGTGATGAGTTTCTTTGATGTCGAGTTTTATTCGGTTTATTCTATTTCCGGTTGTGTTTCCTTCTCTCAGGATGAAGCCATTTTTCGGATTCGGTAGGACTTACATATTTAAGCGTTTCTTCCGGTTTTAATTCATTTTCGGTTTGTGAACTTTTGACAAATTTTATAAACGGAAGATTGTTCTTCGTGAGTTTTATCCCGTTAGGCTGTTTTGATTCGTTTTGTTTATTTGGTTCGTAACCGATACCATACCTACACTTCGGGTGTCTTTTATAGTTACACATTTGTTTTACCGCTTGTCGTGATCTCTCCCACGCAGCAGTGACGTACATTGCTCGTTCATCGGTTTCGGTTACCGGTTGAACTGTCTTCTCATTATCGGAGAATAGTTCATCCGGTTCATACATTTCGATTTCGCATGTTTTATCATATACATTGTTTAATTGTTCGGTTTTAGATTCGAGCGTAGCCGGTATGTACGCAGATATGTTTCTGAACTCAGCAACCATTTGGTTGAGTGCAGAAACCAGATCTTCTTTGGTAAACTCGTCAGAAGAGAAATCAAATACCTCTTCGTCGTTTGCCATGAAGCAGGTTACTTTTTTTCACCGTCTTCAATATCGGAGTATGCCCATTCGCTTCCACTGTCGGATGCAATGAGTGCCTTTTGAATCTCCTTTCCTTCGTCTGCATGCTGATCATCGTTTCTCCGGTAGTCGTTTCGTTGGTTGTTATTTCCCCGGTAGTTGTTCCCTTGGTAGTTGTTTCCCTGATACCGGTTGCTTTGATAGTTGTTCCCCTGATAGTTGTTTTCCTGATAGTTTCCTTCCGGTTTTCTATCGTCTCTCCTTCGTTTACTACACTCTGACCTGAAATGTCCAAAACCGTCACAGTTATAGCATCTTTTGTTTAATTTATCTACATAGTTATAATTAAAATCGTTATTAGATGGTGGCTGGCTCTTCTTCATGAATTTCCCGAATTTCTGAGCTAGCATCGCCATCACATCTTCAGTAATTTGATTAGTGTTTTTGACTAGAGCCGGTGCGGTTGATACGTGGACCGCTGGTTCCACCGATGTAACCAAAGCTCTGGTTGCGGTTGATGTGGATTCTTCGTCTTCGATCCGAGACTTGATCTCGAACTCGTAGGCTTTTAGATCCTCGAACACGTCATGCAACTTCATCTGCCCAAGGGTGCTCGATTCCCTCATCACCATGGTCTTGATGTCCCATGTGCTTGGCAAAGATCTTAGGGCTTTGATTATTACTTCTCGGTTGTCATACTTCTTTCCGAGTGTTTGAAGCTCGTTGACTACACTAGTGAACCGGTTGCTGAATTCCTTCATGTTTTCCCCCGGTTTCATCCTGATGTTTTCATACTTCTGTGTAGCCACTAAGATTTTGTTCTCCTTAGTTCTTTCGTTTCCCTCATGGATCTGAATGATCGTTTCCCAGGCTTCCTTTGCATTTTCACACTCTGATATTTTCTTCAAAGTGTTATCATCTATAGCCTTGTAGATGTGTCTCATGCAATGGTTGTCCAGGTTACTCCGTCTTCGATCTTCATTCGTCCATAGGTCTGCCTACTTATTGATCTTGATCGGTCCCTCTTTCAGGACTCGGCTCATCTCATCATCTAACGTAATCAGATGTAGATACATCTATTTCTTCCAACTGCTAAAGGCTTCGCTGTTTAGTATTGGCGGCTTGTCGCTGTGGGTCATGCTTCCCATCTTCTTTAGTTGCTTGAGTGCTAAGAACCTCGCTCTGATACCACTTGTTTGGATCGAGGACGCCCTTGGGGGACCGGGGTGTTTCCGGTTTTAGGAAGGGTGGCCGCTTACAACACACACAACACTTTGGTGATAGTCCGGTTAGAGACTATAACCGTTCTCAGCACTACGCAAACTGTTACAGACTCTTGAACCGGGTTCAAGGGCGGAAATGTCTGTTTCAGGTTGAAGCAACGTATGCGACTTTAGATGATGTTTTAGAAGGAGTCGGTTTAATGGATATGAGTGACCGGTTTGTGGAGTATGATTAGTTTGAGGTTAGATAATGAAAGCAACGAAAGAACACGAGACAAGGATTTTTATGGATGTTCGGAGCAAACTCTCCTACGTCACCCCTTCTTCTCAGATTATGAGAAGGATGTCCACTAACTTTTATAGTTAACAATACCTCCGGTCGAGCCCAACTTTGCTACTCGCCGGTTACACCAAACTCACTCTTTGATGTAATACAACAACTCAACACAAACACACAGTATAGAAAGCTTCCGGTTTTAGACACACCAGTTTTGAATATACAAGTTTATCTCTCTAGAATCTTATCACTTGAATTGTATTGAATGATTTTCTTGCTTGATCGATTCGCATTAAATGAGGACGCTTCATCTTCCTTTTATAGCTGAGAAGAGCTAACGGTCACTTTTCTTCTCTCTCCTTTGGATTGGTTGATCGTTATCACGCCTGGTGCAAAGAGGTTGCTTGCACGCTTCACCTTCCTCAACACTTGGCAGTCATGCAGGCAGCTCTGAGCAGAAGATGACATAGCCGGTTTTCAGATTTGGACACGTGTTGGACATGCACCTTAGGTTGTCAACTTCGGATCAATAAAACATCATTGCTTTCCTCGCATGCTTCCGATCGGATCCGATCTTCTTTTATTTTTTCAAGACACGTTTCTTTCGTCATGGTACGTCACTCTTGAAGTTTGAATCTTCCGGTTTTTGTGTCTTGTGCTGTATGATCCGGCTGGTGTGTAAACTTTTGTTTTTGCTGACCGGTTGCTTGAGAAAGTAAAAACTGGTTCCTCTGATCTTTTGACTTGATTACTTGAAACTGGTTTCTTTGAAGTATAGCAGCAGCCGGTTTTGATACGCCAACCGGTTCATACGGTTTTGATCTGTATCTGCACATGAAAGTTAACAACTGTTTAGTTCATCTGGCCGGTTCCACAAAATTAACTTACTTAATTTTTCTATCAATTTCTCCCTTTTTGATTATTTAGAATAAATATTCAAAACTTGTAATGGGTGGCCGGTTTGAAAATTAACTTACTTAAATTTTCTATCATATTTACATGAACATGCACGAAATTAAAGAGGCCAAGAAAACAATAAATTAAAATATGCAATGATTTTTATTTAATGAAATAGGCAAAAACCTTGTAAAAAAAGAAAGAGGAAATCAAAAGCTTACAATATGGCTGCTCTTAATTTCGGTTGTGCAAGGAATTGGGCAGCCTAGGGATATGAGAGAATGAAAAAGAGTTTTTTTTTAAAAGAAGAAGGTCACATGAATGTGAAAAAGAGAGAGCCCAGAACCCTTTGTTAGGGTGTTAAGAGTGGTATTTATAGGCAAAGCTATAAAACCCTAGGGACCAAAGACCCATTTAACACACTTGACCGTTGGAAAGAAAAACTATTTCAAACATTTACAAATGTTTAAAATGATGGATCAATCTACACTTGACATGTCACTAAATGTCAAGTTTTCATCCAATGAGATTTAAGCTTTTAATAATAATGATGTAATACTTGGTCATTTTAATTTTTAATTAAAAAATAATGACCAAGCCTTCATGCTCACGGTTGAATCTTTCTTTCTTGCAATTTTTTTTTGAATCTTCCTTTTCTCTTTTTGACGACACTTCTTCCTTCATCTTTTTTATTTAACTCACGGTTGTGGAGAGATTTCACGTTCTTCCGTTAGTTTTTTCTGCACTGTTATCCCTTTATACTACAAAATAAATAAAATTAAAACAAACAATTACAAAAATCAATTTTATTATTATTATTAATTATTCCTATGTCTAAGGAACAAATATAATTATAATAAAATGCTAACTAACTTAAAAAATAAAATTGCAAAACCTAATCTAACAAACTAATCTAACAAAGTTTTATAAAAAACGTTATTACATATTTTGTAAAATATATATTTTAAATACTCAAGGTAATTAATTAAATAAAACCCTAAATATTTTAAGTATAATAACTTCCCTAAGTGTTGTAACATAGAAAAATTACTACCTTAACTTATTAAGAATTCAAAATCAATTATTTTCGAAACTCAATTGTTCTAAAAAATCGTCTTTAAAATAAATCGTGCAATAAGCCCGTGAATGAATTCGTGAAACTTGTATAGGCTCAGATTTATTAAAAGCATAAATTATAAAATTGGCGGGATAAACATGAGTGTATACAGAATGCACCTCTTGGACAAAATTTGTAGAAAACACTCGGTTTAGAAAAATGCATGTCCAAGCTTGAAAATAGACACTACATTTTGAAAACACCCAATTTATAGTTTATTTTTGGCTTCCTTGAATGAAACGAGAACAAATCTGACAAGTCTCTCGAGAGACCCGTATAATTTACCATCCACTCGTTGAAGATTCTACTCTGTTTAGAATATGCATCGCTCCTGGTTTATCGATCATGTAGATCGAGCCGGGTGGTTTTGACCATATTTCTATACACCTCGCCTAGTCTTTGGATTATACATGAGTACACATCTTAACTAAGTTTGCTGATTGTGTTTTTTTTAGCGGAATACTATTTAATCACAATTCTGCGTAGTGATTATATAGATTTAAGTATCGCTGGTCAGTTTAGCGGATACTATTTAATCACAATTCTTCTTAGTGATTATATAGATTTGAGTGTCGCTGGTCAGTTTAGCGAAATACTATTTAATCACAATTCTTCTTATTGATTATATATATTTAAGTATCGCTAGTTAGTTTAGCAAAATACTTTTTTAATCACAATTCTACTTAGTGATTATATAGATTTAAGTATCGCTGGTCAGTTTAGCGAAATACTATTTAATCACAATTCTACTTAGTGATTAGATAGATTTAAGTATCGCTAGTCAGTTTAGCGAAATACTATTTAATCACAATTCTACTTAGTGATTATTATAAATCTAAGTATCGCGGGTCAGTTTAGCGAAATACTATTTAATCACAATACTGCTTAGTGATTATATAGATTTAAGTGTCGCTGGTCAGTTTAGCGAAATACTATTTAATCACAATTCTGCTTAGTGATTATATAGATTTAAGTGTCACTGGTCAGTTTAGCGAAATACTACTTAATCACAATTCTGCTTAGTGATTATATAGATTTATGTATCGCTGGTCAGTTTAGCAAAATACTATTTAATCACAATTCTGCTTAGTGATTATATAGATTTAAGTGTCACTGGTCAGTTTAGCGAATACTATTTAATCACAATTCTGCTTATTATAAATCTAAGTGTTGCTGGTCAGTTTAGCGAAATACTATTTAATCACAATTCTGCTTAGTGATTATATAGATTTAAGTATCGCTGGTCAGTTTAGCGAAATACTATTTAATCACAATTCTGCTTAGTGATTATATAGATTTAAATGTCGCTGGTCAGTTTAGCGAATACTATTTAATCACAATTCTGCTTAGTGATTATTATAAATCTAAGTGTTGCTGGTTAGTTTAGCGAAATACTATTGAATCACAATTATGCTTAGTGATTATATAGATTTAAGTATCGCTGGTCAGTTTAGCGAAATACTATTTAATCACAATTATGCTTAGTGATTATATAGATTTAAATGTCGCTGGTCATTTTAGCTTATACTATTTAATCACAATTATGCTTAGTGATTATATAGATTTAAGTGTTGCTGGTCAGTTTCGCGAAACACTTTTTAATCACAATTCTGTTTAGTGATCATATATATTTAAGTATCGCTGGTCAGTTATTTAATCACAATTCTGTTTAGTGATAATATAGATTTTAGTGTCGCTGGTCAGTTTAGCGAAATACTTTTTAATCACAATTCTGCTTAGTGATTATTTAGATTTAAATGCCGCTCTTCAGTTTAGCGAAACACTTTTTAATCACAATTATACTTAGTGATCTTATAGATTTATGTATCGCTAGTGAGTTTAGCGAAATAATTTTTAATCACAATTCTGCTTAGTGATTATATAGATTTGAGTATCGCTGGTCAGTTTAGCGAATACTATTTAATCACAATTCTTCTTAGTGATTATATATATTTAAGTGTTGCTGGTCAGTTTAGCGAAACACTTTTTAATCACAATTCTACTTAGTGATCATATAGATTTAAGTATCGCTGGTCAGTTTAACGAATACTATTTAATCATAATTCTTCTTAGTGATTATATAGTTTTAAGTGCCGCTGGTCAGTTTAGCGAAATACTTTTTAATCACAATTCTGCTTAGTGATCATATAGATTTAAGTATCGCTGGTCAGTTTAGCGAAATACTTTTTAATCACAACTCTAATTAGTGATTTAAGTTCGAATTTAGACTTACTTAATTTTCAAAGCACTAGCGTCTTCTTCAGAGGTCTTGAAATACTTTCAAGAATCTGTTCCATACTTTCTTCCTTAGAGTGTGTCGAGAGGAAACCACATGTAACCGATGATCTTCGAGTTTCATGCTGTCACTTTTAGGGACTTGTCTTTTGCCTAGACATTTTTCCCTGAGTTTTTCGAGGGATTAGTTCGTTCGAATGCTTAATCTTTCAACCATGCGTCATGAGGTTGAGTCTCGCTTCTCAAATTCGGAGGTTAGTGTGCTTAAGATTCTATGGCCTTAGGCTCTTTTATACTCATGGTATATTTAATAGAATCGGTACATTCTTGTTCTTGCATTGGCAATTTAGACAAGAGTCTAGATGAACAACAAATGGTGATTTCAATATCTCAACCTCTACGAGTATTGTTCTATTTTCTCCGGTCTCTTTTCTTTGTGACCGGGGTGTATCTGATAGATTCAAACACTTTGTTCTTGCTTAGGAATTAGATATAATCTAAATGAACAACAGTATTGTATTTTATATCTCAACCAACACAGTCTTTGTTTAATTGATTTTACTTTTCTTGAGGTCTTAGATCTTTGGCACTTGACCTCCAATTGAGATGAGATATCGCCTTTGTTGATGACATGGTTCCGAGTTTGGGCATTCATCTTTTTATGAGTTCCCTCTTAAACATCAATAGTTTAAACTTTTGTCTAGGCTCGAGGTAGATCCGTTTGCGAAGCGCTCTACTCGGATTCCACTAGTTACATTGGTTCGTCAAGAGACAATCATTGGGGAGAAACGTATTTTCCCGCATCCCTACTTATTTCTTGCACTCGCTCATCAGTTCTCTTGGCAAGAGAAAAATTTAGGGGACTATCTTGTTTTTATCTTCCGTAAATGCCCTTAGTTTCGACACAAGGAGTTTGATTGTTTTGGATATATTTGTGATCCCAATTTCTCGTTGGCTTGAACTTTGTGGGGATGTATTTTGTCCTAGTTCAAGATTTGTCTTGTTGGGGATTTGGGACCGTACTTGTGAAAAGTTGCCTACGTATTCTGATAAAAGGAGAAATCAGGTCCGAACGTAGTTCCAAAATTGTATCACGGATAGATCATGATTCCGCATTTCGTTGAAGAATTTTCTTAAGTTTCTACTGGAGTTGCAATTGACTTAAGTTGGGGGAATTTCTTAAGTGTCTGCTGGAGTGACAATTGACTTAAGCTGGGAAGGTTGTTTAAGTATCTGCTAGAGTTGCAATTGACTTAAGATGAAAATCTTTTAAGATCCTAAGCTGCTAGAAAATAAAGTGCTTTAGCCATGTGTTAGGCGTTATATTTACTCATTTAAGCTAACTCTGTGAGGATCTTTCAATCATTTCATTTTCATAAAATGCCCTAGTGTCGATACAGGGTTTGATTTTTGAAAATGTTTAGGACCGGGATCATACAAGCTGCCTACATATCCTATAGCTAGGGGATTTTAGGTCCAACGTAGTTCCATGCACGTTTTTTGTGAAAAATGTTTGTTTGAATTCTTGTGAAAACGTTGAGATCCTAAGTCGAAGAGAAAAATACTTTAGCTTTGGGCGTTATATTTTCTCAAGTGGGACTCTATGAGGATCTTGTAGTCATTTTTATTTTAATAAAAATATCCCTAGTATTGGCTAGGAGTTTTTGGTTTAGGAGTCAGCTCAGAGTGTGATTAACTCCCTTTTTAATGTATATGCAATGAATGTATGTGATGTGAAATGAAATGTCTATTAACTTTTTTCGATAATTGTTAGTGGTGAAAAATGTGATGTGATGTGATGTGATTTTTGAAAATGTTTAGGACCGGGATCATACAAGCTGCCTACATATCCCATAGTTAGGGGATTTCAGGTCCAACGTAGTTCCATGCACGTTTTTTGTGAAAAATGTTTGTTTGAATTCTTGTGAAAACGTTGAGATCCTAAGTCGAAGAGAAAAATACTTTAGCTTTGGGCGTTATATTTACTCAAGTGGGACTCTATGAGGATCTTGTAGTCATTTTTATTTTAATAAAAATATCCCTAGTATTGGCTAGGAGTTTTTGGTTTAGGAGTCAACTCAGAGTGTAATTAACTCCCTTTTTAATGTATATGCAATGAATGTATGTGATGTGATGTGAAATTAAATGTCTATCAACTTTTTTTTTGTGAAAAATGTTTGTTTGAATTCTTGTGAAAACGTTGAGATCCTAAGTCGAAGAGAAAAATACTTTAGCTTTGGGCGTTATATTTTCTCAAGTGGGACTATGAGGATCTTGTAGTTATTTTTATTTTAATAAAAATATCCCTAGTATTGGCTAGGAGTTTTTGGTTTAGGAGTCAACTCAGAGTGTGATTAACTCCCTTTTTAATGTATATGCAATGAATGTATGTGATGTGAAATGAAATTTCTATCAACTTTTTTCGATAATTGTTAGTCGTTCCATGCACGTTTTTTGTGAAAAATGTTTGTTTGAATTCTTGTGAAAACGTTGAGATCTTAAGTCGAAGAGAAAAATACTTTAGCTTTGGGCGTTATATTTTCTCAAGTGGGACTTTATGAGGATCTTGTAGTCATTTTTATTTTCATAAAAATATCCCTAGTATTGACTAGGAGTTTTTGGTTTAGTCATTTTTATTATTGTTTGTTTGAATATTACGACTTATTTCGTAAGGTGTGTTTTGGGTTCAAGAATCAAGTTCTTGATCTATAAGACCGGTGGAAATTCTAAAATCAAAGGGCAACGGAAAATTTTCGATAGAGAATTTGGGGGAAGGGATAGAAGAACCAAGGGTGCGAAGAAAAATACTGATGGTTTACACCAAACAGTCCATAGTAATAATAATGGACGAATAGGGCTGAAGTCACATCTTCATCATTCTATTCATGGGTCCTTGGGGAAGAAAGATCATCCTTATATAGGTGATGTCTTGCCTCAGAATATTCGGTTACAACAAATACAAAAGAATAACAGAATTCAGTTTGTAAAACAGAAAAGGAAAACAAAACAAAATATTAATACAACAAATCAGAAATCTGGCCCATGTGCACACTAGGACCGAGACCGGGTGCCGAAAAAGGTTGCTGAAATTTATTCTAGGACCGAGGCTTTGATTTTAAACCCTAACAATATCTCCCCCTTCGAAATTCGTCGCCCTCGACAAAAAAGACCGTGGTCTGCCGAGTCTGCCGAGCCTCTAATGCGCATGCTCAATATTTCAAAAAATTCGGTCGGACTTCAGCAAGTCCAGCAAGTGTCGGAGTCTTGGACCGCATTTCTTAGAAGTCTTCGGTCTTCCTGCTTCACGACCAGTCCTTCCTTCGGCCCAGCACGCCCGGTGCGGCAAAAGGGCCATTTTCTTCCGGGCATACTCTAGAATGTCTTCAAACAACCAAGCTCAGTCCTTTATCCAGACCAGCAACACATGCGCAACAACATAGCCATGTCTTCCGACTACCTTCCTAGCTGGTGTTCGGTTGTTGGGTTGCTGGGTGAGCCCTTTGATTATTTTTTGGAAATTTTCTGGAGCGTCTTCCAAAACAAGTGAAACACTTTGGCATTCGTTTTTACTCTTTATTTGTACCATGGCAACAACATTATGATTTTCCAAGACCTTTTCTAGGTGGCTGCCTTGTATTATGTTGACCCGCTACCGAGGGGCACCTTGCTGGACGGATAAAGTGTGCAAGATAATGACACGTTCGTCCCTTGTCTCAAGCACCAAAGGTGGGTCATAAAAATCTGATTTTTGGACGGGTTCTTGAACGAGTTCTTGAACTTCTTGCTTATTAGCCGGAACCATGAACAATCTGGATTTGCACCTATGATTGGGCTCCCATTTTGTGCTCGGCCAGACCGTGTTAACAATGCATGGTTTAGGCAGCACCGGCGG
Organism: Impatiens glandulifera; assembly: GCF_907164915.1. Lineage (NCBI taxonomy): Eukaryota > Viridiplantae > Streptophyta > Magnoliopsida > Ericales > Balsaminaceae > Impatiens > Impatiens glandulifera. The sequence goes on from NC_061867.1 coordinate 33,270,172, forward strand.
TTTGGCGTTGTACAAGGGCCTGCGACCGAATCGCAGCAAGAGATCTTTCTTGAATTTATGTCACATCAATGCTTCCATATGGTTTCGATTCCGTAAATATGATTCATACCACGTTCTTGCCTCTTTTGAGAAGTGAGTGCGGACAATGTCCAGCTTGTGGCATCATTCGTCTTGCTCTCCCTAAATACTTGCTCGCAAATAAGAGTCAGCCCTCCAAATCAGTCCCATCAAATTCAAGAATATCAATATTTGTGAGCCGGGTTGGAGGAAGGTAGTAAGTAGCAATAACATGGGGTCGGGTGGGGGAATCTTGGCCATTATTAAACGCACCTTTTTCAATTGCTGTCAAGCTTTTTCCAGCAGCATACCTTCTGTCCATATTTTCCTGAAAGGCATTGTGCAAGGTAGCCTGTTCGATCAAGTTTTGTTGCAGGGCAGCATTCATGGATGCATATTGTTGGGTCAGCCCTTCGAGTAGGGTCTTAAGATCATCCATCTTTGTTACTATCGGGTTTCTTTCATTTGAGAATTGTCTTGCTCTGATACCAAGAATGTTACGACTTATTTCGTAATGTGTGTTTTGGGTTCAAGAATCAAGTTCTTGATCTATAAGACCGGTGGAAATTCTACAATCAAAGGGCAGCGGAATATTTTCGATAGAAAATTTGGGAGGAGGGATAGAAGAACCAAGGGTGCGAAGAGAAATACTGTTGGTTTACACCAAACAGTCCATAGTAATAATAATAGACGAATAGGGGCGAAGTCACATCTTCATCATTCTATTCATGGGTCCTTAGGGAAGAAAGATCATCTTTATATAGGTGATGTCTTGCCCCAGAATATTCGGTTACAACAAATACAAAAGAATAACAGAATTCGTTTTGTAAAACAGAAAAGGAAAGCAAAACAAAATATTAATACAACAAATCAGAAATCTGGCCCATGTGCACACTAGGACCGAGACTGGGTGCCGAGAAAGGTTGCTGAAATTTATTCTAGGACCGAGGCCATGATTTTAGACCCTAACAGAATTCTTGTGAAAACGTTGAGATCCTAAGTCGAAGAGAAAAACACTTTAGCTTTGGGCGTTATATTTTCTCAAGTGGGACTCTATGAGGATCTTGTAGTCATTTTTATTTTAATAAAAATATCCCTAGTATTGGCTAGGAGTTTTTGGTTTAGGAGTCAACTCAGAGTGTGATTAACTCCCTTTTTAATGTATATGCAATGAATGTATGTGATGTGATGTGAAATGAAATGTCTATCAACTTTTTTCGATAATTGTTAGTGGTGACCGCACCCTGAATGGGTTGCCTACGTACTCTTGAGAGAGATCAGGTCTGACGTAGTTCACAACTTGTGAAGTTAATTAAATTACAATTTTATTTTTTAGAAAATCCGTAAGTTTAAATTTATTAAACATAATTAATTTAAAAGATTATTTATTTTGAAACAGAGCGTCAATTGATTTTTGGAAATCAATAAAAAAATTGCATATGTGTACAAACGTATTTGCTAGAGTTTCGTTTTTGATTCGTAGTTTGGTGATACTCGGGAAAGTGCTTTTGCGCTTTATCCTTCGTATCCGTTTTAAAAATGGTCTCTACTTATAAAGTTGCATTTTGAAAATCAATTGTATATCGTTTTATTTTTACCGATTATTCTTTGGTTCTAGTCATACTTTTAGGTTTTAGCGGTATTTAAAATATTGAAACAATAATATTTAAATGTTGGTACATGTTGTTGATGATAACTATGAAGGATTATACCTGAAGAACATTAGTCATTTTTAAGGGTGTTAGGGTTTAGAAATAAACACCAAACAAGCCTTAGTCAAAATATATTTTGTGGAAATATCCTACAAATATTTTGAAATTATTTTCTAATTATTTGAGATTTTTAGAAAATGGATTGGTGTTCCAAATTACAAAACAAAATTTGGGTTTTGAAAAGTGGAACCAAACAGGCCTTATGATCGGAGTCCTAAGCCTTGGGTTCGTTTTTATCGATTAGGGTCTAAAAACCCTCGGTTTGGGTCGAGGCTCGGATCTTCGGCTGAAGTACCGAAGTCCTTTGGTAAGTGCTAAGGACTCTTGTTCCTTGGTTTGGATTACCGATTTGGCTGTGTAAACTCATCAGTCATGGGTTAGCTCTAGGCTAAGTCTCTCGGTCTATGTGATAAAGACTCTCGGTTCTTATCTGGGATTATCGATTTAGGTGTATAAACCATCGGTCCTGGGTTAGCTCTAGGCTAAGTTTCTCGGTCCTGAGTTTAGGAATTCTCGGTCCTAAGCTTGGATCTCTCGGTCCTAGGTTCTAGAATTCTTGGTCCTAAATTGAACCTCTCGGTCGTGGATATAAACATCATCGGTCGGATCTCTTGGTCCTAGCTTAAGAACATCGGTCGGACCTCTCGATCATGCTGAAATCCTTAGTCCTAATTCTCGGTCTTAGGTCTCGATCTGGACTAATGATCATCGTTCGGACCTCTCGGTCTTAGGTCTAGACCTCTCGTTCCTCAAGAACACAAAAATACAGATTTTGTATTTTTGATTTAAGCATGGATTTTTCGATCCGAGAGTTTGGGTAACTTCACAAATCTCCGAGGAACATATATTAACATTTTTTTATATATTTTTTAATATTATATATAATATATTAATAATTTTTAATTCTTTCAATATTATATATAATATATTAATTATTATATCATTAATATTGTTGACCATTTTTTCTATATAATTTCTCTCTTTTCTCTCTTTCCTCTCACTTTTACATTTTTCAACCAATGAAGGTGATGCCAAGTCATTCCCTCACCAAATTCCCTCACCAAATTCCCTCTCTCTATCAATTCTCTCTCTCTCTCTATATATATATATATAATATCATAAGTTTCTCCTAATATATGAAAAAATGATATATAAGCATAAGTTTCTCCTAATATATGAAAAGGATGATGAATAAGACTTACCGATGAGTTAACCAACAAAATAGTTTTTTCATTCTTTGTTGCTGAATTTCCTTAAAACAAAAAGAAATCAAAATTATCTAAAAGCAAAAGCAATAGTTATTGTAAAAATGAAAATAAATTTTAATTACATGTAGGCCTCTTGTGAATGAATAAGATATGAAGACTGAAAAAAAATAGATAAAGAGTTAAAGAAAATTGTAAAGACTAAAGAATAAGAGATGAAGAGTGAAAGAAATTGTGAAGAATGAATGAAAAAGAGATTAATAGTGAATGAAATGGTGAAGAATGAGTGAAATAAATGGTAAAAATGAAGAATAACATATGAAGATTCACGTAGATTAGATGTTATATGAAGAGTCAAGACAAATTAGATGAAGAGTGACATACATACATTAGGAATTAGAGTTTTACTTTAAGAATTGTGGGCCTTCATATGGGCTTTGAAAAGAAAGAGAGGGAAGAAAAAATATTATTTAAATTTTCAATTTTAATATTAAATAAAATATATATATATATTATATATCATGAGGCTCGAAAAAACTCGACAAGCTATCGAGCAAGCATTATATGAGCCGACTCGAACTCGGTCAAAATCAAGCTCAAGCAGAGATTTGACCAATTGGCTCGCGAGCGTCTTAACTCATTTGCAGCCATAATTGAAATGTCATTAGGTGATAAGATAACTGCAAATTCAATATGTAAGTCTCAAAAAGTCCAAATAGGAGATAATAGTCTGCTACTAATTTATCTTACGTACTAAATATGCATGGTTTTGGTATATACTATAATATTATGATAATATCTTACAATTATATTATTTTATATACTATAAAATTTCTTATCAAACTTTAGATGGAATAGACTTAGACAACTTGAAGTTCAAGACGAGATTGTGATATATAAATGATATAATCTTCAAGCTTGATAAACTCGTGAGTCGTGAGTGTTGAGATCCATCTAATGATGTGATGTCAGTCTGTGAGAAAAGTATTGTACTTGGATTATGTCCGTTAAAACTCCGTAGTATGACATAGTATCCGATCCATTGTTTCCTACAACAACAACTCCGCTGCTTTGAGCAGTCAGACCTTCATCATATTTTTCTGTACATAATTTGTATCAGTTTATTTTATACCAAACAAAACTACATGAGTTTATAGTTGGACTGGAGCCTAAGATCTTAAGGTCTCCTGATAAATTTCTATCGTTTTTTAATTGGGAGACCTATATACATTTCAAAAAATTATTCGTAAATTGTAGAATCAAGTTATAACAGTTATCGGATATGCATGATTCTGGTGTCTACTCACTCTATCTTAAAATATGTAGCATATGTTGGGGGAATTTCTCCACAGGACTCCATGTTATTGCATTCCTACACATACTCGCTACGCATGTGTTTAATATAAAATCATATCTTTAATGTTAATAATTCGTACTAACATCGCAATACGAAATCATACATGTAAAATGGTTAATACTTCCGGGTAATTTTTCAAGATGTATGAATGAGCCATATCTCGATAACAATAATCCAAGTTGTATATTATTCCATTGGATAGTTTTTCCAACGATGAAAATACTGAGAGGCCCGGGATTGAAATTTGTGTGCGTTCAGGAGTAGGAGCTTCCTCCAAGTACTTGGCACATAAACTAATACTTTCATTCACAAGATAAGTCTCGATTATAGAGCATTCCGGGTGACTTTTATTCCACAAATATATTTTCATTGTACCTATGTATTATTCTATCGGATACATCCATCGAAACTAGACAGGACCCCCAAGTATAGCCTCAAGTGACAAGTGTACTGGGAGATGCATCATGATGTCGAAGATTGATGGTGTGAAAATCGTTTTAAATTTGCAAAGTGTCGTTATAATATTCAAGTACAATTGTTTGAGCTCTACTGCAATCAACTCTTTGGAGTACAATAAACGAAAAAACTGGAGAAAATTTACTATAGGATCATACACATGATTTGGAAATAATCCATGGGCTACTAAAGTAATAAGATATTCCAATAAAATGTGACAATCATGACTTTTTAATCCCGTAATCTTCTTCTCTTCCAAATTCACACAACCTCCAATATTTTATCAAAACCATCTGACAACTTTAGATTCTTCAAGAAATTATAAACACTTTTTTTATGATTAGAAGACAAAGTAAAAGGAGTTTCTAGATAATGAACATCTCCTCCATCATTTATAGGATGTAACTAGTGTTCTATGCCTAAGAGCTGTAAATATTTACGTGTTTTAAGACAATCCTTAGTCTTCTCTTTCACATCCATCATTGTTTCCAACATGCTATCATAAATTTTTTTCTCAGTATGAATCACATCCAAATTATGTCTCAATAATAGATCTCCAATAAGGCAAACAAAAAAAATGCTAAGTTTGTTCCAATTGTCTCCCCGTGTTTCATGATATATCTTGGTTTTCTTACTCTGATTCATAGTAAAAACTATGCCTTCTAGGTCTTGTGCTTGCTCGTAAATTTCTTGCCCCGTTAATATGTTGGGTCAAATTATTTTGACTAAGTGTTGAAATAATTTAACCACTGGAATTTTGATGATGAAATGAATTATGCGTTTTGATGCAGGTGTATCGAAATCATATTTCATAAGACTTGGTTCTAATGAAGATCATTAGACCGATTTTGTATCAGATGCAAAGAATTAGACGTGCAGTCTAACTTAGCGGAGTTAGACGTGCAGTCTAATGAATGCACAGAATTAGACGTGCAGTCTAACTCAGTGGAGTTAGACGTGCAGTCTAATATATTTGTGGATTTAGACGTGCAGTCTAATAGAACAACGGAATTAGACGTGCAGTCTAATAGATCTACGAAATTAGACGTGCAGTCTAATAGATCTACGGAATTAGACGTGCAGTCAATAGATCTCGGAATTAGACGTGTAGTCTAATATTTTTGGAATTAGACGTGCAGTCTAACTCAGCAGAGTTAGACGTGTAGTCTATTGGAATGTGAAAGTTAGACGTAAGTCTAACTCCTTCAGACAAGTCTGAGGTAGAACCGGAATTAGACGCGCAGTCTAACGCGCAGTCTAACTTAGTGGAGTTAGACGTGCAATCTAATGGTTAGTGAATGATTAGACGTGTAATCTAATTAGTGAAAGTTAGACATGAGTCTAACTCCTTCAGACAAGTCTGAGGTAGAACCGGAATTAGACGTGCAGTCTAACTCAATGGAGTTAGACGTGCAGTCTAATGGTTTGTAACAATTAGACGTGTAGTCTAATTGGTGAAAGTTAGACGTGAATTTAACTCCTTCAGATTAGTCTGAAGTGATTGTAATTAGACGTTCGTCTAATTCCATTAGACCAGGCGGTCTAATGGACTATGTTTTTAGACGGGGATGTTTAATTTCATTAGACAGATTTTCACAATCCGTCTAACTGAAATACGTCTAATGCTAAACTTAAGTAGTATACTTGAGCTAGCACCCGCCTACCCACGTGTTATAGCTGTACCCTACTCCTTCTCCACTTTCTAGTGAAGATCAGTACAACAGTTGTATGCAACAACCAACGAATGCCACGTAAGAGAATTTTCCTCATATTACTTGTTTTACAGGTACATCTCTGATGGAATATTCGGTGCACTACCAGTGGTGTACGGCCACGATCCTTGTGCTCAAAATCTGATGTGTACAATGGAGGCTTTCCAATGGAAGAGTGCCACGTATCATTCTAAAAGATTCGACCGTTAGCCCCTGCTTAGTATTTATCAGATTCTAAGGACAACGGAAAAAAAAGGGACCGACTGACTGATTTTTTACAATCTGCCTAACTGAACAAACGATCTTGCTTGCTATTCCAGAGAGAGAAATCAAGCCTTTACTGTGAAGCTGCTTTCCTGATTGTACTGTGTGTGAATCAAGAGAGAGCTAGAATCAAAAACACCTTTAGCTGAGTGATATTCTTCATCTTGTAAATTGAACATAGTGTGTTCTGTTCAATAGTGAGCTAAGTGTGTGCAAACAGTATTTGATTCTAATCATATTATAGTGTGTGCCACGTATCATTCTAAAAGATTCGACCGTTAGCTCCTGCTTAGTATTTAACAAATCTAAAGGACAACAGACAATCTGCCTTAACAAGAAGAACTGCTAACCTTACGAACTTGCCAATCTTGAGAGAGAATTCAAGGCTTTGAATATTCATACTGTGAAGCTGTTTTCTGATTGTACTGCGTGTGAATCAAGAGAGAGCTAAATCAAAACACCTTTAGCTGATTGATATTCTTCATCTTGTAATTGAACAGAAAATGTTATGTTCAATAGTGAGCTAAGTGTGTGTAGGGTTTATGGTTTAGGGTTTAGGGTTTAGGGTTTAGGGGTGAATCCTTCCAGTGGTTGGAAGAAGGGGTGACGTAGGAGAGTTTCTCCGAACATCCATAAACAAACTCTGTGTTCTTTCATTTCTTTCATCTTTTCATCTTTCATCTTGAGCTTCAAACCCAAGTAAACAATTCCGCATTGAATCTGTTTCAAGTGTTTATAAGTGTTTGCGTAGAATAGAAAGCGAATTAAATCCTTAACGGGATTTCTTTCAAACCGTTTTTCATCAGCCTTCATCAATAGCCAGAGCCCCATCTCAATCAATAAAGTCGATCCTATCAATTGGTAACAGAGCCCTGTTTCTATTCTCAAACTTTTCCTGAAAAATGTCGACCATAACCAAAGATGCCAGTGCTATAGTCATTCTAACCTTCTCTCGAGAAAACTACATTGTGTGGAAGTAAAGAGTTCGTGCTCACCTTTATTCTCTTCATGACGACATTTGGAGTGTTGTCACAGAAGGTCCTATCAAGATTGATAAGGAGAAGGCTGATTGGACCGCTGATGAAAAGAGGCAGAACAACCTCAACAACATGGCTCTTAATGTTCTATACAAATCTTTCGATGACTGCATGTTCAACTACATTATCGAATGCTATACTACCAAAGAGGTCTGAGACAGACTCACCCAACTGTGTGAGGGAAACGAGCAAACTAAGGAAAACAAGATCATGGTTGCCACTTAGTAGTTCGATAGCTTCAAGATGCGTCTTGGTGAAACAATGAACGATTTCGACACCAGATTCAGCTAGATTGTCTCCTCCCTGTCCATCCTAGGCAAAACCTATAGAAATAGAGAGCTTGTTATCAAGGTCATGCGTGCTCTTCCAAGGGAATGAGACATAAAGACAATGGCGATGAGAGAATCTAAAGATCTTAACAAGATCTCTCTCTTTGATCTCTTTGCTGATCTCAAGGCCTATGAGTTCGAGTTGAACTGTAGGATGGAAGAAGATCAACCCACATTCGTTATCATTGCCAAGGCGCTGGTGACTATTGAAGAGCCACCAACCGCTCCGGATGTGAAGATGGCAGCTCAGCAGCTGAGTAGCGATGCCATGTCTCTTTTTGTGAAGAAGTTTGGCGACTTCATGAAGAAGAGCATCTCTAACTCAAACTCTTCAAATTCTAATGACAATAAAAAATCTAAAGCTAATGTTACTTGTTTTAACTGTGGTATTAAAGGTCATTATGCATCCGAATGTCAGAAGCCAAAACGTGAAGATGCCAAAGATGATGGAAAAGAGATGAAGGCTCTTATGGCAGGTGACGGGAAGAACAAAGGAAGCAGCCGTGGTTCCTACTTTTCATCCAGTGAAAGTGATGAAGAAGAGGTTGCCTGCTTTATGGCAAGAGAAGATGAAGAAAGAACTTAGGAGACTGAGGTATTTGACTTCTCTTTCGAAAGGTTTTTAAGGGAACAACTGGTAGCTGCACTAGATGACATGGTCATCGAGTACAGAAAGCTAGCAGAATCTCTAAATGAAACTAAATCTTCACTAAAAGTAAACAAACCAAATCTATTTCAAACTGAAGAGTCAAATGTTTTCGAAAAGAAGATTGAAGAGATCTCATTTGAGAATGAGGTACTCAAAGAACAGATCCAAACTCTTTTATCTGAAAACAAGAGATTAAACTATGTTGTATGTGCATGGATAAGGTCTGGAGAAGCTGTCAAATATCAGATCAGCAAGTTAAAACCTGCTGGATTTAGATCCGGATTGAGATTTGATAGCAATGACCCTAACCTCTCATGCAAAAAGTCCAACTCATCTGACAAGCTTAAGCCAATAAGTTTTGTCAAAGGGAGTATGACTGACATTGAATCTGATCCTATTCATGAAGAATTTGCTTTCAAAAATGAAATAATCTATGTTCCGTCAAATGTTAGCTGACTTAAGAATAAGCTAGAGGCAGCTAATAAGTCTGACAATTTAAAACCTGACTATAAGTCAAAGAGTTTTAAAAGAAAATCTTCTTCAAAAATTAAGGGATCAGTGACTAGCAGGAAGTCATCTTCTAAGTCAAAATCTTATGCATTAATCACAACACAAAATGGGAAATCCATCAAAATAACTCAAATATGGATTTCTAAGGGACTAATTGATCGAGGACCCAATTGAATATGGGTACCAAAATGTGTAAATAGTTTCGTTTGTAGGTGATGCAGGAGGAGTGCAGGAAGAAAGCAAGAAGAATACTCTTTTGAGTACACAACCTGGAAGATCAACAATGGCTTTTGCCATTCTAGTAGATAAATATTTTTATTTGTTAAAAATGTTTTTGGTCATTGGACCACAAAAATTATCTCTTATGCCTTTCTGTCCCTATACAAAATGAGAGGGAAAATTATTTTGAAAGTAAGGATACCCTCTAGACGAATATTCTTAATCGGTCTATTAGATGAGCATGTCTAAAAGAAACGGTTTGTACTCAGACGTATTTTTGCTCAAAATCTATACATCTAAGTCTATATGTTAAGGTTTTAAACCTACGCGATTAGACGGACACGTCTAATAGACGTTAAACAATTTTGCGTCATGAGCAAGAGGATGCTCACGTCTAATCAAACACACGTATAACACGTGATGTTCATACGGAAGTAGACGTACACGTCTAATAGACATTAGACTTATTGTTATACAACACAGAATTAGACGTATGCGTCTAATAGACCCATCCGTCTAATAAACGTTTAGTTATATGGATTTATGCAATAAGAAAAAACGTCTAACTACGTGCCGATTAGACTGATCAAGGACAGCTGTCCCACGTTGAGAGCTATTCATTTTTCCCGCTCAAAATATTAAACAGTCATCTCTTAACAACATGAAGACACGTGTGTTTCAAGTTTAGAGACAATGACTGATATACCCTCATTTTTAATGATGACTCCTTGAAAAAGGATGTCTAACATTTATTGATGGGCCATACCCTTAAGAAAAGTGACGGTTATTCTGTGTATCTTTTCTCTGTCCATATAAGAACATTTGTGCATGAGTTCGAAAGCTTTTCGTCTCTCGAAATCCTTAAGAACCCTAGTTTTCTTTGCATTTCTCTCTCTAAAACTCTCTGAAATCTTGTGTCTGTTCATATTCCTTCAAAAATGGTGAACAAGAAAATCACTTTGGGTCATTGTACATTGCAGGTGGATTTTCCATCGGTCTACACTTTCGATCAGCCGGAAGTGGTGGATATGTTTAGAACCCTAGAATATTCTGGGTTGAGGAAGTATCTCGGTGGTCCTTTCATATTCTATGAGAAAGAAGTTCGCGAGTTCTTAAAATCTACAACTATGGTGGGTGAATCCATCGTAGCAACCGTCAACGGCGTGAAATTTTATTTCCATGAAACTGTATATGCGGAGTTCTTTGAACTTCCAACGGAAGGGAACTCTTTCGACTTGATTCTTTCATCAGAAGTCATGCAAGAGATGAAGAAGACCTTTTCTGCCGATGGGTGGATGATCCATGTAAATGGAAACAAAAAGGTCCTTAAACCTCATTTCATTCTGTTGAACGACGTGGTAACAAAAACGCTCCAAGGGAAATCTGGCTCCTTCCATCTCTATAGTCAAGACCGTTTCGACTATATGTGCGCAATCTTAAAGGGAATCCAGGTAAACTGGGCATCTACCCTTTTCCAGAACCTCTGCTTTTCGATCTGTCAAGCAAACAAGGAAAGCATATTCCGGCACCGCTCATCACTATTGTATCTGAATTATAAGAAGAAATTTAGAAACAAATTTTGAAAATTGAAATTAAGAATGGTAGATAGATGGATACCATAACCGAGAGTCATGGAAGCTAAGATGGCGCAGGAGAGAGCATATTTGTTCCATTTTTTAGGTTTGATTTCCGGGTCGCCATTTTATCATGTTTTTTACTGTCACTCATCTCTTTGTATTTCTGTGTGTGAGAGAGAATGGTTCATGAATTCATATAAATATATGAATGCTTAAATATGAATTGATTGATTATTTGTAAGTCAGTTTAATGTATCCTTTTCAAATAAAAATATGTTTTTTTTATCCATCTCGACTTTAGCAAAGACGGACTTGAGTTTATACAACAAAATAAATAAATAGATAAATATATTATTTTATAAGAGACAAAATATTAAGAATAGTGTTTGTATTGTTGTTTAAGATTTCTAGAATAGAGTGCTATTGTAAAACGTCTTAAATAAAGTGGAACTTATAACAAGATCGTGATACGGTTGAGTTTTGTCATCCTAGTTGGAGAGACCCAATTTAGTGTGGACATTATTCAAACCGATTTTATAGAATAATAAGAGAGAGAGTAGAGCAAAAATAGATTCAGGGGTTTGAGGTGAAGAAGATTTTTGTTTGTCAGAGTTTGCACAGTTTGATTGACTTCAAACGTTGACAATTTGTTGGTTATTTCTGTGACTGTGACTACGTTCTGAACGGTGAAGATTTGTTTTCTCATGCTTCTAAGTCAAAGAAGAGAAACTAAAATTATAAAATTCAATTTCATTTTGTTTTGCTCATCTTTATACTCAATTAGTTATGAGAGTGTTCTATTTAAAAAATATATATTTTTCCCTAAGTGATCACGTAAATATATATATATATATATATAACTACACAATATTTGGACTATTATGAATATAAATTTTTATATAATAATTGTTTTTGTTACCTTTTATAAAGCCCGAGAAAGAGCGTTTACCTTGATAATGCATGCATGATATTCTCTCTATTATAGAGACTATCTAAGAAATTTTGCGAGCAATATGTTCAACAACAACAAACAACATGAAAACCGATGCCTAGCCATTCTCGATGTCAGTTTTAAGGTTTCAAAGACAAAATTATGGACGGACGAACCTTGAGGTTTGAGATGTCATAAGCCGGAAAAATTATAATAGTTTTTTTAAGAAAACGAAATAATATCATTAAATAAAAGATTACAAGAGTTCAGGATTCAAGCAGAACAAGTCTTTGCTAAAAATGAATGAACCAACAAGATGAAAACATAAAAAAATAATCAAAATGGAAATAAAAGTGAATGACACAAACAACGAAGTTTAAAGCGATTTGAAATTAGAAGTAAGAGTGACTTTCTCATATGCAATCAATTTTTTCACAAATCAACCATCTTTTTCACAAGTGAGAATTCGCCTCAACGTTCGAATGAGTGAGTATCCATCAAAGATAATTTCATTCCAAATGAACTCCATATCATTTTGAACCCTTGAAAATGTTATTGCGTTCCTCTCCATCCAAATATGATAAACAATGTTTGTAAAGAAGCACTTGAAGACATTTGAACTAAAGTCATTACTCTTTGTCTTAATGATTGTCATTTTCTTGATATCAGTCCATTCTGTTGGGAAGTTAAGGAGAACTTATCCCAAAACAAGGAAGCAAATGAGGAGTCCCTAAAAAAATGGTCAATGATCTCTTTATTTTCCAAAGTAATGAGAAGCAAATGCTTTTGTATTATTATTAATAAAAACAAATTATATAGTTTGTTATATATTAGGTTAATACATGTTGTCCAAAGTTCAAACATTTTTAGTGTATTTTCTTTTGTGCCCTTGAGAGAGGTGTGGTCCTAGGACACATAGTTGAAGGTCGGCCATGGGTGGACATTAGGGGTGAACATATCTTGGGTTGACTTAAACCCCAACTATAACCTAAACTCAAAATATTAATTTGGGTAAGCTAAGTTGAGTATGGATTGGTTTAATTTGGGTTGGGTTAGGATTACCCAATTACCCAAATTTAATCAATTTAATTTAATTCTCTATTATCAATCCAATATAAATTAACCATCTTCCAACTCTAATATACTCTCTTGATTTTTACTACATTGATCTCCATTACAGTCAAATATAAAAATAATTGAACATTTTAAAACTCATTAGTAATATATTTATTAATTATAGTCCAACCATACGGAACAAACAAAACACTATTATTTTAAAACTCTTTAATGAATTAATTTATTTATGAAAATTAACAGAATTTACCATATTCAAGACTGTATTTATTATGAATGATTTAAATATTATTTAAATAATCCATATTAATCTCACCTATTACTTCTTCAACTAATTTAGTACTTAAAATATATAAATAATTTATAAATAATCAAAATTATGTTAAGCGGGTCAAAAAATGTATAATAATGTCAAATTCATATTAGATGGAGCAAAAAACAAATTAAACAGACCAATAATATTAAATTTGTCACAAGTGTGTTAAACATGTCAAAATGTGTTAAACATAACAACATGTGTCAAATGTATCAAAACGTGTTAGACGTACTAAAAACATGATAAATGTGTCAAAACATGTTAAAAACGCCAAAAATGTGTTAAACGTGTTATACTTGTCAAATCGTGTTAAACGTGCCAAAAACGTGTTATATTTGTCAAATCGTGTTAAACGTGTCAAAACGTGTTAAATGTGTCAGAACGTGTTAAACGTGTTAAACTTGTCAAATCGTGTTAAACGTGCCAAAATGTGTTAAACGTGCTAAAACGTGTTAAACATGCTAAAACGTGTTAAACGTGCCAAAAACATGTTAAACTTGTCAAATTGTGTGAAACGTGCTAAAACGTGTTAAACGTGCCAAAATGTGTTAAACTTGTTAAAAACGTGTTAAACGTGCCAAAGCGTGTTAAACATGCAAAAAATAGGTTAAACGTGCCAAATCGTGTTAAACGTGCCATAAATGTGTTAAACTTGCCAAAAATATGTATAAACGTGGCAAAAACATGTTAAACTTATTAAAAACTTGTTTCAACATGCTAAAAACGTGTTTAAACGTGTTAAATGTGCCAAAAACGTGTTAAACATATTAAAACTTTTTTAAATGTGCCAAATTGTGTTAAATGTGCCATAAATGTGTTATACTTGTCAAATCGTGTTAAACGTGCCAAAAACGTGTTATACTTGTCAAATCGTGTTAAATGTGTCAAAACGTGTTAAATGTGTCAGAACGTGTTAAACGTGTCAAAAATGTGTTAAACTTGTCAAATCGTGTTAAACGTGCCAAAACGTGTTAAACGTGCCAAAACGTGCCAAAACGTGCCAAAAACATGTTAAACTTGTCAAATCGTGTGAAACGTGCTAAAACGTGTTAAACGTGCCAAAATGTGTTAAACTTGATAAAAACGTGTTAAACGTGCCAAAGCGTGTTAAACATGCAAAAATTAGGTTAAACGTGCCAAATCGTGTTAAACGTGCCATAAATGTGTTAAACGTGCCAAAAATATGTTTAAACGTGCCAAAAACATGTTAAACTTATTAAAAACTTATTTAAACATGCTAAAAACGTATTTAAACGTGCCAAAAACGTGTTAAACATATTAAAAACTTTTTTAAACGTGCCAAATCGTGTTAAATGTGCCATAAACGTGTTAAATGTGACAAAAACATGTTTAAACGTGCCAAATGTGTTAAATTTATCAAAAACTTGTTTAAATGTGCCAAAAACGTATTTTTTTGGGAAAGTGTCAAAAATATATTAAACGCGTGAAAACGTGTTACACATGTCAAAAACGTGTTAAACGTGCCAAAACGTGTTAAACATGTTAAAAATGTGTTAAACGTGCCAAAACTTGAGAAGCGTGTAAAAACGTGTTAAACGTGCCAAAAACGTGTAAAATGGATTAAAACGAGTAACAAATTTATTAAAACTAACAACGTGTTAAGCGAGACAAAACATGTCAAACGAATCAAATATTAGTTAAACGAGTTAAAAACGTGTTGAATAAGTCAAAAATGTATTAAAGTAGGTAAAATGAATCAAATAATTGTTAAACGAATCAAAATATGTTAACCGGGACAAAAATGTGTTAAATATTAAACGAGTAAAAAAATATAATATATGTGTTACAAACTAAAATATAGTTTGAGTTACCCAATCTATATTATTCATTAATATGGTTGGATAATGGGTAATTAGATTGAATATGATTTGAATTTACCCATTTGCACCTCCCTAATACTAGTTATATTTAAAAAAGAATATACACTAATTACGACAGAAATAACATTATCATATCCTACTTAATACATATTTGTGTTATCTATATTTTATTTATTTTTTTTAATATTAAAGTTTATATTTTTTTAGAAAAACGGTTTAACATCATTTCATTAAAAAGCCCAAAAGTGGGAGGGGTCAATAATCCAAACTAGACAAACCCTAGTTTTGATTGTAAGATGACAAACAAAAGACCTAAAAGTTTCTGAATAGTGGCAGTCAAATCACATTACAAAACACAGATTAAAATGAATAAAGACTACAATCTAGATATCACAACCTATGTTGTCTCCATATCTGCATTTTGACCATATTTCCTTCTTCCACGTCCCAATCTTCTCGCGTTCTTCATGAAGGGAGATTCAATTGAAGCAGATGATGATGTATGTCTGCTTTTATTGTTTTATCTTCCTCTCTATGAACTCGTACTAATATAGTAAAATGTATTATTTTTCAGGATTTCAAGGTTTTGTCACTACTTTTCTCTGCTTTAGTTTTCCGTGTTAGAAGATTAACAAACATAGTTTTCTTGTCCTTTGTTGTATCTTTGCTTTCATCTTCTGCATCTTCCTCTTTCTTACATTTAGGTTTATCTTCTTCAAAAGCCCATGTTTCATCAATTTCCTTTCCTTTCTTACTTCCCTCTTCTTGAGTTTGATTTCCTTTTGTTCCTTCATCAGAATTCTAAACATATTTCTCTTTGGCATTGCTTTCTTTTGCTGTTTGTTTTTACACAACTGTTTCATTTGTACTAGGAACCTTTTGTTGTTCCTAGTTTTCTTTCTGGTTGGCCATTAATTTAGGGCATCTCATTATAGAATGTTTAAAGGTATTGTAGTTCACGCATATGTATGGTCGCCATTCATAGTGTATGCCCATCTTGGTAGCATTTCCTTTTCGATTCACCGCTGTAATTTCGTTGGGGAGAACGCTTATGGGTTGAACTTCAACGCTCATCCTAGCATGTGTGAGATTTTTGTTTCCCTCAATGATTTTGTCCATGTATAGCGGGTTTCCTAGAAGGCTAGCGAAATGGCTTAAGGCTTTTGCTTTGTACATGTGGGGGGATATTTCGCATCTTGAATCAGATTTGCACTATTTCTTTTGGAATACTGACATAGCTTGTACCCTCCTTTCATTTTTCGAGCTTCATGTATTCTTTCTCCACGTGTGTATGTCCCAACTCTAAAATTTTCTCAAGATTAGCCTCTTGATTGAATTTCAGGAAATACATGCCATGACTGTTAGAGGTGACCTTCATTAGACATTCTTTTCTCAATTGATTCATGAGTTCTTCCTTGGTGGCATCAAAAGTGGCAGATTCTTTCCCAATATAATTACCCTCTATTACATGTTCTCATGATCGAACGCATTTTTCTTCCACGTCTGATGGTAGCTTGAACTCAAAGGGATTTTCGAGTTTTTCCACCTTTGATTTGAACGCATCCAGGAAAATCTGTCCATTTTTTGGCATTTTGTTTTCACTTTTTTTTGTTAAGTTTTGACCCTACTTTGTGTCTGGATTCTTTTTCCAGACTTGATTAACCTGACAATTTGGGTTCTTCTTCAGAGTATAAACCTTTGTCTTGGTACATTTTGTCAACTCTTTCATTGTGTTGACGGACCAACTAACAATAATGTCATACTCCTCTTTTTTTAGAAGGTTCCAATCTTGGAGGTAGTGCAGGTTTACCTAAATAGTGATTTGTTGAGCCCTTTCTTTGTTGAGAATCATTTTTCCATTCTTAGCTTGCATCAGCATCCTTAAAATTTGGTTTCTCAGCATTTTGAGATTTGTCCTCTCATTAAAACCAACCCTCCATTTGCCTTTTTCCTTCTCTTCGGTTTCCCCTATTTCCACTGCTTTCTTATTTACTGCATTATTCTGATACTTGTTTCCAACCCTGATTTCTTCTAGACCAGCACTATTTTCCTTTTGTTCCTCTGTAATTTCCTTCTTCTTGCTAGCCGCCTTTGTTTTATTTTTGCTTTCTTTATTTTCGCCTTTGTTTTATTTTTTCGGATTGATTCTGATTCCCAAAAGAATCAACAACAAATTTATTTGAAAAAGTTTGTTTATTTGGGCAAATAGTATGTATTTCATTTTTGCTCTGATCTCCGTTGACATTCATCTTAACAGAATTACCGAATGCTATAGTGGAAGAAGGCATACCTGTATATTTTATAGAGTTGACATTTATGCTCTTGCTCACGAATTTACATGTGTCATCTTTTTCTTCTTTAATCAGAGTGTCTTTGTTTTTATGAGACGTAATGGGGTATGTGCCCATATTTCCTTCCTGTTGGTTATCTGCATCCTGGACTTTATTTGGGTGAGTGGAGCAGGAATTTGATACCTCAAATGTCTGTTTAAGAGAATTGGTCAGGCTTGATCCAAAGGTTGACAAAGAAGAAAGATTCCCTATTACAGAAGCTTTCATTTTCCTGATTCGAAATGGCAAAAACAGACGGATTCAAACAACGACGTTTATCGCGATGCGCGATTAGAACGGTTGAAACCCTAGCGACGCTTGTGAATGATTCAACTAGGGTTTCCATGACACTATCGATCGTGTCGTTCGTGGCGATCGTGTCGTTTGTGCCGATCTTGACTTCGATTGTGCGGTATTGACTGTGCCGCTCGTGCCGCGGCGAATACAACGAAGCGCGATCTGTACGATTGAAACTCTAGTAGCGCTTGCGAAACAGGAGATTCTGTGGCTATGTCAATCATGCCATTTTTGTGAATCGTGTCGTTCGCGACGATCGTGCCGTTCGTGACGATCGTGCCGTTGATTATGTTGTGTCAACTATGTTGATCGTGCCGTCGATTGTGATGTGTCAACCGTGCACGATCGTATCTCCATAGGTTTTCTCTCATATCTTTAAAGTTTATATTCATAAATCTTCAAAAGTGTTTTTTAAATATCTTCAATTTATTAAAAATGCAATTAAAGTAGTGTCACCTTAAGTAAAATCATAATTGATATTCTTATAAACATTTTTGTCCTTTTCATTTCAATGAACTATTTGACCATCAAGCAACATTACAGTTAATAATATGTTGTCTAAGTGCATAAACAAACAAACAATACTTACTGTAGATTATATAATGAAAGATGAATAATTTTCCATTGAATATTATCATACTATTTACCAATAACAATTGAAATAATGGAACAAAACCAAATATCCTCTTGACAAAATTTTACTCTAAAGTTATAATACAAGTTATAATACAGAGATTAATCCTATCCTATGTCCTAACCCCAGCTTCAAATGAGTGAACAATTAAGCAAATCAGAGAAACCTCCACCGTTGAAATGACCATTCCACTCATCCAAGAATTCTAATCCAGCAAATATATCATTTTTATCATCCCCTCCTCCTCCATGACCATGAGCATCAACAAATATGTCATGATTTATAGCATTCCCTCCTCCTCCTATAGCAGCAGCAGCAGGTACATGATCAACAACTTCATTGCAAAGAAGATTTTCAGGGTTAACAGGGGAGGATGAGCCATGATCATCTTCAACACAAGAATGAAGTTTCGACGAAGACGACGACGAGGAGGATTGATTCAAGAAGACTTCTGCAATGGTGTCATCGTCCCATTCTTCATCGTTAATTGGTGCTCCATGTTGTTCACCGTTTTTAGGGCCTAAACCACTCTTCTTGAACAATTTGCATACAACATACGAATCCTATATGTAAGTAAGAAGAAAAGACGGAGAATTTAGAAAACACGAATCAACAGAATTGTAAATGTACATGAATACATACATACATAAAAACATACATACATACCAGATCAACAACCCCTGCAGCAGTCAATGAAGGATCTTGATGAATTCTATATTCATGAATGATCCAATCCGTTCTTTCCCCTTTGGGAGCATGACCAAGGTGAAAAACCAGAGTTTTGATCATCCCAACAACAACAGTTTCCCCCCTGCTCCCCCCATTCTTCTGCCGAACATTCCTATCCTTTCCGGTAGATTTCCAATATCCCTTTTCGGTAGAACGTTTTGCCCTTACTCCACTTGAATACTTTTTCACCTTAGGACAAAAGAAATACCATTCTTGATCGCTACTCTTCCAGCAAGCTTTATCTGAAGAAGATAAGATATTTAGTAATTAATCAAGACACCCAGAAGAAGATGATCAAATTAAGTACTCGTGTACGTACCTGGAAGATCCCATGGAACGAAATCGTAAATGTTAACTTCAGAAATAACACCCGGAAGCCGTTTCTTCATCATTTTCCTTCTGAGATAATACTTGATCAGTTCGACGTCAGTAGGATGGAATCTCATTCCAGGAACAATAATACCCATTATTGTTTGATATCGACAAGTTGTCCGAACTAGAGTCTGAAGAAGATTCAATTCCAAAATCAAGAAACAACGAATTCTTCAGAAGGAGAACCAAACAAAGAGAAATAGACCGAAAGATCAAGCGACCAAGCGACGGAGGGAGAAGGAAAATATTTACGCGTCATTATAACGGTCTTTAAGTTTTTCTTTTTTTTTTCAAATATATTTACATTTTATTTTTTATTGTCAATATTTATTACATAAATTAGTTTTAAATATTAGTTTGTCTTACCATTTTTATTTATTTAAAAAATAATCATTAAATCATTTTTAAAATTAATAAAAATAAAAATAAACATTTTATTTCATTTTAACATTTTTTAATTCATTTATTATTTTAATTTATAATATTATTCATTAACAAATAAGTGTTTATATTATTTGATTTTAATTAGTTTATTATCTGAATGGATATTTATAACTAACGATCTCATTGGTGTATAGTCGCCACAATTTTTTTCATTATTAATTCTCTATGTTGTGTTTTTTTAAAATATATATAATATTAATTTTAATTATAAATAAGTATTATAACTAATTTGATAGAGAGTAAACCGTATAAGACAACCCTTTTTATGTGTTTGTTTTTTATGTTTTAATTTTTTTTAATGATATGTCACTTATTTATTATTATTTTTTAATTAATAATATATATTTTTAAAATAATTAATTTATAAAAATATATAATTACTGTATATATATAATTAATATTTTTTTAAAATAAAGTCTTACCTTTTTTAAATTATTTTCAGTTTTACGAAATTAATTTTTTATTGACATCAATGAAAAGATGTAGAGATGAATTAACAACGTATTTAAATCATATTTGTCAATAGGTCGAGATATAATTTGTATATGGTTCCGTTAGAAACACAATCGGTTAATATGTGCGTTAATCGTTCGTACACGATTCCGTCTGTAAATATTATTTGTCAATAGGTCAATACATCATTTGTACATGGTTTCGCTAAAAACTCTATATGTGGATATTGTGATCGATTTTTTTAAAAAAATATTTTTTTAGATCGACTAGCTTGAAAATTCTGGGAAACTCTTTAAAAAATTTATTTTTTTTGAAAACGTGAGGGAAATTAATGTGAATGTTTGAAAAATTGAAGTTTTAAAAATAAGGCTTTGTAGACAACTCCATATCTTACATTTCCGTCGAATCTGGGAGAGATCGGGAGTTTTTTAATGGAAAGTATGTCATAGGCCTTTTTTTTAAAACTTTTTTTCAATATTAATTAACCTCACGACTAGAGAGTCGCCACCTAATTTTAAAAATTAGGAAATTAAGAGATGTGAGTTTGGCGTTTGGTTACGTGTAGGAAAGGTTTTTTAGACGCTATGTCCCACAACGCCCCTAAGATCTCTACTAGTTAATTTTGGTCTTTTCTTTAAAACGTTCTTACGCTTTACATTTTAGAAAGAAATTAATTATATATTATCCTAGGATCACATAAATCACAAACTATAATTAAGAAAATAAAAAATATCAATAAAAATAAACCTAAATCTAAAATGCAGAAGAAAAATAATAATAATAATAAAATAAAATAAAAAACTATATAAAAATATAAAATAAACAACAACAAAAAAACCTGAAGAATGCAGCAAGCGTCGCTGGAAAAGCGTCGGCAGCAGCATTGGCCTTTCTTTTTGGTAGAATGACCTTAAAATTCAAACAACACGACCAAGTAACCCGAGACAAGACAAAACCCCATAATATTTTTGGCCAAAACTAATATTAAACAATAATTTATAACAATATAACATAAATATAAGATTTCACCCAAAGGTCACACAAAATATTCCAGATCAATATTTACAATTAAGAATATGCATATTTTGATCAATTTTTTTATATTGTTTTATTTTCAAGCAAAACTATTTAGAATTATCTAATTTTTTTTATATGTTATTATATTTACATCAAATAACATTCCTACAAAAATTCACCTAAACGTGATATGTGCAAAGTTAAGAATAAAAAATTACAAATTAAAAAATATGAAAACATACAAGTTTTGGGTCAGTTTCGGTTTTTTAATTTATATACTTATCAAATCAGTTAAAAAATTTCTGAAATTTTTAAATGTTTTCAAAAATATAGTAATTAACATGCATATAAAATTTCAGCCAAAGGGGAGATGGAAAAGGTAGAAAACCAAAAATACAAAGTCAAAGATGTAAAGGGTACTTATTTTTTAATCATATTTCGGTTATGTTAGTATTTAGGTCGAGGCTGGGGGACCGGGGTCTAGCGGTTAGCGCCTTCACTCAACGGTTGGTGTTTAATCCGGTTAGAGATTAATACCGGGTTTCAATACTACACAAACTGTCACAAACCCTTGAACCTAGTTCAAGTGCGGAAGTGGTTTGTTTCAGGTTGAAGCAGCACACACACAGGATGAATAGAACAGGATTTGAATAAGGTAGGTTTGGAGTTTGCTTGGTCGGTTTTGGGATTCAGTAAGTCGGTTTAAGTGATGTTGAATCGGTTAGAACGGTATGAATTGGTTAGTACAGATCGGTTAGAATGTAAAGCCGACAGAAAGTAAAGAACAAAACATGTTTTTATGGATGTTCGGAGATGAAACTCCTACGTCACCCCTTCCTCTCGAAACCGCGAGAAGGATATTTACTAAGGAATACACAAACACAATCCGATTGAGACTTATTTTCTGCTCGATAACACCCGTACAATTTTAACCGAAATTGTAATCACACTTCAAATAAGCACTTAAGATCTAAATCTTGTAGATAGATAAACTTGCAATCAATGATTCTTAAAACTTGTAGAGCTGGTAACCGTACAATCAGAACTTGGGTTGTTGAAATCTCTTGGAACTGGTAACTACATTTACTCCTCTTCAGCTCCTTCTTTTATAGGTGAAATGTGCCAACGGTCACATTTCATCTCCTTGAATCTGATTGGTTGAGTAGAGGTTCAATAATTCAGACCTGGCGGTCTAGGCTTCCAGTGTATAGGTCAAACCGGCTAGGTTTGTCTTTTACTCAATATGGCAACTGTCGGTTGGACAGTTGCCTGCACCTGGAGGATTGCGCCTCTGATTCATCCCGGAGTGGAAAGATCTTGTCGGACGATCTTCTGCAGCCTGCAGATTGTCTTCAGACTTGTATGAATATGGCAATACTGAAGTCTGTCCCTTCGGTATCATCCTCAACAGATACTCAAAGTATCTATTTATACTGGTCGGTTCTTTATGTTAACCGGATGACTTCCGGTTTTTCCATAACTTCAGATTGTCCGAATGTTCAACGATTTTGGCCTTCTTATTTGACCGGTCTTATCTTCTTGTTCGGTCAGGTTTTTGGTCGGTTGGGTTGCTTGACTAGTTGAGTAACTTGACCGGTTGAATTCTTTAACCGTTCCTGCACAAGAAGTTTGTTTTTGTTATGTTTTATTTAACCGATCTAATTTTATCTAACAATTTCTCCCTTTTTGATTATTTTATAAAATATTCAAAACCATGTATGAATGCAAATGTAGGCCGGTTGTTTTTAAAAGTTTATTTGGCCGGATTTTTGGAAACTGTCTTAGAAAAATTTTTCGAAAAATTTTGGAAAAATTTTGAGAAAAAAAAAATTTGGAAAAAATTTTATATTTTTATCTTATCAATTTCTTCCTTTTTGATTATTTTATTTAAAATATTCAAAACTATGTAGGAATTCAAATGTAGGCCGGTTTCCAAAAATACTTGATATATATATAAAAATATACTAAGGTAAAAATATTTGATATATATAAAATTTAAACTAAAGTAAATTTAGGAAATATAAGTAAAGAAAGCCCCTATTTCTTCTTCCTGGGCGGCAAGTATTTGTCCAGCATTTCATTAGTTGTCTTTCCCTTGACCGTTGGAACAGGCCTGGAGGAAGATCCTTGACTGCCTGAAGTGCCGGTGAACGGGGAAGCCGGTGGAGCAAACGATCTGATTGGAGCTACGTCAAGACCTCGCGGTCTTTTGTTTAGCGGTACGTCTTCTTCGTCGAGATCTTCATTTTCATGTGAAGCCGGGTTGCTTGGAGGGTCGACAACCGTGTCAGTAACTCTGTCTATTAACTTTGAGATGGCCGCCCTCTTGGAAGAATTCTTTCTCTTTCTTGTAACCGGACCGGATTGGGAAGCAACCGCTTTGGACTTCTGATGAGCCTCGGCGAAATCATTGTATGCTGTCTGTTGGCCGATTAGTCGAGCCGCATCTTCATTCTGCTGAACCGCTACGGCAGGTGCAAGGTTTTCTAATGTCTGCAAATTTCCGGCCAGGGTCGCATCTGCCTCCGCCATTTCCTTTTGAAGCCTAGTTTGCTCGTCCAGGGCATCTTGAATCTGTTGAGCCGCGAGCGCATTTGCTTCCTCAAGTGCCTTATCGGCTGCCAGCTTTGCCGCTATCATCTCAGCTAGCTGTTCGGTGATCGCTTTTAGATCGGCCTCGGTCTTGGCATGCTTCTCCTCAAGCATTACCACTCTCTCAAGTGTGGAACCGACCTGGACACCGGATTGAGCCAAGTCCCCATCAATCTTTTTCAGCTTCTGATCGGTTGTTAGTTGATTAAGTTCTGTCATACCGACCTTTTGGCTTGTAAGGGCGAGGTCGGCTTCCAACTTCTTAGTGACGGCCTCCAATGCCTTAGTTCTGTTAGTGTTATCACTGTACAGGAGGTCGGTCATGCCGTATTTGTCCTCAACGGACGTGATCCGTCCGACCGCGGTTTGTAGCTCTTTATTTGTAGACTCAATCATCTCGATTGATCTAGTCGTGGTTTCTTTTATCTCCTTTTGCCACGGCAGAATTACGGCATTGACGAATTCTTCTTTAAGGTCCTTTACCCTATGGGGAAGCAACCGCTTTGGACTTCTGATGAGCCTCGGCGAAATCATTGTATGCTGACTGTTGGCCGATTAGTCGAGCCGCATCTTCATTCTACTGAACCGCTACGGCAGGTGCAAGGTTTTCTAATGTCTGCAAATGTCCGGCCAGGGTCGCATCTGCCTCCGCCATTTCCTTTTGAAGCCTAGTTTGCTTGTCCAGGGCATTTTGAATCTGTTGAGCCGCGAGCGCATTTGCTTCCTCAAGTGCCTTATCGGCTGCCAGCTTTGCCGCTATCATCTCAACTAGATGTTCGGTGACCGCTTTTAGATCGGCCTCGGTCTTGGCATGCTTCTCCTCAAGCATTGCCACTCTCTCAAGTGTGGAACCAGCCTGGACACCGGGTTGAGCCAAGTTCCCATCAATCTTTTTCAACTTCTGATCGGTTGTTAGTTGATTAAGTTCTGTCATACCGACCTTTTGGCTTGTAAGGGCGAGGTCGGCTTCCAACTTCTTAGTGACGGCCTCCAATGCCTTAGTTCTGTTAGTGTTATCACTGTACAGGAGGTCGGTCATGCCGTATTTGTCCTCAACGGACGTGATCCGTCCGACCGCGGTTTGTAGCTCTTTTTTTGTAGACTCAATCATCTCGATTGATCTAGTCGTGATTTATTTTATCTTCTTTTGCCACGGTAGAATCACGGCATTGACAAATTCTTCTTTAAGGTCTTTTACCCTATCTTCTGTTATAGCTAGTACCGAATCCCCGGTTTGAAGAGAGACGCGCTGATCGTTGGGCAGTGTACCCGTCCTGATGTCGGTGTTGTTGATTTCCTGTTCCGGTGGAGGAGAGAAATGCTCACCTTTGGCCGGATTTGGACCGCCTTCATCCTCAGGTGGAGATCTGGAGAAATGCGACGCCTCCTGATGTTCGAGTTTAGATTCCAACCGTGTCATCTCCTCGGTCAGTACCCGTTCTTTGACCGCTAGCATGTCCAACACCAAGAGCTCAAGTTGAGAGTCCGATGTCCCTGGGATGTGGTTTCCTTGAAGACGTTGGATGTGTTCGGTGAGCCCCAGTAACCGAGAATGCGGTTCGACCATCCTACTTCGTCGAAGAGCGGTCAAGACGCTCTAAGCCTTTGTTAGGTTGAATACTTCTGCTTCCATCTCAACTAGTGTTTCAAATTTTCGGTCAGCTAGGAGGTTCGGTAGCATGTTGTTGTAGAATATTTCTTGCCGGTTCAGGGCCTAGTGATAGTAAACGTCGGTTGTCGCGTGAGCCTGCTCATGAATTTCTTCCATGATTCGGTTGACGAGGTCCTCGCCCGTTTGCCGGATGTGTTCGTCCGAGGTATTCGTTTGCCCAGTCAGACCGGTTTCGTCATCGTCAGTTCTTGCCGATTGTTCCTCGACTACCGGCTCTTTCCCTTTTCTAGTTCGATTCTCTCCGGTGTGGTGTGAGGCGGTTCGGCTAGAGTTGGATGCCGAATTTTCAGTGTTAAGAGTGTCGGACTGCGGATTAGCAGATCCGGTCGGTTGCTTGTCCGCCTTGCCTCCGGATCTTTCTTTGACCGGAGCCATTTTCTTTCTAGCATGTCTCTTCTTTCGGCCACTTGTAGAACCGGGGGCCTTCTTTTTGCTTTGCTTCTCCTCCGGTTTGAGAAATTGATGGGATTTTATAACTTTGCTAGGCGGAAGAAAAACACCGGGGACGATGTTAGCGTTGAAATGACGCATTAGCTTGCTTAGTGGGACGGCGTATCCCCATGACCGTTTGGATGTCGGATCCACCATCTCACATAAGTTTGTGAAGACCACCTTTGCCCAGTTGATTTTGGTGTCGTTGACTAAACCGACAATCATCTCAATCTTTATCCGGGTGAGGCTATCATAGTTGCCTCCTCGCGCATGAACCGATTTGGTGAAAATCTCGCACATTGGTCTATATTCCGGTTTAAGTGAGGTTTTCTTACCGGATACCGCGATAGGGACCTCCGTATCTGAAAGATCCTAACAAGCCGCCTGGAAAGTTTCCTCGTCTGTGACCACCGAGAAGTCGCTCCCCTCGGTTGGTAGATGTAGTACTTCAGCAACCGATTCCTTCGTCAGTTTGAACGGTTGTTCGCCTATAGTTGCGGTTATCGTCCCTTCGCTGAGGGCGGCGGTTTGAAAGAATTCGGTGACCGCTTCCTGATACAATACGAATGGTCCGTTCAAGAAATGTTCAAGACCGGACTTTGAGATCTGGGTTAACACCCGTTTTGCTTCCGCCAAACTATTCGCCCGAATCTCATCGAAGTCGACCTGGACGATGTAGGTGAACAGCACAGATTCGCGACCCATTGTAGGTTGAATAATTGAAATTTTGAAAGATTCGAGAGCTAGAGAGAGAAAGCCGATTCGCGTGAGATTGAAAGAAAATGGTTAAGGACCCTATTTATAGTCGCGGGTTGGAGTTTCAACCGCCGCGAACTGTCATGTTAACTTTGGGCGTGAATTTTCCCTCCAAAATGCTTTGGGCGGCAAATGGTGGGCGGGAAACATTGAGCGGGCTTTTGATGCGGTTGTTTAACCAGCGATGAAACGATTTGTACTTGTAACCGATTATGAAGCGGTTAATTAACCGATGATAAACAGCAGAATGACCGGTTAGTCAACGAGGTAGTTAGTATTTTTAGCCGGTTAGTCATTTAGATAGATATTTTAATAATGTGAATTTGACTCGGTTTACAAACTCAAATAATCATTCAATGAAAGAGAGCATAATATAGACCGATATATAGATCGGTTTAAGATACACAAGATACAGGATTATAACTTATGTAATAATTATTCTAGAGAGTTTTTCCTCCACCCCTTCCTCATTGAGAACATTTGATAGGTACGCCGGTGTACCCGGTCCAAAATCTTGACTATGTGCAAGAAGGAGACGGCTTATGTGAGGGGCGTAGCCGAGACCTTTCTTTGTCTCGACATAGTCCTCAGGTTATTGAAGATGACCGATGACCAATTTATGGGGGTGTTGCTGACGATGTAAGTCATCATGTCGAAGACTCTATTAGAGTAATGTTGGTTCGGAGATTGGCAGATGATGGATCGGTTGACAATCTCGTGAAGGAGTTGGATGTGATGGGCGAGGCGAGTTTTCAGACCGTGGTTCTCCACCGGCACCTCGGTTCCGGAGAACAATTCTGAATAGTCAATTGCTGCTCTGCCCACCCGGGATGGAAAATCGGAAAACCCTTCAGTGGGAAGATTAAACATCCGGGCGAATGCGCTTTCGTTCAGAAAAACGGTGCGCCTTTTCACCACGGAGACAATGATATCGCCACTCATGGATGCGTTGTTGAAGAATTCCAGTACTTCTGGAATGAGCATAGGTCCGGATTCTTCGAGGAAATCACGAAGGCCGGTGTCGATTAGAGATTCAAAAAGAAGTTCCTTCGTTTCCAGATCATCGAATTAAAGGATTGAGTCGAAATCAATGCACAAATAGTTTCTTAGTGTGCGGTTCGACATGCTTTCAGACTTTGCCAAGAGAGAGAGAGTTTAAGAAATTCTGATTTTTTTGAGGTATGGTGAATTGATAAGATGGGGTTTCTTATATAGATTTGAGATTGGAGGGAAAATAGGGGCATTTAATGCTGAAATTAAGTTTTGTCTTATTTATGAAGGGAATATTTATGTTTCCAAAACTCCTTGGGAAGGAGTTACTTTTGACCGGTTGCGGAGCTCGAGGTGGAGAATCTAGTTAGAAATTAACTAAGTTTGTGTAATTTCCCATGTAGTTGGAAGTTGAAAGTTACTTTTCATTCATGAAAGAGAAATACAAGAAACCGAAAGGAACATAGTTGAAACCGAAAGAGGCATAGTCTAAACCGAAATGATCATAATGAAGAGGAGTAATAATACAATCGGTGCGTACAACAAAATGACCGGTTGTAAGAGGGAATGACTTAATTGTCGGAGGAGTTGAAGTGTCGGTTCTTCCTCTTTCATGCCTTCTCGAACCGCTCATAGAATGAGTCGGTAACTTCCTTGGTTATGACCTATGCCTGATTTAGTCCTTCACCCGGACAAAGTGGAACCCCGAGTTCCATAAGTAGGCAGCTGACCTAGGAGATGAGGCCGGTTTGGCGAATACTGATTATCTAGATCAGGACATCAAATAACACCCTTGACCAGTTGACCGGCGTATCTGTTGTGATAGCGGTCATCATGTTGAAAGATGTAGCACAGTAGGTGTTGGTCACATCCTTACCTAGGATGCCACGACCAATGATATCATTGAGTAGCTGGTATTCAGCCCTCAGTGATGACCTAGAACCATGGTCACTAACCGGATGATTAGACCGAGAGAAGCTTAAGGAAATTTCGGCTTTTAGTGCGGCTGGAACATTCAGATCAGTGATCGTTTGCTTCGGAAGATCGAAGCATCTGACGAAGTCACTCTCCGAAAAATCAAACACGGTCCCTCCGACCCCAGATTGAATGAGGGTGTCGAAATGAGGGGTAACCCGGAAAACCCTGGCATTATAGAAGAACTCCAGGACGGTTTCGGGGAAAATGACATGTTTGTCTTCTAGAAAGGATTTTAGACCGGTGTCTTCAAGTGACTTAATCATTTTGAAGATTTCATAATGCTCTGTACTTTGAGCAGAATCGAAATCAACTTGGAGAATGTTTGGAAAACTGAGACATTTTGTCTTAGTGAGATGATAAGTTGATACTTGTGAATGTTTTGTCTGAGATTTACCTAACTTATATATTAGTGGAGGGATGATAGTATTATCCAGTGGGTGACAGTTGATGTATTCTATTGACCGTAGGATAAAATATATCGCATGAAATAAGCATGTCTACAACCTAGGATGTGAGTCATAGGCCTGGACGATGAAAGATATCATATCTTCACGTCTTTTGAGGTATGATCATTTTGCTTTGAAAATGTATCTTTTCAGAACAGATAAGTCTAAACAGAGATAATTGTTCCACTTTTGTTCGGAAGCCAAATAATCCGAAGTATATTATTTCCAAACCGGTCGGTTTTCAGTTATTTGTTCCGATGCGGTTAATTGGTGCATGCACTAAGTAACCGATCGGTTTTCTATAACTGATAGACAAAGCGGTTCTTCAATAGGTACCTTGGTGAATTCAGATTCCGATGATTTAGGAAGAGCTACCGGTTTTGTCTGTCCGAACCGATTTTCCCTTTTAGACATTTCTAAGAGATAAGCTGATTAATATCGGTTAAACCAAGTATGTTTTTGAAGTGAGAAAACTTAGCTTCCTGCAGGGGCTTTGTGAAGATATCGGCTACTTGTTGTTCGGTAGATACGTATTCCAGCCGGATATGCTTCAACATGACATGTTCCCTGATGAAGTGATGCCTTATGTCGATGTGCTTGGTTCTAGAATGTAGGTCCGGATTGTATGTAATTGCTATGGCACTTGTGTTATCACAGAATATTGGAGACTTTTCGGCGGTGATACCGAAATCCTTCAGTTGTTGTTGGATCCAAAGAAGTTGTGAACAGCAACTTCCGGCTGCCAGATATTCGGCTTCTACGGTTGACGTGGCAACCGATGTCTGTTTCTTGTTGTGCCATGAAACAAGCCGATCACCTAGGAATTGGCATGTTCCGCTGGTACTTTTTCTGTCAACTTTGCAACCTGCATAGTTTGCATCTGAGTAACTTGTGAGGTTAAAGGATGAGTCCTTTGGATACCATAGACCGACTTCGGGGGTTCCCTTTAGGTATTTCAAGATTCGCTTTGCGGCTGTGTAGTGAGACTGTTTTGGATTAGCCTGGAATCTTCTACACACACCGACCGCAAATAGTATATCCGGTCTACTTGCTGTCAGGTATAGAAGAGAACCGATGATTCCTCGGTAAGCTGTCAAGTCTACTACCTGACCGTGATCATCCTTGTCCAATTTGACTTATGAGCTCATTGGGGTAGCGGCTGAAGAGCATGTATCCATCCCAAATTTCTTTAGAAGTTCCTTTGTGTATTTAGGTTGACTGATGAAAGTTCCTCCATCGAGTTGCTTAACCTGAAGACCTAGGAAGAAACTTAATTCTCCCATCATACTCATCTCAAATTTGTTAGTCATCAAGGTTGAGAATTTATCACATAGCTTAGGATCGGTTGAGCCGAAGATGATATCATCTACATATATTTGAACAAGTAGGATATGTTCCTTTTTCTCAAATTTAAATAGTGTTTTGTCCACCAAACCGATGGTGAAATCATGTTTTAACAGAAATGCAGTTAGTGTATCATACCAAGCTCTAGGAGCTTGTTTTAAACCGTACAAGGCTTTGTTTAAGCGGGTATACATGATTAGGCAGGTCAGCATTTTTAAAACCGGGTGGTTGTTTAACATATACTTCCTCACGTAGTTCACCATTCAAAAATGCACTCTTGACATCCATTTGAAAAACTTTAAATTTTTTGAAAGCAGCAAAGGCCAGAAAAATTCTAATGGCTTCAATCCTAGCTACAGGGGCAAATGATTCTTCAAAATCAATGCCTTCTTCCTGTTTATATCCTTGTTCCACTAATCTGGCTTTGTTCCTCGTGACCAAACCGTCTTCATTGAGTTTATTTCTAAATAACCATCTTGTTCCTATGACCGGTTGATCTTTCGGTCTAGGGACTAGGTACCAGACTTTGTTCCTCGTGACCAAACCGTCTTCATTGAGTTTGTTTCTAAATACCCATCTTGTTCTTATGACCGGTTGATCTTTCGGTCTAGGGACTAGGTACCAGACTTTTAGCTCTTCTTGCATTCCCAAGATCCAATCCGGATCTGACAATGCGTCATCCACTCTTTTTGGCTCAATCTGGGAAATGAAAGCGAAATTAAAGTATTTCTCCAGAATTTGTCGCCTAGTTCGAACGGGTTCTGAAGGATCACCTTTAATTAGCTCAGGAGGATGATTTGTGTTCCTTTTGAGATTTAGTTCAAGAGTGTCTACCAAATCACTGTTTACTTGATCAAGGCTAGACATATCGGTAGGGTGAACAAAAGTGTCAGACCGACCGATTTCCTCGGTTTGAACCGAGGTGTCAGCTTCCTGTCGTATGACAACTTGATCCGGCTGGGTTTCATCATTACCCATTTGGTCATGGACAAACCGTCTGAAAACTGGAACCTCATCTTCACTATCAGAATGGATATTGTTATTTTCCAATCTGTTGTGTAGATCAAAGGATGATGCAATGTTACTTTCAACTGATTCATCGAAAACGACATGAAGAGATTCCTCCACGGTTAGAGTTCTAGTATTGTACACTCTATAAGTTTACTTACTGTTGAATAACCTAACATGATCCCAATATCGGATTTTTCATCAAAAGCAGATAAATAATTTTTACCATTTATGTGAATGTAACACTTACAACCGAAAATTTTAAGATACCTGAGGTTAGGAATCCTATCAAAGTATACCTCATGCGATGTTTTGTTGTGAAACTTGTTAATCAGAGACCGGTTTTGTGTGTGACATGCAGTGTTGATAGCCTCAGCCTAGAATTTCTGGGCACACCCGAATCGACTATCATGGACCTTGCGGCTTCCTTGAGAGTTCGGTTTCTTCTCTCGGCCAGGCCATTCTGTTGAGGAGTCCTAGCACTAGACAACTCATGTCTAATACCGGATTCATCAAGGAATGCATTTAGTGTACTATTTGTAAATTCGGTTCCTCTATCACTCCTAATGCTATTGATGCGTGTGATTTTTCATTTTGTAAGCGTTTAAGCAGTGTAATTAAATTTGATGCGGTTTCACATTTGGATGTCAAAAATATTACCCATGTATACCTAGAATAATCATCAACAACTACCATAGTATAAAGCATGCCACCTAGGCTGACGACCCTAATCGGTCCAAATAAGTCCATGTGAAGAAGATCTAAGCATCGGTTAGACTGGATGTGTTCTTTACTTTTAAAGGTTGTCTTAGTTTGTTTACCCATTTGACATGCTGAACAAACCTTATCCTTATTGAATACTATATCAGGAATTCCTTCAACTAGCTTTTTGCCGCGGATATAGTTTAAGGTTTTTAGGTTTAAGTGGTTTAACCTTTTATGCCACAGCCAGGTTTGATCGGTTTTAGCCACCATGCAAACAGGGTATTCTACTTTATTTTTCCAATCTACCTTGTAAATATTTCCTAACCTATTTCCGGTTAGCAGTATGATACCTTGAGAATTTTTGACTAAGCATGCATGTTTAAGGAATTCTATAGTGTATCCAGCATC
Source organism: Impatiens glandulifera (assembly GCF_907164915.1). Lineage (NCBI taxonomy): Eukaryota > Viridiplantae > Streptophyta > Magnoliopsida > Ericales > Balsaminaceae > Impatiens > Impatiens glandulifera. The sequence goes on from NC_061867.1 coordinate 33,303,025, forward strand.
ACACATTTGGTTAATGTTTAGCAGGTTAAAATGTAGGTTTTCAACTAAGAGTACATTATCAATTGTTAAATTACCATGGACAATCTTACCCTTGCCCACGGTTCTACCTTTTGAGTTATCGCCGAAGGTAATCATTGCACCGGTTTCTATTCTAATGTCGGTTAGAAGATTGTTGTTTCCAGTCATGTGTCTGGAGCAACCGCTATCCAGGTACCACTCGGAGTTTCCTAGCCGTTTCTTCATATCCTGCAAATTATACATATTTACAACTATTTGGTACCCACATTTACTTGGGTCCACAGGCGATTAGTCCCTTAGGTATCCAGACTTTAATAAGTCGGACAACTTTCCTGGTTATAGTTCTAACTAGTTTTCCTACACTCGGTTTGGAGTCTTTCTACTTTCCTAAAGGTGCCTTATTCAGAGGTGGCCTTTGGTTTAACCTATGTGGTTCAGCTTTCTTACCTTTGGGCCGGTTGGCTATCCTTTTCTTAGGGTGGAGCCATTTTTCAGAGCTAAATGGACTTACATAGATTAGTTCGTCTTCCGGATATGAGGCACTTTGTTCCTCATCGTCGGTTAAGGAGCTCTTGACAAACTTTACAAAGGGAAGGTTGACTTTTGTAAGCTTTATTTTGTCCGAATGGTTCCGGTTGGCGGAGTCGTTGTCATTGTACCCAAGACCAAATTTTCATTTGGGATGTCTTTTGTACTTAGACATCTGGTTCACCATGTCACTAGATCTTTTCCATACGGCTATTCGATATTGGATTCAGGCATCATCCTCTTCGGTCAGCTCTTGGACTGATTCCTTGAACTGTTTGATTTTAGAGGATAGTTCCGGTGCTATCTCGGTTTCCAGAGTTTTATCAGGTTGGATGATTTTTGGTTCGGTCAAGGTAGGTGCTATGGGATCGGTTCTAAAGTTGAGTTGGGTAGATATTAATGTTAATAAGTTCTTATACTCTACTACCATATCATTTAATGCATTGAATAACTCATCTTTAGTAAATTCTTCATAGGGAGAGTCAAATACTTGTTCCTCATTTTTCATGAGACATGTGAGTTCATCATCACTGTCACTGTGTGCCCATAGGCTTCCTCCATCATCGGCTATCAGTGCTTTCTGAACTTCACTTCCTTCACCGGTTTGTTGATAGTTATTTCGGTGATTCTGATCATCCGGTTTCCGGTCATCCCGCCTAAGTTTTCTACATTCCCACCTGAAATGTCCCAAACAATTGCAGTTATAACATCTAATATTAGATTTATCACCGTAGTTATAGTTGTTGTTGTTTGTAGGTTGGCTTCTCTTCATGAATCTGCCAAATTTCTGTGCAAGCATTGCCATGGCATCCTATGTGAATTGTTCAGCGGTTCTGATCGGTGCATGAGCAACCGGTTCTGTGGATGTGACTAATGCTCTTGTTGAGGTTGAGGCTGAGAGTTCATATTCAGTCCTTGATCTAATTTCAAACTCATATGCCTTAAGATCTTTGAATACATCGTGTAGCTTCATCTTGCTTAGACAGTTTGATTCCCTCATCACCATTGTCTTTATATCCCATGCACTTGGAAGAAATCTTAGTGCTTTCATGATGATTTCCTTGTTGTCATACTTCTTTCCAAGAGTTGATATCTCATCTATCACATCTGTGAACCAGTCACTGTATTCTCTCATTGTTTCTCCCGGTTTCATCTTGATGTTTTCAAACTTCTGGGTAGCCACCATTATCTTATTTTCCTTGGTTCTTTCATTTCCCTCATGAATTTGAATCACCGCTTCCCATATTTCCTTTGCGGTTTTGCAATATCTGACCTTACAGAATGTATTCATATCCAAACCGTTAGTGATGCGGTTTCTGGCGTGGTTGTCCAAATTGTTTCTTCTCCTGTCTTCAGCTGTTCAGTACTTTATGACTTTATCAATCTTTACCGGTCCTTCAGTAAGGATGAACTGCATCTCGTCATCCATGGTGATTAAGTGCAGGTGCATGCGTGCCTTCCAGTTGGCAAAGTCTTCACCTTCTAGCATTGGGGGCCGATCGAAAGACATGCTTGCTTGAGTATTGAAACTAATTGCTCTGATACCAATTGTTAGGATCTAGGTCGAGGCTGGGGGACCGGGGTCTGGCCGGTTAGCGCCTTCACTCAACGGTTGGTGTTTAATCCGGTTAGAGATTAACACCGGGTTTCAATACTACACAAACTGTCACAAACCCTTGAACCTAGTTCAAGTGCGGAAGTGGTTTGTTTCAGGTTGAAGCAGCACACACACAGGATGAATAGAACCGGATTTGAATAAGGTAGGTTTGGAGTTTGCTTGGTCGGTTTTGGGATTCAGTAAGTCGGTTTAAGTGATGTTGAATCGGTTAGAACGGTATGAATTGGTTATTACAGATCGGTTAGAATGTAAAGCCGACAGAAAGTAAAGAACAAGACATGTTTTTATGGATGTTCGGAGATGAAACTCCTACGTCACCCCTTCCTCTCAAAACCGCGAGAAGGATATTCACTAAGGAATACACAAACACAATCCGATCGAGACTTATTTTCTGCTCGATAACACCCGTACAATTTTAACTGAAATTGTAATCACACTTCAAATAAGCACTTAAGCTCTAAATCTTGTAGACAGATAAACTTGCAATCAATGATTCTTAGAGCTTGTAGAGCTGGTAACCGTACAATCAGAACTTGGGTTGTTGAAAACTCTTGGAACTGGTAACTACATTTACTCCTCTTCAGCTTCTTCTTTTATAGGTGAAATGTGCCAACGGTCACATTTCATCTCCTTGAATCTGATTGGTTGAGAAGAGGTTCAGTAATTCAGACTTGGCGGTCTAGGCTTCCAGTGTATAGGTCAAACCGGCTAGGTTTGTCTTTTACTCAATATGGCAACTGTCGATTGAACTGTTGCCTGCACCTGGAGGATTGCGCATCTGATTCATCCCGTAGTGGAAAGATCTTGTCGGACGATCTTCTTCAGCCTGCAGATTGTCTTCAGACTTGTATGAATATGGCAATACTGAAGTCTGTCCCTTTGGTATCATCCTCAACAGATACTCAAAGTATCTATTTGTACTGGTCGGTTGTTTATGTTAACTGGATGACTTCCGTTTTTTCTATAACTTTAGATTGACCGAATGTTCAACGATTTTGGCCTTCTGATTTGACCGGTCTTATCTTCTTGGTTGGTCAGGTTTTTAGTCGGTTGGGTTGCTTGACCGGTTGAGTAACTTGACCGGTTGAGTAACTTGACCGTTCCTGCACAAGAAGTTTGTTTTTGTTAAATTTTATTTAACCGATCTAATTTTATATAACAGGTTATGTCTTTGTTTTGATTTTGAACTTTCTATTTTTGTATCCATGTTACATAAAATACATATTTACATGATCATGCACGAAATTAAAGAGGCCAAGAAAACAATAAATTAAAATATGCAATGATTTTTATTTAATGAAATAGGCAAAAACGTTGTAAAAAAAAGAAAGAGGAAATCAAAAGCTTATAATATGACTGCTCTTGATTTCGGTTGTGCAAGGAATTGGGCAGCCTAGGGATATGAGAGAATGAAAAATATTTTTTTTTTTAAAAGAAGAAGGTCACGTGAATGTAAAAAAGAGAGAGCCCAGAACCCTTTGTTAGGGTGTTAAGCGTGGTATTTATAGGCAAAGCTATAAAACCCTAGGGACCAAAGACTCATTTAACACACTTGACCGTTGGAAAGAACAACTATTTCAAACATTTACAATAATGGATCAATCTCCACTTCACCACTTGACATGTCACTAAATGTCAAGTTTTCATCCAATGAGATTTAAGCTTTTAATAATAATGATGTAATACTTGGTCATTTTAATTTTTAATTAAAAAATAATGACCAAGCCTTCATGCTCACAGTTGAATCCTTCTTTCTTGCAATTTTTTTTGAATCTTCCTTTTCTCTCTTTGACGACACTTCTTCCTTCATCTTTTTTATTTAACTCACGGTTGTGGAGAGATTTCACGTTCTTCTGTTAGTTTTTTCTGCACCGTTATCCCTTTATCCTACAAAAGAAATAAAATTAAAACAAACAATTAAAAAAATCAATTTTATTATTATTATTAATTATTCCTATGTCTAAGGAATAAATATAATTATAATAAAATGCTAACTAACTTAAAAAATAAAATTACAAAACCCAATCTAACAAACTAATCTAACAAACTTTTATAAAAAACGTTATTACATATTTTGTAAAATATATATTTTAAATACTCAAGGTAATTAATTAAATAAAACTCTAAATATTTTAAGTATAATAACTTCCCTAAGTGTTGTAACATAGACAAATTACTATCTTAACTTATTAAGAATTCAAAATCAATTATTTTCGAAACTCAATTGTTCTAAAAATAATCGTCTTTAAAATAAATCGTGCAATAAGCCCGTGAATGAATTCGTGAAACTTGTATAGGCTCGGATTTATTAAAAGCATAAACTAAAAAATTGGCGGGGTAAACATGAGTGTCTACAGAATGCCCGTCTTGGACAAAATTTGTAGAAAACACTCGGTTTAGAAAAATGCATGTCCAAGCTTGAAAATAGACACGACATTTTGAAAACACCCAATTTATAGTTTATTTTTGGCTTCCTTGAATGAAACGAGAACAAACCTGACGAGTCTCTCGAGAGACCCGTGTAATTTACCATCCACTCGTTGACGATTCAACTCTGTTTAGAATATGCATCGCTCCTAGTTTATTGAATAGAGAGATAATTTGAAGTCTTTTGAGACATTAGCCTACTATAAGTTGGTATGAAGGAAAACCCAACCTATGCAGACTGGAGATCCCAAGAACTAGGTTCAATGGGACAACCTAATTGTACTGACTTGGAAAGTTATTGTTAGGATTAATCCTATAACGAAACAATAATATTTTGACGAGGATAAGTATATCGCTTTTAATGATTTTTTGTGAGCAAAGAGATCACCTATGTGAGGGAGAAGTGGGGCCGCTTCGAAAGAATTGCACGGCTCAATTCTAGACCCTCTCACAGAACCAGGCACGTGTTCCATGGCCAAAATGGACACAACCATGAGAGAGCTTGACATGTATTAGGGAGAATTCTATGTGAAAGTGTGTAATCGTTTACACAAAAGGCAGAATAGTTCAAGGACATCGAGTCTACTAATCAACGAGTAAAGTTATATGCTTTCACAAGGGAAGGTTCAAAGGGTTACACCTACCTATCCTATGTAGAATTCAGCTGTTGAATCTTTCACCGGGTTAATCTTTCAATTTCCATTAATGTGGGGGATTGTTGGAATTAAGCTAATTCCATTAATGAATGGAAATAAGATTGTAAATAAATAAAATCAAATAAAATTCACACAAATTCAAACGTGAATTAACAGTGAATTTAATCCAAATTATAATTAAATATTAATTGTTTAATTAATATTTAATGTCTAATTAGAAAATTAAAGCATAATGTTAGGAGAAACATTTAACTTTAATTGGCCTATTGGCTAACGTATGGACTCTTCAATTAGCTAGCATTAGCATTGAATGTCTAACATTGCATTTCTACAAATCAACGTATAGGCTGATGTTAATTAGTTATGGATTAATTAACAAATGAATGAGCAATATTTATTACTAATAAACGTTTGGATGGTTTTATTTACAGGTTTAATTCTCAGCAATATATACCCATTCATTATTCATTTTACAGATACTTCATCCTTCATCTTTCTCACTCTAGAATTCCAAAAGCCTTCTTCTTGTTTTGTGAGTGTTCTTCGAGTTCTTCGCTCGATATTTTCCGTTGAAACCCGGTGATAGTTCAGGTACTTTATCAAGCTCGTTGTGTAGTGATTCCGGTGCTGAATCACTACTAGATTCGTTGTACCCTGGGAGACAGCCATCTGTGACAAGCTCTAGCACACGGAGAGACGGTGGAACTGTTTTAAGGGAAATGTGTTTAACACATGCCTCGAATCAACCATCAAATACGGTGATATTGTTCTTCGTATATCTTATTTTATTTTTATTTATTTGTAACATCGTATGTATATATATTTTTCTGTTATTCAAGACATTATTTCTAACAAAATATTCATACCCTAATATACAAAAATTATCATCTATCTCCATTTTTTTTTTAAGTCATATAAATATTTAATTTCTCTTATTTTTATGACAGGTTTTGAATTTTCATAATCCATTGTTTCCCTTCTATGTGAATCAGAATATCAGACAATATATGATGAAAAAGTAAGACACTTTTTATCGCCTTATTCTTAATTATGCGATTTCATGGTTGGATAGGTAGATTTCATGTTTGAAGAACAAGTACCATACTAGATCTCCCATCTGTCCGGATCTCTGCAACATCATCTCCGAGCAAATAAAAGAGAAATTAGAGATTGCTTGTATTTTGTGTTAAACAAATAATTTATATATTAGTTTGTATTTTGTGTTGTATTTTGTAAATAATTGTATTTATTCACGGTAATTATTATTATTAGTTTTAAATTTTGAATTGTGAGGGAGCTATATTTTAATTTAATTCAATTCTGAAATTTACTTAATGACTAAATAAAATAAATAAATTTATTCTTAATATTTAATAATAATTTTTTAATATTTAATTATATCTATCAAAACCGTTAACAAATATTTCAATTGTTTTTAATTTATATATATGTTATCATTATCTTACGTACCTAGCTAGAATCAGTGCGTGGCATGATTATCAATAAAAAAAATATGATACATAAATTACAAAATGCAACATAATTAAACAGTTGATATATAATTAGATATTAAAGAGAGGTTATGTTTAATTATTAAGAAATTGAAAACACCTAAATTTAAATATATAAAAAATATATTATATACAAAATATGATATAATTAAAAAGTTGCACAAATATTAATCATTTATAAAATAATAAATTTAAACTAACAATAATTAACAATAAACTCGAATTAAGTGAATATCATTTATAAAATAATATATATATATATATATAATTTTTTTTATGCAACCTCATTTTACTTTAAAAGACAAATATCATTAAACTTATTAACAACTTCCACCGGTGAAAAAAGGGTAAAAAACGAGAGTAAAAACTCTCGGTTTTGAACCGGTATAGACCCAATATCGAAAGTTAAGGTGACTCTCGCCATCCTTCGGTATTGACTCTTTCGTTAAAAACAATTGGGCGTTTACCGAGAGATATCGTAGAGTTTTCGATTTAGATACCCGAGAGTAAAACCAAAAGTTAATTAGAAAACTTTCGGTTTTTCCCTTTGGAGTAAAACCGAAAGTTAATTGTAAAACTTTCAGTTTTTCCCTTTGGATGAAAACTGAAAGTTTTCTAATTAACTTTCAATTTTTCCCTTTTGAGTAAAACCGAAAGTTTTCTAATTAACTTTCGGTTTTTCCCGTTAGAGTAAAACCGAAAGTTAATTAGAAAACTTTTGGTTTACTCAAAAGGGAAAAACCGAAAGTTTTCTAATTAACTTTCGGTTTTCATCCAAAGGAAAAACCGAAAGTTTTACTAACTCTCGGTTTTTCCCTATAAAATGTACAAAATAGACCGATTGTTTTGCTCGCAACCAGAACCTGTTCAACCAAACTAATATATCAATAATAAAAGAAATGACACATACATGAAATGATCATTATCATTACAAAATTTGCAACCAAACTAATCATCCGAACAATCTGTTTTAAATTCAAATCGGAACAACCAATGAAAATCTGTTTTCAAATGAAACAACCAATCAAAACGTACTAGAATTAGCTTGTGGGGGGAGGAGGTGGTGGTTGTTGCCTCATAAATAATTCGATTCTCTCGATTCTTCCATTTATTTCTACCTTCTCCCTCTCCATTTTTGTCACAATTTCTTATTTTTCTGCTTGCATTTCTTGAATTGTGCGCATTCTTTCTTCATCCCTCTTCTCCAGTTCCTCCAGTTTGAGCGTCATTCTTTGATTCTCTTCATTCAATCGCTCATTGTTTCGTTGTGAACTGTTTCCACTTTGACGATCCTCACGAAAGCTTGTGGGTCGGATGCCTGATCCCATTTCGAACACTCCCCCATGTTTTTGTTGTCCGAACACCCTCTCCGTCAATTCAAAATCAGATATTTCAGGTTCGTTTCTAAGAACTTCCTCCATCTCAACCCGCACAATTGAAATAAAGTATCATTTCGATAATAAAAAACTAGCCATATTCAATTCACTTACAATTTTCTCTTGCACGTGTTCGTCTGGGACGGGGATTGAGATTTCTTTTGTCGGTTTTGGGGTACGGGTCTTCTTGAATACGTCAATGATAGACGGTGCCCGTCCCATTTCAAGCGCCTGTTGAAAGAAATGATTTATATAATTAATAACAATCTTTATATTATTAAGTTATTACAAATAACTTACCAACTCTTCTTCAACTTGAGCAAACGGTCTACTTCCCGTATGATGTTTGAATTTGAGTTTCTTCCTGTTAACAATATTTGTACTACTGTTTTTTTAAAATTATAAATAAAAAATGAAGTTAGAATAATTAATATCAACTTTTATTTGAATTATGAAACCGTACCTTAAATTTTTCCGTGAAGAAATGATTGCGACACACAAACTCCCAATCATCTCGATCGTAGTCTGGTGAAAGATTGGCCAGTACCGCCGCTCGTCTCCTTTATGGACGCGGATATATCCCGTGTTCAAATCCGAGCGCCATCTATCCCATATCTGCTTGGCGTGTTCCAATTCGGTCTTTCGATAATTGTCAATAGAACCATTAGTAGCCTCGAACAGATCCTGAAAATAAAAACATTCAAATGTTATAAACAATTATTTAATGATTAATGTATAATTAAGTAATAATTATTACCGTCATAGAAGTCCAAATTTAATCCAATTGGTCAGCACTTAATGCCTTCCACTTCAGAAGACGGTGTGAGACGGTTGAGGGGTCCCGCACAACCGACCCCACATGTCTAGACCACCGTGTTCTTCCCACGTCAGCACCGCCGGGCCTCCCATCTACCTTTCTAAAAGTCAGAGGAATCCTTGTCCCCGCTGACCACTTAGATAGCGCAATATCCTTGTTCTTCCTCCGTCTCTTGCGGGTAGAAGATTCTTTAAAATTATCAATTTATAATTAGATATGTGAATCAATTAAAACAATAACTAATTGTAAACAAGTTATCTGTCGATGATGGGTCAGGAGTGGAACCGTGCTCCTCCTCGTGAGGCTGCTCGTGACCCTCGTCGACAGCCTCATCGTCATCCCCCATATCAGCAAATGTACTCTCTACAAACTCTTCAGCCTCAACAGCATCATTATCCTCGTCTACGGGGGGAGCAGTAACTATCGACTCTACAACAATAGGTGCTTGATCTCTAGAAGACGATCCTCGGAGATTTAAGTTTTCTAATTGGGCAAGTAAGTTCTGGTATGGCCTAGACAATTTGCTGAGTGTTTTCCTCATACTCCACCAAGCTTCTTTACTACCTTTAGACTTTCTTAATGCATACCATGAATAAATGAGGGCATAGTATTATTACTCATGCACATATCTCTCGGTTTTGATCATTTAAATTTCGAGAGATGTGTCTAAATCTCTCGGTTTTGACATATGTACAAATAAATTTAAATAGATAAAACTGAGAGATATGTGTATATATCTCGGTTTTGATCACTATTTCCGAAAGTAATTTAATTAACTTTCGGTTTTACAACGTGACAAATTGTTAAATTAATTGATTTCTCACTTTCTAATAACCTTCAACAACATTAATTTAACAAATTTGATATCCTTAAAACATTTCCCAATCCATATGATCAAACCTGACACAAATACATAAGATAATCAAACATAAACATTCATATACACTTCTCTATATAATCAAACACAATCATGAACATTTTAACATTAAACACAATCTAAATTTTTATAATATAACACACTTGATTATATTAGTTAGAAGTCAAGATTGGAAAGTAAAAAACCAATTATTTTCATAATTTTTGAAATGGTAATTCCGAAGGTTAATGGTATAACTTTCGATTTTATATCTATTTCCGAAAGTTCTACCATTAACTTTCGGAATTACCATTTCACAAATTGTGAAAATAATTGGTTTTTAATCTTCTAATGACTTTCAACAACATTAATTTAACACATTTGATAACCTTAAAATATTCATTACAAAATCCATATGATCAAACTTTATACACATTCATGTGATCATCAAACACAAACATACATATACACTTCTTTATATAATCAAACACAATCATAAACATTTTAACATGAAACACAATCTTCATTTTTAAAAAACAACACACACTTGATTAGATTATTTAGGAGTCTATATTAGTAGGCGAAAAACCAATTAATTTAACAAATTAGGAAGTGGTAAAACCGAAAGTTATATATATAACTTTCGGTTTTGATGATTATTTCCGAAAGTTTTGAATAAACCTCTCCGTCCTGACCTTAAACAGGATGTTTTGTAAAAACTTCGGTTTTGACTTTTCCCAACACTTAGAATTTTTATGCTTTTTTTTAAACAAGGGTCAAAACCGAAGGCTTATTTGAAAACCTTCGATTTTGACCCTTCCCAACACTTAGAATTTTTTCTGCCTTTTTTTAAACAAAGGTCAAAATTGAAGGTTTTCAAATAAACCGTCGGTTTTGACCCTTCCTAACACTTAGAATTTTTTCTGCCTTTTTTAAAACAAAGGTCAAAACCGAAGGTTTATCTGAAAACCTCGGGTTTTGACCCTTCCCAACACTTAGAATTTTTTCTGCCATTTTAAAAAAAAAGGTCAAAACGAAGGTTTTCAAATAAACCTTCGGTTTTGACCCTTCCCAACACTTAGAATTTTTTCTTCTTTTTTTAAACAAGGGTCAAAATCGAAGGCTTATTTGAAAACCTTCGGTTTTGACCCTTCCCAACACTTAGAATTTTTTCTGCTTTTTTTTAAACAAGGGTCAAAACCGAAGGCTTATTTGAAAACTTTCGGTTTTTACTCTTCCAAACACTTAGATTTTTTAATGCTTTTTTTAAACAAGGATCAAAACCGAAAGCTTATTTAAAAACCTTCGGTTTTGACCCTTCCCCACACTTAGAATTTTTTCTGCCTTTTTTTAAACGAAGGTCAAAACCGATGGTTTTCAAATAAACCTTCGGTTTTGACCCTTCCCAACACTTTAAATTATTTCTGTCTTTTTTTAAACAAAGGTCAAAACCAAAGGTTGATCTGAAAACCTTCGGTTTTGACCCTTCCCAACACTTAGAATTTTTTCTGTATTTTTTTTAAAAAAGGTCAAAACCAAAGGTTTTCAAATAAACCTTCGGTTTTGACCCTTCCCAACACTTAGAATTTTTTTCTGCTTTTTTTAAACAAGGGTCAAAACCGAAGGCTTATTTGAAAACCTTCGGTTTTGACCCTTCCCAACACTTAGAATTTTTTTTGCTTTTTTTAAACAAGGGTCAAAACCGAAGGCTTATTTGAAAACCTTTGGTTTTGATCCTTCCCAACACTTAGATTTTTTTATGCTTTTTTTAAACAAGGGTCAAAACCGAAATCTTATTTAAAAACCTTCGGTTTTGACCCTTCCCCACACTTAGAATTTTTTCTGCCTTTTTTTAAACGAAGGTCAAAACCGAAAGTTTTCAAATAACCTTCGGTGTTGACCCTTCCCAACACTTCAAATTATTTCTGTCTTTTTTTAAACAAAGGTCAAAACCGAAGGTTTATTTGAAAACCTTCAGTTTTGACCCTTCGGATTTTTTTAAACAAAGATAAAAATCGAAGGTTTTCAAATAAACTTCGGTTTTGAACCTACCCAACACTTAGAATTTAGGTAAAAAAACGAAGGTTTTCCAATAAACCAATTACCCTATTTTTTTGGCAATCTAATAAATAAAAGAAAATAATTCATAAACAACATTAATAAACCAAAACCAACGGATAATAATAATAATTCATAATTATGATAAACAAAACACACCAAAATGTCATCGTTCGTACGGAAAAGATAATACATAATTAAACAAACAAATCTAATCTAGAAATTAGTAGATGTGGGGGGAGGAGGGGGTGGTTGATTCTTCCTCTTCAACAATTCAATTTGCTGTTTGAAATCCTCCAATTTTTGCGCAATTTCATCCCTGACCGATTTAATTTCAGTAAGCATTTGGCCTCTTTCCGCATCCCTCAATCGGATTTGCTCCATTTCCAGCGTCATTTTTCTCACCTCTTCCTCACGTGTCGCAATTTTTGATTGTGCTAGCAAATTCTGGTATGACCGGGACAGTTTCTCTGGTGTACGCCGAATACTCATCCATGACTCACCCATCCTAAATGCATTTCATATATATATATATATCAAACACAATAACCAAAATATATCATTCATTTAACAAAATCTAACAAAATCATATATATTTAACAAACTAACTTAAATCTAATCTAAACAATAACAAATCTAAATCAAACTACCAAACAAATAATCTAAACTAGCATAAATCTATATAATATAAACTAAATGATAACAAATCTAAATCTAATAATTAACAAAAACAAATAAAAACAAATAAATCACGGCAAAGAAGAACAAAAACAAAAAACAAATAAAAAACTAACTTGGAACGGAGAAGAGGAAGAGGAGCGTCGGAGGCGGCTACGGCGCGGGAGAGAGAGAAAGTAGAGAGGCGAATGAAAAAGAGAAGGGTTAGGGTTTGTATTTATAAAGATATTTATCGAAGGTTTTTTAATAAATCTTCGGTTTTGATTAATCTAAAAACTGAAGGTTTATTGAAAAGCCTTCGGTAATAAGAATCACGAGATTTTTTTTTTGTCTTTTTTTGGATGAGTCAAAACTAAAGGTTTATAGGATAAACCTTCGCAATTAACAATTTTAGGAGAAGGTAAAACCGAAAGTTTTTTAAATAACCTTCGCAATTAATCATTCTCCAACTTAGAATCTTTTTTCAATTTTTTGGGATGAGTCAAATCCAACAGTTTAATGGAAAACCTTTGTATTTAAACATTTCAGGAAAGGTAAAACCGATAGTTTTTGGAATAACCTTCGTAATTAACCAACTCCCAACACTTGGATTTTTTTTGGATTTTTTGGGAATGTCAAAACCGAGAGTTATTTGCATAACTTTCGGTACTAATAATAAAAACCGAAAGTTTTACACACCTCTCAGAATTTATTTTTAACTACGAAAGATTTTTTCCTATAGGAGAGTTTTATAAAACTTTCGGTAATTTCTATCGGTAAATGTCATTTTTTTACCAGTGTTCACTTTGTAGATATATTATTTACAAAATTAAAATTAAAAAAATCACATATTAAGAGAATAACTAGCTAATCATTCAAATAATTTGAATAAAATTGGTCAAATCTAATACAATTTTTTCTTAATAATTGTTTTTGAATTGTATACACTATCTTAGTATTAAAAAATTAATATTTACAAAGTATTACCATTCCATAAAGTCTGTTTAAACACACAAAATCATTTCATTTATATTCTTTTATTATTTTAAATTATTTTATTTACAACAAACATATCAATATAATAGAAAACTTAAAATAATATAAAATCAACCAACCAAAACAAATATCACACATTTGTTAAAACCATTATTTCAAAGTGGATAGCACAAAATAACAAAAAAAAAAATTCAAATTATGCAACTAATGTTTTCCCCATTTAGAACAAAACAACATAATTCTAAATAGTTCTTTTTCAATTTCTAAATAATATATATATAATGATGCTTAATTTTTAAAGTGATTGTCTCGACCGTGGTTAATTTGGATATATATGTGAGAGTAAATGGATACTTGGGTCGGATTGTGGATTAACCCGTCCATAAATTTAAAATTTTTAAAAATAAAATTAAAAATGCTATAGGTATGGTCAAACTTGCAACATAACAAAACAAGTACAACCTTTAACCAACTAAGCTAATAACACTTTATTTTTTAAATTCAACACCAAATTTGATAAACGCGAAACAATTTAACAATATAAGTTCAACTTTTTAACTAACTAATATATATATATATATATATATATATATATATATATATATATATATATATTGATGCTTAATTTTTAAAGTGTTGGATTGCCGGGTCGAGAGCCGTGGTTAATTTGGATATATATGTGAGAGTAAATGGATACTTTGGTCGGATTATGGGTTGACCCGCCCATAAACTAAAACGGTTAAAAATAAAATTAAAAATACTATCACATTTTTACCGTAATATTTTTTCACGGTTTTTATATTATTACTCATGCAAATACACGGGATAAATGCTAGTTAAATATAATATCTCTTTATTTTTCCTAGTATTATTATTATTATGCTATATGAATTATTGCTACTTGTTTTCTAGTATTATTAGTAATCCATGCAGATTATATGAATTAGTGCTACTTGTTTAGGCCTATGATAGTTCTATGCCAATATTCATATTATCAGATTAATCTTTTAAGATTAATCTTTTAAGGTGCAACATCCCCACGTTAGAATGCTCGTTACCTCGATTTAATTAGGGTTAAGATTGATCACCTCATATATATTATGTCAACTAATGATACATTAAGTATGTTTTATCTTAATTTTTTAATTATAATGAGTTGATTAATTTGATAATTGTACTCTAATTTTAAAAAGAAATAGAGGATGTACAAAATAACTTTAACATTGAACCAAATTTATATAGATGTTATAGTTAGTTTACAAAAATAATATTCATATTTATTATCTAGACATAAATAACATGATATAATTTAACATTTGAAAGAGATAAAAAAAAAATCATCACATACAAAAGAATCTTAAAAAAGAGAAGTATGTGTATATTTAATCAACACTTTATAAATATTTAAAATTATGTGCTAATTGATATTTTTTCTATCTAAATTTTTACATTAAATTTTATTATAAAATATCTTTATATTATGAAACAAAAATTTAATAATACTTTAATTAAATAAAATAATAAATTTACTTTTAAAAAAACTTAATAAAAAACATAATATATATTTTTCTTAAAAATTAATATTTATCATTTTTTCACAATAAAAAATAAGTTTACTTCTCAACCACCTTTTCATTACTAATAACATTTTACATTAATGTAAGAAATAAATTTTACTATTCTAATTTATAAATTTTAAATAAAATTTTCGAAATAAATAATAAGCTCAAAACAAAAACAAAAAATTAATTGAAATATTATTGTATTAATTAATCATAATTAATTAAATTAATGCCAAAATAAATTTAAAAAAATAATTTGAGATAAATGTTGTATTTATATTTTCCTAATTTAATTTTAAGAAGGATCAAACAAATTAAATAAATAATTTAAAATAAATGTTGTATCAATTCTATCCCAAATTAATTATTATAAAAGCCCAAAAAAATACAAAAATTAATAAAATAGGAAAAATAAATATAACGTCTATTAAAATAATTTTGTATATTTTATAGGATAAAATAACCAAAGAAAAATGAAGAAAATTTTAATTTCAAACAAGCTTCAAGGTTGGAAAAGGGTCGCAATCCAATACAACTAAAGCTAAAAGAAACAAATGCAACAAACCACACAACCATATGATACAATCATGAATCATCCAACGGGCAGCAGATCAACAGATCAACTGGCGATGTTTGATGTGAATGGTCCAGAGTAAAAAAGAATCATAAAAGAAATACACGCAGAAGTGTGGCCACACACATGAATAAACTAGCCATAGCGAAGAAAATACTCCGATTAAGATATTGTTGGTAAAACCTAGAACAAACATGTGTGAATTACGTAAGAACTACCATCAATGTCATATATGCTAACCTAAAGCATATTTAGCCATCAATGCTCTATAATATGACATATTCCTTAGACCTTCTTTACTTTGGGCATTGATGTTATTAAAAAAATTTACCATCATGCCTCTAATGAGAATGAATTCATACGCATGGTTATAGACTACTTCATCAAATGGGTAGAGACAATCTCTTATAAAACCTTGAAATTATCTCGTGACAAAATTAATCGTACTAACATCATCGCTAGGTATAGAGTCCATCATGCCCTGATATCGGACAATGATAGACATTTCTAAGGAAAAGTATTACAAATGCTTTAAGAATTTAAGATCGAGCACCACAAATTAATGCCCCGCAAACCAACAAATTAATGGTGCAGTCGAAGCACCAAACAAAAACATGATCATCAAGAAAATGACTAGCACATTTATAAATTGGCATGAAAAATTATCATACGCCCTATGGGGATATTGCACAACCGCACAAGCCTCAACCGATGAAACCCCCTACTCACTAGTCTACAACATGTGTACATGTTTTTTACGGTATTCCCGATTTCTTTCAGACGAATTACGACTTTAGTTTCTGTCTTATTATCCATTGTTTAGGATCTACTTTATTAGCCGGTTTTTCCATTCAAATGTCATGTTTTTAAGGGAGGTTCGTACAATCCAAAAATTGGTTGGTCCTTTGCCTTACCTATCATTTTGTGTGTTCCACCCATGGAAGAGACGCAACGAAGGACTTCAATGATAGACACAACCTCGAGTATGCATTTTAGAAAAAAAGTTTTTCCACAAAGGTTATATTATAGAACTATTGGCTTACCTTTCTCTTAAAAAGTAGGTAGGTAGACTATCTTTTTGAAAGTTGTCATGTCTTAGAGATGAAGAACAAAAATATAGTTCTATAGAATAGACATTTTTCATTTGTCCTGTACAAAACCAAACCCTAGCCCTAGCCTAGGACCGACGATTAAGCCTAGCCTCATCTTAGCCTAGGAACGACAAAACCAAACCCTAGCCCTAGCCTAAGACCAACGATTAAGCCTAGCCTCATCTTAGCCTAGGATCAATAAAACAAAGCCCTAGCCCTAGACTAAAATCGAACCACCTAGGTCTTAACTGAGCCCGACCGAGCCTACTTCGACTAAAACGAACCCAAACCCTGGACTTCGGTCTTAAGCCATGTTTGGTTCCACTTTTCAAAACTCAAAGTTATATTTCGTAATTTTGGGACCTCAAAACCCATTTTCAAATAATCCCAAAATGTTAGAAAACAACATTTTCACATTTTCAGGATATCACCTAAACCAATGTTTTGGATGAGGGCTCGTTTAGAATTTATTCTAACATTCTCCTCTGATATTTCCAGGTTTTGTTAAATCTGAACATCAACGTAACAAGTACACACCTTCTTTAAATGACTTTGTACAATTATGAAAGCCTATCCTCATTTTTTTTGGGGAAAAACGACTTATCGTCATTTCATTAAAAATTCCCAAAAATGGGGAAAAAAAACCCACGAGTTTAAGAGATCATTCAAGACAGGTCTAGAATGATTTTGAAGTCGTAACATTCTGAATAAAAGATAAAAAGATAAAAACGTAAATGAATTATCTGATTACAATGCTTTTAATTCTAGTGAGTTTAAAAAACGGTAAATTCCAGTTCCTACAGATATTCCAGTTCTGCTCCGTGCTTGGAATTCTTGTCCACGTTCCTGCGAGGGCGCTGCAATCCGATACAATATCTTTCTATAACTCTTCAATGCTCTTGCGGGTTCTTCCATATACCCTTGCATTCCATTCTTGCCAAATGTTATACACCACTACTCCAAAACCGTACTTGAACACGCTTGTTGCAAATCTATTTCTATTGGCTTTGAGTAGTACTGCATCTTTAATTTCATTCCATTCGCTCGGGAAACTAATTAGTTCCAGGCTTTTATAGAATCTGTCCCAAAGCTCTGAAGCAATACAACAGCTCCTGAATAGGTGATCTATAGTTTCTTTATTTCCTCTACATAAAAGACAGCTCGTGTCGGGATGTTCATATACTTGCTAATACGATCACGAGTGCTGAGTCTTTCCTAGAAGGCGAGCCATAGGATGAACTGGTGTCTAGGGATAATCTTCGTTGACCATAAAAGAGGAGCTTATTCTACTTTCTGTGCTTTTTCCTGAGTTACCTCCCATATTTTCTTTGATACTAGCTTCCCATTGTCCTCAGCTTTCCATTCATTAATATCTGGTCTGTCGTGTAGTTGTATGTTACTTATATGATCAAGTATCCTTTGTCCTTCTAGATTTCTTCTTAGGAGTGAGTCCCAATTCCCGTCTTTAATGTCTCTGATTTTCGCTTCTATTCAATCCCTTCTGATGCGGGTATTTTGAAACTCCTCCTTGTGGATGATAGGCTGGTTTTCGAACCAAGAATTGTGACAGAATATAGTGCATTTCCCGTCCCCTAGCCGGATGTCATAAAGATCTGTAATATCACTTCTTAGTTTAAGAATCTTTTTTAGAGACCAGCTCATACCTTCATGAATTTTACATGTCCAGATGTTGGTTTCATATTTCATAAACCTCGTATGCACTCATTTGATCCATAATGACTCCTGATTGCGCTCCAAAGCCCACAGATGCTTGAAGGTGAGAGCCTTGTTCCACTCGATACAGTTCTTCAAGCCGATGCCTCCCCCGTCCTTCGGTTTGCAGAGAGCGGTCCATTTGACTTTTTTTCCTCCTCTTCCGCTACTTCCCCAGATAAAGTTCCTCATCAGTGTATCAAACTCCTTCATTACCTTCTTCGGAATGACCATTTTCTGTGCCCAATAACTAACTATGCCCATGACCACGGTTTTGAGAAGTTCGATCCTCCCTACATGAAAAAGTTTTTTCACTGCCCAGCCAGATATCGTATTTTTTACCTTTTCAATCAACGGCTTGCAGTGTGAGATATCGATCTGCTTTGCGGTTAACGGAATTCCTAAGTACCTTATGGGAAAATTGTCTTCCTTGATGCCCATGATGTTGAAGATGTCATGCTTTGTTTTGTCATTCACGCCTCCATAAAATGCCACACTTTTGCCTTCATTAATAGGTAAACCTGTAACCTCAAAAAAGAACGTTAGTACATCCCTAATAGTTTTAATTGAATCAATGTCTGCGTGCGCTAGAATGAACAAATTGTCAACAAAGCATAAATGGGTTATCTCCTCTACCTCACAGAATGGGTGAAAGATGTATGAATGATTCTTTCGGAACATCGTGAAGATGCTCTCAAAGATCGCCATGATAGCTACGAAAAGGTAAGAAGAGATGGGGTCCCCTTGCCTTACCCCCTTTTCACCCTTAAAATAGCCTCTATGGACTCCATTGACGCTAACAACAAAGCAGGATGATAAAAAGCACTGCATAATTCAATCAATAAAAATCATAAGAAAATAAGAAACAACTAAAAAGTCTTGAATGGCTTCCCATCTAATAGAGTCGAAAGTTTTCTTGATATCAATTTTGAAAGCCACTCTCGGGGATATTTTCTTATTCCCGTAGCCTTTTAAAAGGCTCTGCATGAGAAGAATATTATGATAAATTGTCCTACCGAGGATGAATGCAAATTGGTTAAGATTTATAGTAGAAAATTGGTCTGAAATCTTGTACTTTCTCGGGTACCGTAGTTTTGGGGATCAAGGTTAGGACCGCTATATTCCATTGCTTTAACATCTTCCTGTTCTTGAAAAACTCTAGAACCCCATCAGTAACGTCTTTACCCACAACCGACCAATTGTCTTTTAAGAACTGTGCATTAAACCCATCAGGACCCGGACTTTTATTCCCATCAATACTAAACAGAGCTTCTTTAACCTCAACCCTCGTGACCACCCTTATCAACTCGCGACTATCTTCTACAGAAATTTTCCTATTAGTAATCTGATTCAAGGTATTCATGTGACTTTGATGCTGCTTTCTTGTACCCATAAGCTGCTTATAGAAATTGATAGCCAAATCTTGTACACTCTTTTGACCCTGAACATATTCATCATCATCATTCTTCAGCCTGTATACATTGTTTCTCATGTTTCTAGCCTTGCATTTTCTGTAGAAGAAAGCTGTGTTTTTGTCACCTAACGAGAGTCAACTCTGTCTTGATTTCTGTCTAATAAAATTCACTTTAAGAAGACTCCACTTCCTGAAATTTTCAAGCGCATCCCTTTCTATTTCATTGAGTTGTTTATCATTATCATCCCTTAATAACCTTTTCTGAACTTCTTCCAGTTCTTCTCTAGCAGCCAGAACTCTATTGGAGATATTGCTGAACTTCTTCTTGTCAAAGATTTGGAGATGATTCTTCAGGAGTTTAAGCTTCTCAGAAACCCTGTACATGTTGGATCCCCTGACATCTGTAGACCATACGCTTTCGAGAATACCCTTGAATTTGTCGTTTTCCATCCAGAAATTGAAAATTTTAAAGGGCCTTTTGAACCTTTCTTCTTTTTCCCAGAACAATTTAATTGGACAGTGATCAGATATACCTGGATTCGAAACATGAAGTTGACTTCTCAGAAATTTATTAATCCAGTTCTCATTTACCAGACATCTGTCATATCTTCTTCTTCTAATTTGCTCATTCCCTCTCGTAGAAGACCAAGTGAAGAAATTCTCAGAATTGGTAGGCTCAATACAACCCATATCTCTGATACAGTCATCAAATTCAATCATATCCCAAGTTATTTCAGATTCTGGTCTACGATCAGATTCGTTTTTGGTTACGTTGTAATCACCAAGGACAACCCAAGATTTATCACTACCGATCTAGTTTCTAAGACAATTCCAGAGGAGTCTTCTATTAGTTCTTGAGTTGTTAGCATAGACAATAGCAAGATTAAACATGATTCCTGTGATTTTGTCTTTGACCTCAACTAGGATTGCTTGATCATTCAAAAAGAGAGCCCTGACCTCAGCAACTTTGTTATCCCAGATAACCCAGATTCTGCCCGTTTTTTCATTTGAGTTGTGAATGATTTCCCAGCTAAGCCTATCCTCATTTAGGACTCATGAACTACTAGTTAAAGATAAGGAATATTATAATTAGATTTATAGAAGCCATACTTTGTTTATTTTAGAAGTATTTTGAAAATCATCCTTAGGCGGGCGAAGAGGACATAGCGCGCAAACTCTTTTCCGAGCGTAAACAAACAAGAAACCATCATTATCAGAAACTCTAGTATAAATACGTTTGTACAAGTATCATTTTATTGATTTTAATAAAATCTCTTGGCAACTCTAATTTTCAAATAAATAATCTTTAATTGCTTATGTTTCATTAATTTAAATCGGGTTCTAGTTAAATTGTTATTTAGCCTCCTAAATTATTAATGTTTGAACAAAAAATTAATTATTTTTACATAATTAATTTTTTACTGCTCCAGGTATTTTCAAAATTTTTTAGAAAATAAATTTTTCATTTTAAAAGATGTTTGACACGCAAACTAAGGTTGAAACGCATCGAACTTCGAGCTGCCTCGCGATATTCCTTCCATATTGTCATGTGTCTCACAAACACGTGCTAAACTGTAGAACGGGACATAGACCAGGGATTATAAAAACTTTGGTTTACAATTATCAAATAATAACAATGAGTATATGATGGCGCTTATGATGTTCGTTTCCAAGCAGCTTCGAATTAGAAGCGAATCCGTGACATTTTGGTATCTAGGGTCAACAATTTCCAAATATCACTTTAGAAAGATTCATTTACAGAAAAATATTTGATGTAAAATATATTATTGGGATAAAATTATTACATGGTATTTATTATTTATTAATAAAAATTTAAAAAAAAATTAAACTAATGATAAAAATAAAATATTATTTTCTATTAATCATTTATATTAAATAAATTGTATTATAACAAATAATTGATATTATATTTTAATTAATTTTATATTATAAATCAAAATCTCATTAATTATTTAGATTATAATAATATAAGTTTTCTATAATAAAATAATATTAATATTAATAAATAATAATAATTAGATTATTATATTAATTATATAACTTTCTAATAAAAAAATATTATTATTATTAAGAAAATATCAAGTAATTCCTTCTATTAATTTAATAAGAAAGTTATAAGAAAACTATTCATCTTAATTAAAATTTGTTGTCATGTACGAATTGTTCGCATTCGATAATAGATCGAAGGTACTATTACATTATAATCGCTTTATTAATTTTTAACTTTAGAGAATAAGTCAAAGTAAAGTAAAATAAATAAAGGATTTGAGGTGTATATTTCATACAAATAAAACTTTAAAGTGATTTCATTATTTTTAATTTTAAAATTGCTGTGAAGAATATATAAAAAAAATTAAAATTAAAAAATAAAAAATAAAATATTTTTGATTGTAAAATATATGAAACACATATTTGATTGCAAAATATATATATTGCTAAAAAACATAATTAATGGATTTAATTAGTTGTCACATTTAAACATTTTACCTGAAGCGTATGTAAATTAATTATTAAAATTATAAATAATTTTTTACTAATTCATTTATACACAATTAATCAATGCATTACATATTACATCTCATATTTATAATATATAATTATATTTAATTGCGAGAACAAACAAATGGCGTAAAAAAATCACTAAGTTAAAAATGCATAATGTAAAAATCTTCAAGTCACATTCTATCATGTAAAACAAGAACAACTAATTGAGGCTAATTAGTTATCTACAACTAGATAATTGAATAATTAACTTATGCATGTGCAATTTCAACTAGAGGTCGAGAAACAACATAAAATCCTTAAAAAATTGAGAAAGATTTTAGGTGATGGGAAAGATCGAGACAAACACCTCAAAAGGTTCCTAGAGAATGTAAATGATATAGTGACAAAACAACTAGCTAGATTTTGAATGTTTATTAATAAATCATTCATGGTGTTGTCTTTGGATTTCTTTATTGATTTTAATTTTGTTTCTATTTGTGATATTATAGTTCTTGTTTTTATGTTTTGTTGTTGTAATATTTTTTTTTGATATTTTGATAAAAACTTATTTATTGAAAAAAATATTGATCACTTAAGTTTTTATTGTCAAATTTTCATGAATAAGTTTTATATCAATTATTAGAAACCAAAAACAAATTATAATTATTAATGCAAGTTAAAAATTAATTTAAAGTATTATTTAATATATTTTATTATATTATATTATTTTAATATAATATAATTAATAATATTTGAAGTGATTAAATAAATAATATATTAACCATTGAAAATTATATTTTAATTAGCTTTTATATTATTTTTGAAATAACATTATTTATTTAACTTGCAATTAAAGGATGGATCTAGATTTGAATTGGATAGATTTGAAAAAGGTTTAGGGGGTTGAATGTTTTTTTTCTTTTGAGAAATATAGGATAGAAATGAGTAGATTAACATTGGTTTATATCTATTTTTAAGAATTAAAAAACCATGGGATTATATCAAATTTTTAGCGTAAAAAAAAGGATATATTTTTTTATAGAAAAAAAATTAATAAAGATATAATGGCGTTTATAACGGCTCTCTTCAAATTAGGTGGGAGTCAACTTATGATATTTTGATCTATTAAGTACAATTTTTTTCACCTAATAACCATGATCCTTTAGAGAAAAAAAATATATTTGTTGTAAACTACATTATTATGAGTAGAATGATTACATAGTATTTATTATTAAATAATATATATATATATTATAAATTAAAATAATTACACAAATGATAAAAATAAAATATTATTTTAATTAATAATTTACATTAAATAAATTATATTGTAACAAATAATTGATATTTTATGTTAATCAATTTTATATTATAAATCAAAAACTCATTAATTATTTGGATTATAATAATAATAATATAAGTTTTCTACAATAAAATAATATTAATAAAAATATATAATAATAATTAGTCTATTAAATTAATTATATAACGTTGTAAAAATATATTATTGTTAATGAAAAAAATGCCAATTAATTATCTATTAATTTATAAACTAAGGTTATAAAAAAATTATTTATTTAAATTTTGTTCTCGAATACAATGTTTTCCGATAATAACTATTACATTATAATCATTTTAATAATTTTTAAATTTAACGAATAAATACATGTATCTTTTATATGGATAAATAATTTAGGTAACTTCATTATTATGATTAATTTTAAAATTGTGGTAAAAATGTATAATTAAATTAAGAAATAAAATATTTTTGATTGATATATATATATATATATATATATTTCTTATAATATATTAGGATTAATTCTTTATATATATATATATTAAATAATTTAATTACCTGACAATTTCCAAATATTTAACATTTAAATTATTTAATTTTCTCCAATTCATTCGTACATAATTCATCTCTACATTACGTATAATTACTAATTATTTATTTATTTTTTATATAAAATATAATTATCTAATAATGACTTTAACAAACAAAGAGAGTAAAAAATCACCATGTAAAAAATGCACAAGAATAACCTTCAAGTCACATCCTTCAATGCAAAATAACTTAACACTCAATTTATACATGTCCAAGTTCAACTAGAGGTTGAGAAATAAAAAAAAAAAGTGATTCAGGCCTTAAACGCTGGCCAAGATCAAATGGGGTGGAAAACATCGATAGAGCAAATGAGTTATCAACCACTCGAGCACCCTCAAAAGGTCCTTGTGGAGAAGGTAAATTCCATAGTGACACAACAACTCACTCAATTTATTTTTGGAAAACGGCTGAATGCCATTTTATTAAAAAAAAACTAAAATAGGTAAATGAGTTTTATGAAACAAGGCTAGACATACTCTAAATTTGTTGAAAATACCAACTGAGTTTCAAATAACTTAATTACAGAACAAACATAACAACAAATAATTGAATTACAAACAATTCATCAAACAAGAACTATTTGAACATTCATTTCATTGTAATGATTTTATAGGGGATATTCCACATTTTATTGAGCTTTCAACTGTCATCATTAATCATAATTCCCCTCCATGTATGTATGAGAGCGTTGTCATCAGAAACAGTATCATCCCAAACTTTTTTTATTCTGTTCCTTCATTTGTGCTATAAATTCTTGTATTTCTTTCTCTTCAGGTATTGTAGACCAGAGCTCTAGAGAAGCATTTGAAAATATTCGCGTGTAAGTTATCGCCCTTAGTTTTTTTCTTTACAAGCTCTATAATTTCGTTCCATGTATCTGGAAAGTTATTGATATTCATCTTTTAGGCAAAATTGATCCAAAACTTGGATACAAACGCGCACTTCCCAAACAGGTGGTTATGTTTTCCTCTTTTACTATGTAAATTGGACAATTGATGTCTGAAATATTCATATACTTTTTAATTATGTCTTTTGCCGTCAATCTTTTCTTGAATGTAGCCAAATGATGAATTGGTGTCGAGGTATAACCTTTGAAGACTAAACTACTTTATGTCAATCGACTAACACATCCTTTGTTATAATGATCTTCCATATGTTTCCTACTACGAACTTTCCATTCACAATAATACCTCAGCTCTTTGTATCAGTGTTTTCATTGAATTGTATATTTTTTATCAGATTAGAATACTCCTGAGAATAAAGTTGTATTTTTTTCCTTAAATATCTCTAACTGAGTACAAAAGACAATTTCTTCTGATTCCGACTCTGATAGATTGAAATTTCTCCCGAAGAATCTGCTCATTTAGTTTTAATTGTTACTAAATAGTCTTTCATGGTGTTGTCTTTGTTTTATTTTATGCATTTTTAAAAAAAAATAAATTGGTATTTGTGATGTTATAATTATTATTTTTATAATTTAGTTGTAATTATTTTTTTAGTATTTTAATAAAAATTATTTAAGAAAAAAATGATCACTTAAGTTTTATTCTCCAATTATTATTAATAAGTTTTATCTTTTTTATTAGAAAAAATATTTAATTCAACAAAAAAAAAGAAAAAATATATTTACAAAATACAATTATTAATACAAGTTAAAAACTAATTAATAGTATTATTTTATATATTTTATTATATTATTTTAATATAATTAATTTATAATATTTAATATAAATAAATAAATGATATTTTAACTTATAATTGAAAAATATATCTTAATTAACATTTTTATTGTATTTTGAAATCACATTCTTTATTTAACTTACAATTTAGGATGGATCTAGAATTTGAAGTTGGAAAGGTTTAAAAAAAGTTCGGAATGGGCTTGGATGTTTTTTTTACATATTTATGAAATGAATGGTAAATTAACTTAATTTAATATATATTTTTAATAATTAAAAAATGACGAGATTATGTCACATCTTTTACGTAAAAATAATATATATAATATATATATATATATAATATTTGTTTTCATGATAAATTTAACCCACATCAATCCTAGATTTGTCAGGTTTATAATAATATTAAATTTCTTTAAAAAATTAATATTATCAAATAATAACAATAGAAATTCACGTTTTGGTCTCTAATGTCCTCCTAATTACTCTAGTCAGATTCATTTAGAGAGAAAATGTATTTAATGTTAAATGCATTATTTGTACAAAATGATTACATAACACTTATTATTTAATAATATAAATATTATAAATTAAAATAATTAAACTAATGATAAAAATAAATATTATTTCAATTAATCATTTATATTAAATAAATTATAATTTAACGCGATAATTAATTTTATATTATAAACAAACTCTTATTAATTATTTAGATTATAATAATAATATAAGTTTTCTATAATATATATTAATAGAAATAATTAATAATAAGTAGACTATTATATTAATTATATAAGTTTGTAAAAAAAATTATTATAAAATTAATAAAATATTAAGTAGTTCTCTCAATTAATTTATAAAGAAAATTATTCATCTTAATTAAATTTTATTGTTGTATGTGAATGATTTGTATGCGATAATAGATCGAACAAAATGAGTATTACATTATAATCGTCTTATTAATTTTTAACCTTAGCGAATAAGTAAAAGTAAAAGAATAGAGGATTTGAGTTGTACCTTTCATACAAATAATTTTTTTAGGTATTTTATTATTATTAATTTTAAAATTGTGATGAAGAATATATAATAAATTTAAGAAATAAAATATTTTTTATTGTAATATATATAGAGAAAAAAAACATAATTAATGGATTTAATTAGCTGACACATTTAAACATTTTGTTCTAAATTGTCCAAAAATATATATATATATATATATATATATATATATATAATATATATATATATAATATATATATATATATATATATCTTGAAATAAATTTTCTTTAATTTATTTCTACACACTTCATCTCTACAATACATATTACTTCTCACGTTTATAATAAGCAATTAGCTAATAATTGGAAAGACAAACAAAGGGTTTAAAAAATCACAATATCTAAAATACCGAATGAGAAGAACCTTCAAGTCACATTCTCTAATGCAGAACGAGAAAAACTAGTTGAATCTAATCAATTATCTAAAATTAGAGAGTCGAATGTTTAATTTATACATGTGCATTGATCAACTAGAGGATTAGAAGCAACATAAAAAGCTTTAAAAGCTAAGAAAGATCAAATGTAATTGAAAAGATCGAGAGAATAAATAAGTTATCAGCCACTCGAGAATGTATATGACATGGTGACACAACAATTAACTCAATTTTGAATCATGTTGTTATCTTTGTTTTTTTTTTTTTTTATTAATTTTGTTCCTATTTGTGATGTTATAGTTCTTATTTTTATATTTTTGTAGTTGTAATTTCTTTTTAATAAAACTTATTTTTGAAAAAATAAAATTGTCAATTTTTTATGAATAAGTTATATATCTTTGATCAGGTATCAAAAACAAATATTTAATTCAGCAAAAATAAAATAAAATAAAATAAATGAATATTTACAAAATATAATTATTAATACAACTTAAAAATTAATTAATAGTATTATTAAATATATTTTAATATAATATAAATAATATTGTTTAAATTAATTAAATAAATTATATTTTAACACATAATTGAAAAATATATTTACTTAACTTGCAACTAAAGATGGATCTAAAATTTGAAAATGGATAGATTTGAAATATTTTTTTAAGGGGCTTGAATATTCTTTGAGAAATTAATAATAGAAATAAGTAGTAATATAAGTTTATAGCGTAAAAAAATATAATATTTATAATATTATATTAATTATATAACTTTTTAAAAAATTATTATTAATTTAAAAAATGTCAATTAGTTCTATATTAATTTATAAATTAAGATTATAAGAAAACTATTTATCTTAACTGAATTTTGTTGTTGTATGCGATAGTATGCGATAATAAATCGAACATAATGAACTATTACATTATAATTGGTTCATTAGTTTTTAAACTAAGCGAATAAATATGCGTAAAGAGAATATATTATTCAAGTTGTATCTTTAAAATAAATAAATATTTTTGGTAACTTCATTATTATTATTAATTTCAAAATTCTGATGAAAAATGTATAATTAAATTAAGAAATAAAATATTTTTTATTGCAATATATATATAGAAAAAAATCTTAATAAACGGATTTAATTAGTTGGCACATTTACATTTTTTTTATAAACAGTCCAAATATTCAATATTTAAATCTATAAATAAGTTTTCTCTAATTCTTTCGTACAGACTTCATCTCTACACTACATATTACATCTCATATTTATAATTTGTTTATAATCCAGCGAGGACAAACAAAGAGGGTAAGAAAATCACCATGTCAAAAATACAGAAGGAGAAGAACTTTCAAGTCACATCTTTTAATGCAGAAGAATTGAACGATCAATTTATACATGTGCAAGCTCAACTAGAGGTCGAGAAACAACGTGAAAATGAAGTGATTCGGGCATTAAAAGCTTATCAAGATCAAATGGGATGGGAAAGTTCGATAGAACAAATGAGTTATCAATAACTCGAGCACCTTAAAATGTCCCTAGAGAAGCTCTATATTTTCTCAATTACCAAAGAGGCTCTAATTAAATAGTGGGGAGGAAAGGGTCTTGAAAAAGTGTATGCAAATATACATGATCTCTACTTCCTGTAGTTCAAAAAGGGCTCAAATCTGAAAGAAATTTTGGAGAAAGGACGTACTTACATAGGATCAAATTGTATGAAGCTGGAAAAGTGGTCAGAAGAGATGAATCTTCAAAGAAAATCAAAAGAAATATCCCAGATTTGGTTCAAGCTTTGGAACATTTCAGCCCACATATATAATGCTGAAGCAATTAGTCATTTTGCAGGTACAATTGAAAAACCATTATATATGGACCCAATAACTGAAGGAGGAGAGCACTTGTCATTTTCTAGAATTAGCATTGAAGTGCATCCTAGGAGTGTCCTACCAATGAAAATGACAGTTGTTGACAAAAAAGGAAACACAATGTCATGGAGATCTCTTATGATTGGAAACCAAAGAGGTGTGATTTCTGTAATACTTTCCTGCATAATAAATGTGATAAAGCTAGAGAAGATGAGTAGAAAAACCAGAAAAGTCGGGAAGTAAAAAATAAAAAGAAGGAAACAAAGGAGGTCAAACTCAAAGATCAAACAATTGTAGAAGAAAGCAAGAAGGATTCTGGGAAAAAGGAAAACAGTGAAGGAAAGAAAGTAAAAGGAATCAAGGTGAAGAGGAAAAGAAAATTTTCTGTAACGCGAAGGATCAGGATGGAAAAGGAAGATGAACCTCAAATTGTTATTGAGGAAACTCAAGAGGAAGATACCCAGAATTTCAAAAGCTGAAACACAGAATTCAAAAGTCGATGAAGAAGATTCCAAAACCGATTTGAAGTCTGAAGCTGAAACCGAAGATAAGGAAGACAAAAATACAGAAATTCAAGTTGAAAATAATAAAGGTAAAAGCCCCGAAATTCTAAAAAACAATTCTTTGTATCAAATCAGAACGGGCTCGTACAAAGAGAGAATTCAAAATAAGAAACAACAATACTCATCATCCTCTTCAATACAATCTCCTTACATCGTCAAAGGAAGTGGAAGAGGAAGAGGAAAGGAAAGAAGACCTCTCAATGAAGATAGATGGCATGCGAAAATCCTAGTCTGTGATAGTTATGTTTCAATGTAGTCTTTTCTATTTGTAATCTCTGTTTTTTTAGAATGTATGAATTCTAGTAATCAGTTTTTTAGGGTCTTTTGATTGCCATCCTTAATTATAGCTAGGGTTTGTCTAACTTTAATTTCTGACCCTCCCATTTTTTGAATTTTAATGAAATGGTTTTAACCGTTTTCCAAAAAACAAAAGTCTTTGGAGAAGCTAAATGTCATGGTGACACAAAAATTCACTCAATTTTGAATGTTTCTCAATCGTCTTTCATGGCGTTGTCTTTGTTTTTGAGTTTATTATATTGTTTTTAATTTTTTTGGTACTTGTTATGTTACAATTCATGTTTTTATGTTTTGTAGTTGTAATATTATTTTTGTATTTTAATAAAAAAAACAATTTAATAAGTTTTATGTGTTTTATTAGAAAAATAAATATTTAATTCAACAAAAAGAAGAAAAAAAAATTACAAAATACAATTATGAATACAAGTTAACAAATTAGTATAATTTTATATATTTTATTATATTATTTTTATATAATTAATTAGTAATATTTGAAGTAATTAAATAAATTATATTTTTATCAATAATTAAAAAATATATTTTAATTGAATTTTTTTTATTGTATTTAAAATCTCATTATTTATTTAACTTCCAAATAATGAATGGATATAGAATTTGAAGTTGGATAGGTTTGAAAAAAAGTTCATGTGGGCTTCAATGTTTTATTGAGAAATTTATTTAAGATATTGGTACATTAACAGGTTTATATCTTCATTTTAGAATTAAATAATGATAGGTTATATCACATTCTTAGTGTACAAAACAAATATATATATAATGTTTTTTTAAATGTTTACCTGATTCTCCTTAATCCAAATGTAGATACGCCATACATATATTTATATTATGTTTTTTAATACAAATAATATTATCAAATAATAATAATGAGGATATAATGGTGCTTATTACGTTCGCTACTAAGCACCTTCAAATTAGAAACGAATTTGTGACATTATGGTCTCTAAGGTCGACATTTTTCACCTAATCACTCCAGTCGAATTCATTTACAAAAAAAATATTGGATGTAAAATACTTATTTGGATAAAATAATTACATAGTATTTATTTTTTAATAATATAAATATTATAAATTAAAGTAATTAAATTAATGAAAAAAATAAAACATCTTTTCAATTAATTATTTATATTAAATAAATTATATTTTAACAAATAATTTATAGTATATTTTAATTAATTTTATATTATAAATCAAAATCTCTCTAATTATTTAGATAAAAATAAAAATAATATAAATTTTATATAATAAAGTAATAATAATAGAAATAAATAATTAGACTATTATATTAATTATATAACTTTGTAAAATAAAATTTTATTATTAATTAAAAAAATATCAAGTAGTTCCATACTAATTTATAAAGAAAAAGTTATAAAGAAAACGATTAATCTTAATTAAATTTTGTTGTCGTATACGAATTGTTGAATGTGATAATATACTGAATAAAGTGTCTATTATATTATAATCGCTTTATTAATTTTTAAACTTAGCGAATAAGTAAAAGTAATTGAAATAGAGGATTCGAGTTTTATATTTCATATAAATAAAATTTTCAGGTAATTTCATTATTTTTAATTTTAAAATTGTGGTGAGGAATATATATAAAATTAAGAAATAAAATATTTTTGATTGAATATATAACACAAAAATATATATATATAATTAATGGATTTAATTAGCTACGCATTTAAATATTTTTTCCTAAAGCGTCTAAATATTAAATATTTAAATATAAATACATTTTCTCTCATTCATACCCACTTAATCAATTCATTATATATTAATGT
Organism: Impatiens glandulifera; assembly: GCF_907164915.1. Lineage (NCBI taxonomy): Eukaryota > Viridiplantae > Streptophyta > Magnoliopsida > Ericales > Balsaminaceae > Impatiens > Impatiens glandulifera. Next base: position 33,334,928 of record NC_061867.1, read on the forward strand.
CTATAACATGTAATTAGCTAATAATTGCGAGTAAAAACAAAAGAGTGTAAAAAAATTACCAAGTCAAAAATGCAGAATGAAAAAATCTTCAAAACACATTATCTAATATAAAACAAGAAAAGAAAAGTGCTGAAACTGAAAAGAGTATCCAATACGCAAAAATCATACCGCTCATGTAAAGAAACCTCTAGAGATTTTACGGCACGATCGGCACGATCAACACGTATGACACGATCAGCTCGATCGGCACGAGTGGAAAAACAACACGATCGACACGGTATCAAGGTCATAGTTCCGCTTGTTGTGGTCGCGATGGCAACTCGCTCAAAGTCGCTTGTCAATTCAAGAACGTGCGCACGATCGGCACAATCGACACGATCGGCACGATCGACACAATCATCACGAACGACACAGTATCGACTCTAATAACTAGGTCGTTTATTCATCTGCAAAGCTTGGTTGGAAGGTTAGGGTTTTTAGTTTATCTTGTTCTGTAATAGTTATGGTTTCTAGTGTACCCTATTCTGTTATTGCTCTATTTTGTTGTTGTGTTCTGCTATTCATCAAAATAGGAAGAAACAAAAGCAATAAGAATAAAGAAGTCAGAATTTGTGATAGAAGGTTTAAGGGAGGTAGCTGAAAAAGAAATCGATAGGATTTCTGAAGAAATTTTCCATGAAAAACAGGAATGCAGCAAAGGTAAATAACCAATTACTGATATAAATTCTGAAGAAAATATAGTAGGAAAATAAGGGGAAAATGAAGGAATATGGAAGGTTGGGTATAATGAAAGAGAAAACCTCTTTGGACTTAAAAATTAAATCACAAAACTACTGATGCATGCAAAGAAATGAGAGATTGTGCTCACAAAGAAAAAATACAGCAAACAACCGTCCAATTGAATATACATTATCATCAAGATTGAAACCTACTGAAGAAGGAAGAATACGAAAAGATAGTAAATTGGTCAGTGAAAACAATGAGGGAGCTAATGAAGTCCCCAAAATCAAATACCTGTACTATCAGGAGCAATTCTAACTAGAAGGTAAATGAAGTCTGGAAAAAGAATGCAGAAAAGAAAACAGAAGATCATTCATACAAATGTCAAATCTACTTGGGTGAGTTTAAAACAAAAGTTGAGATTTTCAACTCTCCTTTTGAATTTAAATTGTCCACTGAAGTGGAGGAGAAATGCGTCAAAGAATGGAAAAATGTAGTTATTGGGAACTACATAGGAAAGAACCATGTATTTTTTCCAAATACTAAGGAATTACTAATGAAACAATGGGAGCAGAAGTGACTGGAGAATGTTTCTGCAAACATCCATGATCTCTATTTTCTACAATTCAAAAAGGGAACGAACTTGGATGATATTTTGAAAATTGGGCATACTTATATTGGATCCAACTGTATGAAGTTGGAGAGATGGTCTGAATAATTGAGCATTCTAAGCAAGCAAAGGAAACAACCCAAATATGGTTCGAACTTAGGAACATCCTAGCACTCATGTATAATGCAGAAGCTCTAAGTCACTTAGCTAGTTTATTGGGGAAACCATTATATATGGACTTAATTACAGAGGAAGGAGAGAACCTTACTTTTGCTAGAATAAGCATTGAAGTACATCCTCAAAGTACACTCCCAAAAAACAAGATAATTGTTGATAGGAATGGAAAGCCCACAGTCATGGAAATCTCATATGAATGGAGGCCAAACATGTGTTTTCTGCAATATTTTCCAACATGTTAGTACTAAATGTGCAAAAACAATTGAGGAATAACAGAAAATCATGAAAGCCTGGGAAGCAAAAAAGCAAGAAAATGAAATGGAAGAATCAAGAATGGGAGAGCATATTATGGAAGTTAAGGATAGTGATAAAAATGAAAAAAATAAGGAAAAGATAGATGAAGAAAGCAAGAAGGATTCTGAGAAAAAGGAAAGCAGCGAAAGAAAGAAAGTAAAGGGAATCAAGTTGAAGAGGAAAAAAATTTTTCTTTAATGCGAAGGATCGGGATTGAAAGAGAATATGAACCTCAAGTTGTTATTGAGGAAACAAAAGAGATAAACACCCAGAATTTCAAAGCTGAAATAGAGAATTCTAAAGCCGATAAAGAAGATTCCAAAACCGATGTGGAGTCTGAAGTCGAAGCTGAAGATAATAAAGACAAGAATATTGAAATTCAAGTTGAATATAACAAAGGTAAAAACCCTGAAATTCTCAAAAATAATTATTTCTATCAAATCAGAACTGGCTCGTACAGAGAGAGAATTCAAAATAAGAATTAACAATATTCATCATCCTATTCAATACAATCTCCTTTTATCATTAGAGGAAGAGGAAGAGGAAGGGGAAGGGGAAGAATGCATCTCAATGAAAATAGATGACATGCGAAAATCCTAGGCTGAGATGGTTATGTTTGAATGTAGTCTTTTCTGTTTGTAATCTATGTTTTTTAGAATGTATGAATGCTACTAATTAGTGTTTTAGGGTCTTTTGATTGTCATCCTTAATCATAGCTAGGTTTTGTCTAACTTTGATTTCTGGAACTCCCACTTTTCAGATTTTAATGAAATAGTTTTAATCATTTTCTAAAAAAAAAAAACTAATTGATGCTAATATATTTTATAAAACTAGAGAATTAAATGCTTAACTTATGTATGTGCATGATCAACTAAAGGTCGATAAACAACAAAAAAAGACTTAAATTCCGAGAAAGATATAATATGGTAGGAAAGATCGAGAGAGAAGAGCACTCGCACCGAAAAAGATCCCTACAGAATAAAGAATGTAAATAACATGGTGACCCAAAAAGTTCCCTACAGAATAAAGAATATAAATGACATGGTGACCCAAAAACTAGCTACATTTTGAATGTTTCTCAATCATTATTTATAGTGTTGTTTTTTTATTGACTCCTATTTATGATATTTAGTTGTGATATTTTTTTAGTTTTTTAATAAAAACTTATTTTTGATAAAAAAAAATAATCATCACTTAAGCTATTATTGTCAATTTTTTATGAATAATTTGTATATCAATTATTAGATATCAAAAACAAATATTTAATTCAGCTAAAAGAAAACAAAATAAAATAAATGAATAATTACAAAATATAATTATTAATACAAGTTAAAAAAATAATTGATAGTATACTTTAATTAATTTTATATTATAAATCAAAATTTCACTAATTATTTTGATTATAATAATAATAATATAATTTTTCTATAATAAAATAATATTAATAAAAATAAATAATAATAATTATGCTATTATATGAATTATATAACTTTTAAAAAATATATTATTATTAATTAAAAAAATGTCAATTAGTTCTATATTAATTTATAAACTAAAGTTATAAAAAAAACTATTTATCTTAAGTAAATTTCGTTGTCGTATGCGATAATAGATTGAACAAAATGAATTATTACATTATAACCGGTTTCATTAGTTTATAAAATAAGCGAATAAATATACGTAAATGGAATAGATGATTCGACTTGTATCTTTCAAATAAATAAATATTTTAGGTAACTTAATTATTATTAATAATTTTAAAATTGTGATGAAAAATGTATAATTAAATTAAGAAATAAAATATTTTTAATTGCAATATATACATATATAAAAAAAATCTTAATAAATGAATTTAATTAGCTGGAACATTTAAAAATATTCCATAAACGGCCAAATATTCAATATTTAACTTTATAAATAGATTTTCTCAAATTCATTCATACACACTTCATCTCTACCTTACATATTACATCTCACGTCTATAATCTGTCGAGGACAAACAAAGAGGGTAAGAAAATTACCATTTCAAAAATGTAGAATGAAAAGAACCTTCAAGTCACATCTTTTAGTGTAGAAGAATTGAACGATCAATTTATACACTTGCAAGCTCAACTAGAGGTCGAGAAACAACGTGAAAATGAAGTAATTCGGGCCTTAAATGTTTGTCAAGATCAAATGGGGTGGGAAAGTTCGATTGAGAAAATGAATTATCAACAACTCAAGCACCTTAAAAGAGCCTTCGTGAAGGTAAATGCCATAGTTAATCAAAAACTCACTCAACTTTGAATGTTTCTCAATAGTCTTTTCATGGTGTTGTCTTTGTTTTTGAGTTTATTTTATTGTTTTTAATTTTTTTCGTACTTTTTATGTTATAATTCTTGTTTTTTATGGTTGGTAGTTGTAATATTATTTTCGTATTATTTGAAAAAAGTTCGTGTGGGCTTCAATGTATTTTTGAGAAATTTATATAAGATATTGGTACATTAACTTAGGTTTATATCTACAATTTTAGAATTAAAAAATGATAGGTTATATCACATTCTTAGTGTACAAAACAAATATATATAATATTTTTTTTAATTGTTTACCTGATTCACCTCAACCCAAATGTAAATACGCCCTACATATATTAATATTAAGTTTCTTTAATACAAATAATATTATCAAATAATAACAATGAGGATATAGTGGTGCTTATTACGTTCGCTTCCAAGCATCTTCAAATTAAAAACGAATTTGTGACATTATGGTCTCTAAGGTCGACATTTTTCGCCAAATCATTTCAGTCAGATTCATTTAGAGAAAAAATATTTGATGTAAAATATTTATTTGGATAAAATGATTACACATATTTATTTTTTAATAATATAAATATTATAAATTAAATTAATTAAATTAATGATAAAAATAAAATATCATTTCAATTAATTATTTATATTAAATAAATTATATTTTAACAAATAATTTATAGTATATTTTAATTGATTTTATATTATAAATCAAAATCTCATTAATTATTTAGATTATAATAATAATATAAGTTTTCTATAATAATATAATAATTATAGAAATAAATAATTAAAAAATTATATTAATTATATAACTTTGTAAAATAGAATTTTATTATTAATTAAAAAAATATCAAGTAGTTCCCTACTAATTTATAAAGAAAAGTTTATAAGAAAACGATTAATCTTTATTAAATTTTGTTGTCGTATACGAATTGTTGTATGTGATAATATATTGAATAAAGTGACTATTATATTATAATCGCTTTATTAAATTTTAACCTTAGCGAATAAGTAAAAGTAATTGAAATATAGGATTCGAGTTTTATGTTTCATAAAATTAAAATTTTCAAAAATTTCATTATTTTTAGTTTTAAAATTGTGGTGAGGAATATATATATAATTAAGAAATAAGATATTCTTGATTGAAATATATATATATATAATAAAAAATATAATTAATGGATTTAATTAGCTACACATTTAAATATGTTTTCCTAAGGCATCTAAATATTAAATATAAATAGATTTTCTCTAAGTCATTCATACGCACTTATTCAATGCATTATATATTAATGTCTATAATATGTAATTAGCTAATAATTACGAGAAAAAACAAAAGAGTGTAAAAAAATTACCATGTTAAATATACAGAATGAAAAAATCTTCAAAACACATTATCTAATGTAGAACAAGAACAACTAATTGATGTTAATTAATTTGATAAAACTAGAGAATTAAATGCTTAACTTATGTACGTGCATGATCAACTAGAGGTCGAGAAACAACATAAAAATACTTTAATTTCGAGAAAGATATAAGGTGGTGGGAGAGAGAAGAACACTCGCACCTCAAAAGGTCACATGGTGACCCAACCACTAGATAGATTTTGAATGTTTCTCAATAATCATTATTTATGGTGTTTTTTTTATTTATTCCTATTTGTGATGCTATTGTAATGTTTTTATGATGTTTAGTTGTTGTATTTTTTTTTTGATTTTTTAATGAAAACTTGTTTATGATAAAAAAACAATCATCACTTAAGTTATTATTGTAAATTTTTTGTGAATAATTTTTACATCAATTATTAGATATCAAAAACAAATATTTAATTCAGCAAAAAGAAAAAAAAAATAAAAAAAATGAACATTTTCAAAATATAATTATTGATAGTATACTTTAATTAATTTTATATTATAAATCATAATTTCATTAATTATTTTGATTATAATAATAATATAATTGTTCTATAATAAAATAATTTTAATAAAATAATAATAATTATTATGCTATTATATAACTTTGAAAAACATATATTATTATTAATTGAAAGAATGTCAATTAGTTCTATATTAATTTATAAACTAGAATTATAAAAACACTATATCTTAACTGAATTTTGTTGTCGTATGAGATAGTATGTGATAATAGATAAAACAGAGTGAACTATTACATTATAATCGGTTTCATTAGTTTTTAAAGTAAGCGAATAAATATACGTAAATGGAATAGATGATTCGACTTGTATCTTCCAAATAAAGAATTATTTTAGGTAACTTTATTATTATTAATAATTTTAAAATTGTGATGAAAAATGTATAATTAAATTAAGAAATAAATTATTTTTGATTGCAATATATACCTATATAGAAAAAAATCTTAATAAATGGATTTAATTAGCTGGCACATTTAAAGATTTTCCATAAACAGTCCAAATACTCAATATTTAAATATATAAATAGATTTTCTCTAATCTCTTCATACACACTTCTTCTCTACCTTACATATTACATCTCACGTCTATAATCTATAATCTGGCGAAGACAAACAAAGAGAGTAAGAAAATCACCATGTCAAAAATGCAGAAGGAGAAGAACCTTCAAGTCACATCTTTTAATGCAGAAGAACTAAACGCTCAAATTATACACTTGCAAGCTCAACTAGAAGTTGTGAAACAACATGAAAAGGAAGTTATTCAGGCTTTAAATGTTTGTCAAGATCAAATGGGGTGGGAAAGTTCGATTGAACAAATGAGTTATCAACAACTCGAGCACCTTAAAAGGGCCTTGGAGAAGGTAAATGCCATAGTTACACAAATACTCACAAAATTTTGAATGTTTCTCAATAGTCTTTTCATGGTGTTGTCTTTGTTTTTGAGTTTATTTTATTGTTTTTAATTTTTTTCGTATATGTTATAATTCATGTTTTTATGTTTTGTAGTTGTAATATTATTTTCGATTTTCGTATTATTTGAAAAAAGTTCGTGTGGGTTTCAATGTTTTTTTGAAAAATTTATATAAGATATTGGTACATTAACTTAGGTTTATATCTATATTTTAGAATTAAAAAATGATAGGTTATATCACATTCTTAGTGTACAAAACAAATATATACATAATATTTTTTAAGTGTTTACTTAATTCACCTCAACCCAAATGTAGATACGCCCTACATATATTAATATTAAGTTTCTTTAATACAAACAATATTATCAAATAATAACAATGAGGATATAATGGTGTTTATTACGTTCGCTTTCAAGCACCTTCAAATTAGAAACGAATTTGTGACATTATGGTCTCTAAGGTCGACATTTTTCACCTAATCATTGCAGTCGGATTCATTTAGAGAAAAATTATTTGATGTAAAATACTTATTTGTATAAAATGATTACATAGTATATATTTTTTAATAATATAAATATTATAAATTTAAATAATAAAATTAATGATAAAAATAAAACATCATCTCAATTAATTATTTATTTTAAATAAATTATATTTTAACAAATAATTTATGGTATATTTTAATTAATTTTATATTATAAATCGAAATCTCATTAATTATTTAGATTATAATAATAATAATATAAGTTTTCTATGAAAAAATAATAATAATAAAATAAATAATTAGACTATTATATTAATTATATAACTTTGTAAAATAGAATTTTATTAGTAATTAAAAAAATATCAAGTAGTTCCCTACTAATTTATAAAGAAAAGTTATAATAAAAGTATTAATCTTAATTAAATTTTGTTTTCGTATACGAATTGTTGTAAGTGATAATATATTGAATAAAGTGACTATTATATTATAATCGCTTTATTAATTTTTAACGTTAGAGAATAAGTAAAAGTAATTGTATACAGGATTCGAGTTTTAGAAGTTTTATTATTTTTAATGTTAAAATTGTGGTGAGGAATATATATATATATAATTAAGAAATAAAATATTTTTGATTGAAATATATATATATATATATAACAAAAAAATATAATTAATGGATTTAATTAGCTACACATTTAAATACGGTTTCCTAAGGCATCTAAATATTAAATATTTAAATATAAATAGATTTTCTCTAATTCATTCTTACACATAATCAATGCATTATATATTAATGTCTATAATATATAATATGTAATTAGCTAATAATTGCGAGAAAAAACAAAAGAGTGTAAAACAATTACCAAGTAAAAAATGCACAATGAAAATATCTTCAAAAACACATTATCTAATGCAGAACAAGAACAACTAATTGATGTTAATCAATTTTATAAAACTAGATAATTAAATTCTTAACTTATGTATGTGCATGATCAACTAGAGGTCAAGAAACAACATAAAAAGACTTAAATTTCGAGAAAGATATAAGGTGGTGGGAAAGATCAAGAGAGAAGAGCATTCACACCTCAAAAGTCCCTACAGAATAAAGAATGTAAATGACATGGTGAACCAACAACTAGCTAGATTTTGAATATTTCTCAATAATCATTATTCATGGGGTTGTTTTTTTATTGACTCATATTTATGATGTCATTGTTCTTGTTTTTATGATGTTTAGTTGTTGTATTTTTTTTGGTTTTTTAATAAAAACTTATTTATGATAAAAAAAAATCATCACATAAGTTATTATTGTCAATTTTTTGTGAATAATGTTTATATCAATTATTAGATATCAAAAACAAATATTTGATTCAGCAAAAAAAAAATGAATAATTACAAAATATAATTATTAATACAAGTTAAAAAAAATAATTGATAGTATACTTTAATTAATTTTATATTATAAATCAAAATTTCATTAATCATTTTGATTATAATAATAATAATATAATTTTACTATAATAAAATAATATTAATAAAAAAATAATAATAATTATGCTATTATATTAATTATATAACTTTAAAAAAAATATATTATGATTAATTGAAAGAATGTCAATTAGTTTTCTATTAATTTATAAACTAAAATTATAAATAAACTATTTATCTTAACTGAATTTTGTTGTCGTATGCGATAATAGATCGAACGAAGTGAACTATTACATTATAATCGGTTTCATTAGTTTTTAAAGTAAGCGAATAAATATACGTAAATGGAGTAGATGATTCGACTTGTATCTTCCAAATAAATAATTATTTTAGGTAACTTCATTATTATTATTAATTTTAAAATTGTGATGAAAAATGTATAATTAAATTAAGAAATAAAATATTTTTGATTGCAATATATACCTATATAGAAAAAAATCTTAATAAATGAATTTCATTAGCTGGCACATTTAAATATTTTCCATAAACAGTCCTAATATTAAATATTTAAATATATAAATATATTAATAGATTTTCTCTAATCCATTCATACACACTTCATCTCTACCTTACATATTACATCTCACGTCTGTAATCTATAATCTGTCGAGGACAAATAAAGAGGGTAAGAAAATCACCATATCAAAAATGCAGAAGGAGAAGAACCTTCAAGTCACATCTTTTAATACAGAAGAACTAAACGCTCAAATTATACATTTGCAAGCTCAACTAGAAGTTGAGAAACAACATGAAATGGAAGTTATTCAGGCCTTAAATGTTTGTCAAGATCAAATGGGGTGGGAAAGTTCGATTGAACAAATGAGTTATCAACAACTCGAGCACCTTCAAAGGGCCTTGGAGAAGGTAAATGCCATAGTTACACAAAAACTTACTAAACTTTGAATGTTTTTCAATAGTCTTTTCATGGTGTTGTCTTTGTTTTTGAGTTTATTTTATTGTTTTTAATTTTTTTTCGTACTTTTTATGTTATAATTCTTGTTTTTATGTTTTGTAGTTGTAATATTATTTCGATTTCGTATTTTTTGAAAAAAGTTCGTGTGGGCTTTAATGTTTTTTTGAGAAATTTATATAAGATATTGGTACATTAACTTAGGTTTATATCTACATTTTAGAATGAAAAAAATGATAGGTTATATCACATTCTTAGTGTACAAAACAAATATATACATAATATTTTTTTAAGTGTTTACTTAATTAACCTCAACCCAAATGTAGATACGTCCTACATATATTAATATTAAGTTTCTTTAATACAAACAATATCATCAAATAATAACAATGAGGATATAATGGTGCTTATTACGTTCGCTTCCAAGCACCTTCAAATTAGAAACGAATTTGTGACATTATGGTCTCTAAGGTCGACATTTTTCACCTAATCATTGCAGTCAAATTCATTTAGAGAAAATTTATTTGATGTAAAATACTTATTTGTATAAAATGATTACATAGTATTTATTTTTTAATAATATAAATATTATAAATTTAAATAATAAAATTAATGATAAAAATAAAACATCATTTCAATTAATTATTTATATTAAATTAATTATATTTTAACAAATAATTTATAGTATATTTTAATTAATTTTATATTATAAATCAAAATCTCATTAATTATTTAGATTATAATAAATATAATAAAAGTTTTCTATAATAAAATAATAATAATAGAAATAAATAATTAGACTATTATATTAATTATATAACTTTGTAAAATAGAATTTTATTATTAATTAAAAAAATATCAAGTAGTTCCTACTAATTTATAAATGAAAGTTATAAGAAAACTATTAATTTAATTAAATTTTGTTTTCGTATCCGAATTGTTGTAAGTGATAATATATTGAATAAAGTGACTATTATATTATAATCCCTTTATTAATTTTTAACGTTAGAGTATAAGTATAAGTAATTGTAATACATGATTCAAGTTATAGAAGTTTTATTATTTTTAATGTTAAAATTGTTGTGAGGAATATATATATATAATTAAGAAATAAAATATTTTTGATTGAAATATATATATATATTTATATATGTATATATATAACAAAAATATAATTAATGGATTTAATTAGCTACACATTTAAATATTTTTTCCTAAAGCATCTAAATATTAAATATTTAAATATAAATAGATTTTCTCTAATTCATTCCTACACACATAATCAATGCATTATATATTAATGTCTATAATATGTAATTAACTAATAATTACGAGAAAAAATAAAAGAGTGTAAAACAATTACCAAGTGAAAATTGCAGAATGAAAAAATCTTCAAAAACACATTATCTAATGCAGAACAAAAACAATTAATTGAATCAATTTTATAAAAATAGATAATTAAATTCTTAACTTATGTATGTGTATGATCAACTAGAGGTCGAGAAACAACATAAAAAGACTTAAATTCCGAGAAAGATATAAGGTGGTGGGAAAGATTGAGAGAGAAGAGCATTCACACCTCAAAGGGTACCTACAGAATAAAGAATGTAAATGACATGGTGAACCAACAACTAGCTAGATTTTGAATGTTTCTCAATAATCATTATTCATGGGGTTGTTTTTTTATTGACTCATATTTATGATGTTATTGTTCTTATTTTTATGATGTTTAGTTGTTGTATTTTTTTTTTGGTTTTTTAATAAAAACTTATTTATGATAAAAAAACAATCATCACTTAAGTTATTATTGTCAATTTTTTGTGAATAATTTTTATATAAATTATTAGATATCAAAAAAAATATTTAATTCAGCAAAAAGAAAAAAATAAAATAAATGAATAATTACAAAATATAATTATTAATACAAGTTAAAAAAATAATTGATAGTATACTTTAATTAATTTTATATTATAAATCAAAATTTCATTAATTATTTTGATTATAATAATAATATAATTTTTCTATAATAAAATAAAATTTATAAAAAATAATAATAATTATGCTATTATATTAATTATATAACTTTAAAAAAAATATATTATTAATAATTGAAAAAATGTCAATTAGTTTTATATTAATTTATAAACTAAAATTTTAATAAAACTATATATCTCAACTGAATTTTGTTGTCGTATGCGATAGTATGCAATAATAGATCGAACGAAGTGAACTATTACATTATTATCGGTTTCATTAGTTCTTAAAGTAAGTGAATAAATATACATAAATGGAATAGATGATTCAACTTGTAACTTCCAAATAAATAATTATTGTAGGTAACTTCATTATTATTAAAAATTTTAAAATTGTGATGAAAATTGTATAATTAAATTAAGAAATAAAATATTTTTGATTGCAATATATATAGAAAAAAATCTTAATAAATGGATTTAATTAGCTGACACATTTAAATATTTTCCATAAACAGTCCAAATATTCAATATTTAAATATATAAATAAATTTTCTCTAATCCATTCATACACACTTCATCTCTATCTTACATATTACATCTCACGTCTATAATCTATAATCTGGCGAGGACAAACAAAGTGGGTAAGAAAATCACCATGTCAAAAATGCAGAAGGAGAAGAACCTTCAAGTCACATCTATTAATGTAGAAGAACTAAACGCTTAAATTATACACTTGCAAGCTCAACTAGACGTTGAGAAACAACATGAAAAGGAAGTTATTCAGGCCTTAAATGTTTGTCAATATCAAATGGGGTGGGAAAGTTCGATTGAACAAATGAGTTATCAACAACTCGAGCACCTTAAAAGGGCCTTGGAGAAGGTAAATGCCAAAGTTACACAAAAACTCACTAAACTTTGAATGTTTCTCAATAGTCTTTTCATGATGCTGTCTTTGTTTTTGAGTTTATTTTATTGTTTTTAATTTTTTTCATACTTTTTATGTTATAATTCTTGTTTTTATGTTTTGTAGTTGTAATATTATTTTCGATTTCGTATTATTTGAAAAAAGTTCGTGTAGGCTTCAATGTTTTTTTGAGAAATTTATATAAGATATTGGTACATTAACTTAGGTTTATATCTACATTTTAGAATTAAAAAATGATAGGTTATATCACATATTTAGTGTACAAAACAAATATATACATAATATTTTTTTTAAGTGTTTGCTTAATTCACCTCAACCCAAGTGAAGATACGCCCTACATATATTAATATTAAGTTTCTTTAATACAAACAATATTATCAAATAATAACAATGAGAATATAATGGTGCTTATTACGTTCGCTTCCAAGCACCTTCAAATTAGAAACGAATTTGTGACATTATGGTCTCTAAGGTCGATATTTTTCACCTGATCATTGCAGTCGAATTCATTTAGAGAAAAATTATTTGATGTAAAATACTTATTTGTATAAAATGATTACATAGTATTTATATTTTAATAATATAAATATTATAAATTTAAATAATAAAATTAATGATAAAAATAATACATCATTTCAATTAATTATTTATATTAAATAAATTATATTTTAACAAATAATTTATAGTATATTTTAATTAATTTAATATTATAAATCAAAATCTCATTAATTATTTAGATTATAATAATAATAATATAAGTTTTCTATAATAAAATAATAATAATAGAAATAAATAATTTGACTATTATATTAATTATATAACTTTGTAAAATAAAATTTTATTATTAATTAAAAAAATATCAAGTAGTTCCATACTAATTTATAAAGGAAAGTTATAAGAAAACTATTAATCTTAATTAAATTTTGTTTTCGTATACGAATTGTTGTAAGTGATAATATATTGAATAAAGTGACTATTATATTATAATCGCTTTATTAATTTTTAACTTTAGAGAATAAGTAAAAGTAATTGAAATACATGATTCGAGTTTTATAAGTTTTATTATTTTTAATTTTAAAATTGTGGTGAGGAATATATATATATATATAATTAAGAAATAAAATATTTTTGATTGAAATATATATATATATAACAAAAAATATAATTAATGGATTTAATTAACTACACATTTAAATATTTTTTCCTAAAGCATCTAAATATTAAATATTGAAATATAAATAGATTTTCTCTAATTCATTAATACACACTTAATCAATGCATTATATATTAATGTCTAGAATATGTAATTTGCTAATAATTGCGAGAAAAAACAAAAGAGTGTAAAACAATTACCAAGTAAAAAATGCAGAATGAAAAAATCTTCCAAAACACATTATCTAATGAAGAACAAGAACAACTAATTGATGTTAATCAATTTTATAAAACTAGATAATTAAATTCTTAACTTATGTATGTGCATGATCAACTAGTGGTCAAGAAACAACATAAAAAGACTTAAATTCCGAGAAAGATATAAGGTGGTGGGAAAGATCAAGAGAGAAGAGCATTCACACCTCAAAAGTCCCTACAGAATAAAGAATGTAAATGACATGGTGAACCAACAACTAGCTAGATTTTGAATGTTTCTCAATAATCATTATGCATGGGGTTGTTTTTTTATTGACTCCTATTTATGATGTTATTGTTCTTGTTTTTATGATGTTTAGTTGATGTATTTTTTTTGGTTTTTTAATTAAAACTTATTTATGATAATAAAAAAAATAATCATCACTTAAGTTATTATTTTCAATTTTTTGTGAATAATTTTTATATCAATTATTAGATATCAAAAACAAATATTTAATTCAGCAAAAAGAAAAAAATAAAATAAATGAATAATTAGAGAATATAATTATTAATACAAGTTAAAAAAACAATTGATAGTATACTTTAATTAATTTTATATTATAAATCAAAATTTTATTAATTATTTTGATTATAATAATAATAATATAATTCTTCTATAATAAAATAATATTAATAAAAAAATAATAATAATTATGCTATTATATTAATTATATAACTTAAAAAAATATATTATTATTAATTGAAAAAATGTCAATTAGTTTTATATTAATTTATAAACTAAAATTTTAAGAAAACTATTTATCTTAACTGAATTTTGTTGTCGTATGCGATATTATACGATAATAGATCGAACGGAATGAACTATTACATTATAATCGGTTTCATTAGTTTTTAAAGTAAGCGAATAAATATACGTAAATGGAATAGATGATTCAACTTGTATCTTACAAGAAATAATTATTTTAGGTAACTTCATTATTATTAATAATTTTAAAATTGTGATGAAAAATGTATAATTAAATTAAGAAATAATATATTTTTGATTGCAATATATACCTATATAGAAAAAAAATCTTAATAAATAGATTTAATTAGTTGGCACATTTAAAGATTTTCCTTAAATAGTCCAAATATTCAATATTTAAATATATAAATAGATTTTCTCTAATCCAATCATACACACTTCATCTCTACCTTACATATTACATCTCACGTCTATAATTTATAATCTGGCGAGCACAAACAAAGAGGGTAAGAAAATCACCATGTCAAAAATGCAGAAGGAGAAGAACCTTCAAGTCACATCTTTTAATGCCGAAGAATTTAACTCTCAAATTATACACTTGCAAGCTCAACTAGAAGTTGAGAAACAACATGAAAAGGAAGTTATTCAGGCCTTAAATGTTTGTTAAGATCAAATGGGGTGGGAAAGTTCGATTGAGCAAATGAGTTACACAAAAACTCACTAAACTTTGAATGTTTCTCAATAGTCTTTTCATGGTGTTGTCTTTGTTTTTGAGTTTATTTTATTGTTTTTAATTTTTTTCGTACTTTTTATATTATAATTCTTGTTTTTATGTTTTGTAGTTGTAATATTATTTTCGATTTTCGTATTATTTGAAAAAAGTTCGTGTGTGCTTCAATGTTTTTTTGAGAAATTTATATAAGATATTGGTACATTAACTTAGGTTTATATCTACATTTTAGAATTAAAAAATGATAGGTTATATCACATTCTTAGTGTACAAAACAAATATTTTTTTTAAGTGTTTACTTAATTCCCCTCAACCCAAATGTAGATATGCCCTACATATATTAATATTAAGTTTCTTTAATACAAACAATATTATCAAATAATAACAATGAGGATATAATGGTGCTTATTACGTTCGCTTCCAAGCACCTTCAAATTAGAAACGAATTTGTGACATTATGGTCTCTAAGGTCGACATTTTTCACCTAATCATTCCAGTCGGATTCATTTAGAGAAAAAATATTTGATGTAAAATACTTATTTGTATAAAATGATTACATAGTATTTATTCTTTAATAATATAAATATTATAAATTAAAATAATAAAATTAATTATTAAAATAAAACATCATTTCAATTAATTATTTATATTAAATAAATTATATTTTAACAAATAATTTATAGTATATTTTAGTTAATTTTATATTATAAATTAAAATCTCATTAATTATTTAGATTATAATAATAATAATATAAGTTTTCTATAATAAAATAATAATAATAGAAATAAATAATTAGACTATTATATTAATTATATAACTTTGTAAAATAGAATTTTATTATTAATTAAAAAAATATCAAGTAGTTCCTACTAATTTATAAAGAAAAGGTTATAAGATAACGATTAATCTTAATTAAATTTTGTTTTCGTATACAACAAATTGTTGTATGTGATAATATATTGAATAAAGTGATTATTATATTATAATCGCTTTATTAATTTTTAACCTTAGCGAATAAGTAAAAGTAATTGAAATACTAGATTCGAGTTTTAAAAATTTTATTATTTTTAATTTTAAAATTGTGATGAGGAATATATATAATTAAGAAATAAAATATGTTTGATTGAAATATATATATATAACAAAAAAATATAATTAATTTTAAAATTTATATGGGTGCATACGAGGTTTATGAAATACGAAACCAACATCTAGACCTGCAAAATTCATGAAGGTATGAGCTAGTCTCTAAAAAAGATTCTTAAACTAAGAAGCGATATTGTAGATCTTTATGACGTCCGGCTAGGGGACGAGAAAGACACTCTATTCTAGCATGACCCCTGGTTCAAAAACCAGCCTATCATCCACAATGAGGAGTTTCAAAATACCCGCATCAGAAGGGATTACACAGAAGCGAAAATCAGAGACATTAAAGACGGTAATTGGGACTCACTTCTAAGAAGAAATCCAGAAAGATAGAGGATACTTGATCATATAAGTAACATACAACTACACGACAGACCGGATATTCATGAATGGAAAGTTGAGGACAATGGAAAGCTGGTATTGAAGAAAATATGGGATGTAACACGGGAAAAAGCACAGAAAGTAGAATGGGCTCCTCTTGTATTGTCAACGAAGATTATCCCTAGACACCAGTTCATCCTATGGCTCGCCTTATGGGAAAGACTCAGCACTCGTGATCGTATCAACAAGTATATATGAGCATCTCGGACACGAACTGTCTTCTATGTAAAGGAAATGAAGAAACCATAGATCACCTATTCGGGAGTTGCTGTATTTCTTCAAAGCTTTGAGACAGATTCTATAAAAGCTTGGAGCTGATCAGTTTCCCTAGCGAATGGAATGAAGTCAAAGATGCATCACTACCTAAAGCCAAGAGAAATATATTTGCAACAAGCGTGTTCAAGTGCGGCTTTGGAGCATTGGTGTATAACATTTGGGAAGAACAAAATGCAAGGGTATATGACAGAACCCGCAGGAGCGTTGAAGAGTTATGAAAAGATATTGTATCGGATTGCAGTACCCTCGCGGGAACTTGGACAAGAATTCCAAGCATTGAGCAGAACTGAAATTTACCGTTTTTTAAACTCACTAGAATTGAAAGCATTGTAATCAGATAATTCATTTACGTTTTTAGCTTTTTAGCTTTTATTCAGAATGTTACGACTTCAAAATCATTCTAGGTCTGTCTTGAATGATCTCTTAAACTCGTGGTTTTTTTTCCCATTTTTGAGAATTTTTAATGAAATGACGCTAAGTTGTTTTTCCCCAAAAAAAATCACCATATCAAAAATGCAAAAGAAGAACATTCAAGTCACATCTTTTAATGTAGAAGAACTGAACGCTCAATTTATACACGTGCAAGCTCAACTAGAGGTCGAGAAACAACATGAAAATGAAGTGATTCAGGCCTTAAAAGTTTGTCAAGATCAAATAGGGTGGGAAAGTTCGATTGAGCAAATGATTTATCAACAACTCGAGCACCTTAAAAAGTCCTTGGAGAAGGTACATGCCATAGTGACACAAAAACTAACTCAGTTTTGAATGTTTCTCAATAGTCTTTCATGGTGTTGTCTTTGTTTTTGTGTTTATTTTATTGTTTTTAATTTTTGTGGTACTTTTTATGTTATAATTATTGTTTTATGTTTTTTAGTTGTAATATTATTTTCGTATTTTAATAAAAAAAAATATTTATGAAAAAAAACAATGATCACTTTAGTTTTATTGTCAAATTATTATGATTAAGTTTGATGTCTTTTATTAGAAAAATAAATATTTAATTCTAAAAAAAGAAAATGAAAAATTACAAAATACAATTATGAATAAAAGTTAAAAAAAATAGTATTATTTTATATATTTCATTATATTCTTTTAATACAATTAATTAGTAATATTTAAAGTAATTAAATAAATAATATTTTAACCAATAATTAAAAAATATATTTCAATTGAGTTTTTTATTATATTTAAAATCTTATTATTTATTTAACTTGTAAATAATGAATGGATATAGAATTTTAATTGGGCTTCAATGTTTTTTTAGAATTTTATATAAGATATTGATAGATTAACTTAGGTTTATATTTACTTTTTAAAATTAATAAATTATGAGGTTATGTAATATTTTTGACGTAAAAAACAAATATATATAATATTTTTTAAGGGTTTGTATGAGTTCCCTCATCCCTTACAGTTTGCTTCCAAGCACCTTCTAGTTACGAATTTATGAAATCTCGAACGTCAACATTTTCCACCTAATCAATCTACTCGGATTTATTTAGAGAAAAATATTTAATGTAAAATACATTATTTGGATAAATGTTTACATAGTATTTATTTTTTAATACTATAAATATTATAAATTAAAATAATTAAACTAATGATAAAAATAAAATATTAATTCAATTAATCATTATATTAAATAAATTATATTTTAACAAATAATTTATAGTATATTTTAATTAATTTTATATTATAAATCAAAATCTCATTAACTATTTAGATAATAATAATAATATAAGTTTTCTATAATAAAATAATATTAATAAAAATAAATAATAATAATTAAATTATTATATTAATTATATAACTTTGTAAAAAAATAATATTATTATTAATTAAAAAAATAGAGTACTTCTCTCTATTCATTTATAAAGAAAAGGTTATAAAAAAACTATTCATCTTAATTAAATTTGGTTGTACTGTGAATTGTTGTATGGGATAATATATTAAACAAAGTGACTACTATGTTATAATCGCTTTATTAATTTTTAATATTAGTGAATAAGTAAAAATAATGGAAATAGATTCGAGTTTTATGTTTCATCAAATTAAAATTTTCAGGTAATTTAATTATTTTTTATTTTAAAATTGTGGTGAGAAATATATAATAAAACATATTTGATTAAAATATATATATATATATATATATATATATATATATATAAATAACAAAAAAGTAATAATTAATAGATTTAATTAGCTACACATTTAAATATTTTCATTCATACACACTTAATCAATGCATAATATATTACATATCATTTCTATAATATGTAATTAGCTAATAATTGCGAAAACAAACAAATTGTGTAAAAAATTACCAAGTCAAAAATGCATAATGAAAAGATCTTTAAAAATATATTATCTAATGCAAACGAGAACAATTAATTAATGTTATACCCACGATCAACTAGCTGTACGTTACTCCAGCTCCACTTTCCTGTGAAGATCAGTACAACAGCCAGTTGCAACCAATTGATTAATGCCACGTAAGCACATATTCTTCCCACAACTTGTTTCTTGCAGGAATATCATAGAAGAATATTTGGCGCACTACCAGATTGGTACGACCACGATCCTGGTGCTCAGAGTCTGCTGTGTACTATGGAGGAGTTCCAATGGAAGCTCGCCACATGTCATTATAGAAGATTCGACCGTTAGTATCTGCTCTCTATTTAAAGATCTTCAAGGACAACGGAATAACTGCAGGACACACTTACTGGAATTACAGAAATCAATTGATCAATCTATACTCTGTGAAATACGCAATCTACGAAACTGCTTTCTTGCTTTACTGTGTATTTATCAAGAGAGAGTGTTAGAATCATAGGATTGTTTTAGCTGAGTTATATACTTCATTATATTGTAAGTTGAACATAGCCTGTTCTGTTCAACAGTGAACTAATCATGCAACTATATTTGATTCTAAGAAACGTATAGTGAATCATTCCGGTGGTTGGAAGAAGGCGTGACGTAGGAGAGTTTTCTCCGAACATCCATAAACAAACTGTTGTGTCACTTACATTCTGTCATCTTCTCATTCTTTGGTTCTTAGCTACAAACATGAGCAAACGTTTCCGCACTTGAATCGTTCAAGAGTTTGCTAGGATTTGTGAAGAATAAAAAGTGATTTGAATCTTTAACATGATTTCTATCAAACCGTTTTCCTGAAGCCGTCATAAATAGACAGACCCTAGTCTCTGTCGATTACGCCGATCCTATCAATTGGTATCAGAGATCTGTTTCTATTCTCAAGTTATCCCTAAGAATGTCGACCATAACCAAAGATGACAGTGCTACTGTTATCCCCACATTCTCTAGAGAAAACTATATCCTGTGGAAGAAGAGAGTTCGTGCTCATCTCTCCTCTCTCCATGACGACATGTGGAGTGTTATCACTGATAGTCCTATCAAGATTGATAAGGAGAAATCCGAATGGACCAGTGAAGATAAGAGAAAGAACAACCTCAACAACATGGCGTTAGATGTTCTGTACAGATCTCTTGATGATAGCATGTTCAACTACATCATCGAGTGTGATACTGCTAAGGAGATCAGGGACAGACTCACTCAAATGTGTGAGGGTAATGAGCAAACCAAAAAGAACAAGATTATGGTTGTCACTCAACAGTTTGACAATTTCAAAATGTGTCCTGGAGAAATAATGAACGAGTTCGACACAAGGTTCAACCAGATTGTCTCCACTCTATCTATTCTTGGCAAGACCTATAGCAACAAGGAACTTGCTACTAAGGTCATGCGTGCTCTTAAAAGAGAATGAGACATAAAGACAATGGCTATGAGGGAATCCAAAGACCTCAACATGATCTTGCTCTTCGATCTATTCGCTGATCTCAAGGCCTACGAGTTCGAGTTGAACTCTAAGATTGAAGAAGTTCAATCCACATCCATTATTATTGCCAAAGCGTTGGTGACCTCTGAAGAGCCTCCTCCCGCAGCTCAGCATCGATGATATGTCTCTCTTCGTGAAGAAGTTTGGCGACTTCATGAAGAAGAGCAACTCTAACTCAAGCTCTTCAAATACTAATGATAATAAGAAATCCAAAGTTAATGTGAAGTGTTATAAATGTGATATTTTAGTTCATTACCAATCGGAATGTCGGAAGCCGAAGCGTGAAGCATGAAGAGAAGAAAAATGACAATGAAAAGGAGCTGAAGGCTATTATGGCAGGTGACGGGAAGAACAGAAGAAACCACCGTGACTCGTACTTTTTATCCAGCGACAGTGATGAAGACGAGGTGGCTTGCTTCATGGTAAGAGAAGAAGAAAAAACGTAGGAAACTGAGGTATTTGATTTCTCTTCTGAAAAGTTTTCAAGGGAACAACTAGTAACTGCATTAGATGACATGGTCATAGAATACAGAAAGCTAGCAGAATCACTAAATGAAACAAAATCTTTATCCAAAGAGACTCAACCAGTTTTATCTCAAAATTCTGAATCAAATGTTTTTGAATAGAAAGTTGCAAATATCTCATCTGAGAATGAGATTCTCAAGGAACAGATTCAAACTCTTTCTGCTGAAAACAAAAGGCTAAACTATGTTGTTAGTGCTTGGACAAGGTTTGGAGAAGCTGTCAAATATCAAATTAGTCTGTTGAAACCTGCTGGATCTAGATCCGGTTTAGGATTTGATGGCAATGACCCAAACCGATCCTGCAAAAAGTCAAACTCAGCAACCAACAAGCTTAGTCCAATGAGCTTTGTTAAAGGGAGTTTAACTGATATTGAATCTGATCCTATTCACGAAGAAGTAGCTTTGAAGAATGAAATAACTTATGTTCCGCCGACTGTTAGCTGGCTGAAAAATAAGTTAGAAGAAGCTAACAAGTCTAGCAATCTAAAATCTGACTCAAAGTCAATGAGTTTTAAAAGAAAATCATCTTCAAAAGCTAACGGATTAATGGCTAGCAGGAAGGCGTATGCTATGTCAAAATCATACGCATTAATCACAACACAAAATTGGAAATCTATCAGAATATCTCAAATATGGATTCCTTAGGGACTAATTGATCGAGGACCCAATTGAATGTGGTACCAAAGTTTGTAAATAGTTTCTTGTGTAGGTGATGCAGGAGAGCTGCAGGAAGGAAGCATGGAGAATACTCTTCTTAGTATACATTTTAGAAGATCAACAATGGCCTTTGCCATTCTAGAGGACTAAGTGCTTTAATGTTTTAAAAGTATTTTTGGTCCTAAGGAACTCAAAACATTTGTTTATTCATTTTGCACATGAACAAAATGAGAGGGAAAACTTATTTTGGAAATAATGATACACTTAGACAAAAGGCCTTAATCGGTCTATTAGACGAGGTCGTCTAAAAGAAAAAGCATGTATTTAGACGTATTTTTGCTCACACTTTATGCATCTAAGTCTATGTGTCTTGGTTAATAACCTGCGCTGTTAGATGTACACGTCTAATAGACATTAGATGTTTTTACGTCAGGAGCAAGTGAATGCTCACAACTAACTAAACACACGTCTAATACGTAGTGTTCATGCGTAATTAGACGTCAACGTCTAATACACGTTAGACGTTTATGAAACACGTGATTAGACGCTTACGTCTAATAGTTCCATGCGTCTAATAGACATTTAAATCTCATAGATTGATGCAGTAAGAAAAAACGTCTAACTATGTACATATTAGACTGATCAAGGACAGTTCTTCCACGTGAGGTGATATCTTATTTTCCCGCTCAAACAGAAACATAGTCATCTCCGAATAACCTGAAGACACGTGTCTTTCAAGTTAAGAGAAAAAGACTAATATACCCTCAAAATAATGATGACTGATTGGAAATGACGTCTAATATTAATTGGCGGGCCATACACCTAGGAAAGATGACGGTTATACTATGCGACTCTTGAGAGTTTATAAAGGACATTCTGCATGAGATTGAAAAAGCTTTTTCTCTCTCAAGTTTTCAAAGAACCCTAGATTTCTTCGATTTTCTCTCTAAGAAACCTTTGTTTATCTTGTGTCTGTTCGCATTCTGTCAAAAATGGGAAACAAGAGAATCACACTTGGTCATTGTACTATGTAGGTTGATTTTCCTTCCGTCTACACGTTCGATCAACAAGATGTGGTCGAAATGTTCAGAACCCTTGAATATTCCGGTCTCGGGAAGTACCTTGGCGGGCCGTTCATTTTCCATGAAAAAGAAGTAAGGGAGTTCTTTAAATCGACAACGATGGTCGGCAATTCGATTGTTGCAACCGTGAATGAAACCGAAATCTCCTTCAACAATGCACTCTATGCGGAGTTCTTCGAACTTCTGTCGGAAGGAAACACATTCAACATGCATCTACCATCGGAAGTCACGACAGAGATGAAGACGGTTTTCTCCGCCGATGGCTCGGAGATTCGACTTAACGGGAGTAAGAAGGCTCTCAAACATTTGTTTATTTTGCTAAATGATGTGGTGGAGAAAGCGCTTCAGGGGAAGTGGGGTCTCTCCATTTATACAGTCAAGACCGTTTTGATTACATGTCGGCTATTTTAAAAGGGATACAGGTCAACTGTGCCTCAACTCTATACCAGAATCTTTGCTTTGCGATCAATCAGGAGAACAAGGAAAGTGTAAACTTTGCCGCTTAACTAAGTTGTTTGTTGGAACATTTGCGGGGTTCCCCATGGGGGATTTGGAGCCGATCAACTCTACTAGGGTGTTTACTATCTTCACCGTTGCCAACACCCTCATCTGAATGAAGAACAACAAAGAATATTTCTCAGGAGCATCAAGCTAACAGACAGGAGGAAGGTCTGTTACTCGTTCCAAACATCCAGTGGCCTCTATCCTGTCTACAAGAGCCAAAAGATCTAAAACCGTCAACGAATCAGAAGCTAGTTATACCAGTCTTAAGAGTTCTTTGAAGAAGGATTCTGGAATAGTCGTTTCCAGAGTCAGGAAAGATCCAGTCGAACATGCTGCCATTCCCATGTCTCCCTTGTCTCCAGCCGTGAGTCAGTTAAGAAAGTCCTCCAGGTCCTCTATTTCAAGAGGAGATAAATCAAAGGCGCCCAGGGCGTTTTAGTCTGAAAAATCATCATCAAAGGTAACTCCTTCCCAATCTCAGGCCGAAGTGCCTAAATTTAATGTTCCTGTGTTGGAACAAGACAAATCTGTTTTTATTCCTGTTGAGGAATCTACTGTCGGGCCAACTGTTGAGCTAGTTGGTCCAATCATTGAAAATTTTGACAGGGTTCTATCTCATGTCCGTCAACCCGATATCGTAGTTGCTAATGCTACAGTGTCTTAGGAACCAGAGAAATGTGCAATTCTTACCCTTGCTACTGGCGATGTATCAGAAAAGGCTCTTTCTATGCCAGTCGAAGAGCCTTATGTTCCAAATCCTGTCCCAACAGAGTCCTTAGTGACCGGAAAGATTGTTCCAGCCAAACCCATGCCGGGACTCTTTGTCAAACCCCTTTCTGCCCACAAAATTTTGCGTTCCACAAGATAAGCTGCTGGAATCACAATTGGGGAATCAAGGCATATTCCAAAGCCTGTTGAGGTGATTAGAAAAGGGAAGAATGTTGCAATCGATCCTAATGAGGATGTTTCTGAAGCGACCTGTATCGTCAATTTTATGATGGATCAGGACAACATTATTGCTACTGAAAAGATAGAGATTTTTGACACCTGGGTCTTGAACTGAATGTCTATCAAGTACGATGAGGTCATCAAGGGCAAAAGCATAAGCAGCCAATGGTTAAAGCTTGTAAGCAATGAGAAGAGAGCCTTGAAATGGGCCAAGACATTGGAGGTTTATGAAGCTCTTAAGAGAAAAAAGCTAGTTGAAGCAAATTTGAGAGGATGAGCTCTCTTTCCGATTCTGCAGGCCAGAAGAGCCAATTTCAACCCTCTTAAGAAGAGTGTTAATGTAGCGGAAAAAGCTTTGAAAAGATTGGACGAAATTATGGAGGATTACATTTCTACTGTCACCAGGTATGTTCATGGAGCAAACTACTCAGGGGCTAGTCCATTTGGAAGCTCTTCAGATGAAGGTGAACTTATGGATCTGTCTGATGATCTTATTGAAGATGAGAAAGTTGTTGCTCTTCTTGTAGAATTGGGAGGTTTTTCAGCTGAGGAAAAACGTCTAATGGCTCAACCCAGTATTGAGCAAACTGTGGAACCCGTTCAATCCAACCCGATTATCGAAGAAGAAGAAGTCGTTAAGGAACTCGTCCAATCTGTTATTAATCAGGAAGAGGAAGTGTTGGAGTCCCCTGTTCTCGGGGCAAAGGCATCTCCAGAGAAGAACGCTTAAATAAATCAGCTTGATGTTGCTAGATCTGAGGGGGAACCCTCAAAAGACAAGAAATTAGAAAAGAGTTCCTCATCTGAGGGGGAACAAGCCAAAAATGATGGAACTTCCAAGCCTCTACCATTCCCTAGTATTACTGCTGCAAATATTCATGATAATATTCTCCACCCTTATCATCATTCAAAAGATATGTCCGATAAGGTTCACAAGGTATGTGAAGAAATTTTGGAAGATGAAGAAGAAGAAAAGTCTGATAGTGAGTCAGAGAAGGATGGACCCGAACAGTCCATGCAAGTTTTCACTCATATTAGTCTCATTCAGACCGCTCCAGCAGATTCTCAAGAGATTTCATCTAATGAAGGATCATCTGCTGACGGTACAGAGCTTATGAAGTCCATGACAGCATTGATGACAACTCTTCAGAGGAATATGGTTGTAATGGAATCCAATATGGTGAAGATTTTGAAGACTCAAAAAGAAAATAAGGAAGAATTTGCTGATCTTCTTAAGACTCATAATGAGATTTAGCAGACACTGAAGAAGAACACGTACGAGGTTCATATCGCCAACAAGTCATACTCCAAATTTGAAAAGAACTTCTTTAAACGACAAACCGAGATACTCGACTGCGAAAGGGAAAACAGCGTTGAGATGCATAATAAAGTTATGGATGGAATTAGCTTGATTCGAGATCAGATTGTTTAAATTCAACGTAATATGAGCCGAGATGATGCTGATAGGAGGCTGATTCCTTTGCAAGGAGGAGTCAAGCTGAAGAAGATGCTAAGGCTGCTGCCGAGAAAGAGAACAAAAATCTTATTATTCAAGGTGAGGACTATAGCGAAAGAAGAGGTGGTGGTATTTCAATTTGGACCAGGTCCAAGCGAAATCCAACCAGTGATAATAGAGACAAACCAATCAAGAGATGCAGAGGTCGCAACAGTGATCGTGGTGGTAGAAGCACTAAAGGCGATCGTGGTGGCCGAAGTGGTGAAACGGGCCGTGGTGGTCGTTCTCTCCCTCTTTTTCACAACTTACTGACTGGTGAAGAACTCAGCTATGAAGGATCTCGCTTCCCAATCGACCCACTCATAAAAAGGGAAGAACAATAATCTCCTTTCTATGAAACTATCTTCTATTAGTTTATGAACTTGGTTCTTTGAATTCTGTTTCTGAATACTAGATTCTTTGGAAACTGTTTTTTTAAGATGGGTGAACAATTTTAACTCTTTCTTTTATATGATGGATGCTTATTTTGTTACCTATGAAAAGTTTTAACATCATCATCAAAAAGTGGGAAATTGTTAGGTCAAATTATTTTGACTAAGTGTCAAAGTATTTTGACTATTGGAATTTTGATGATGAGTGTGTATAAAACTTAATTTATGCCGTCTAATCGTTTTTGGTGTAGGTGTATCGAAAACATGTTATATTAGACTAAGTCTAAATGGGATTCATTAGACTGATTGACAATTAGATGCATACGCTGTTAGACGTGCAGTCTAATAGATACGTAGTTAGACGTGCAGTCTAATAGACGTAGTTAGACGTGCAGTCTAATACTGACAAGATTGTTTTATCAAGTAATGGAGATACTCTAAGCATTCCATTAGTTATGTATCAACGTTCCAACAAAAATACTTGTATGCATCAAAATCCACAGGTTCACGGGGGGACATGGATTAAAAAAGGGCAAATTTTAGCGAATGGTGGGGCTACACTTGGTGGCGAACTAGCTTTGGGGAAAAATTTATTAGTAGCTTATATGCCATGGGAAGGTTACAATTCTGAAGATGCAGTACTTATTAATGAACACTTGGTATATGGAGATATTTATACTTCGTTTCATATACGGAAATATGAAATTCAGACGCATGTGACAAGCCAAGGCCCTGAAAGGATCACTAACGAAATACCGCATTTAGAAGCCCATTTACTCCGCAATTTAGGCAAAAATGGAATTGTGATGCTGGGATCTTGGGTCGAGACGGGTGATATTTTAGTAGGTAAATTAACGCCTCAGATGGTAAAAGAATCTTCGTATGCTCCAGAAGATAGATTATTACGAGCCATACTTGGCATTCAAGTATCTACGTCAAAGGAAACTTGTCTAAAACTACCTGCGGGTGGTAGGGGTCGAGTTATTGATGTGAGATGGATCCAGAAAAAAGGGGGTTCTAGTTATAATCCAGAAACTATTCGTGTATATATTTTACAGAAACGTGAAATCAAAGTAGGTGATAAGGTAGCTGGAAGACATGGAAATAAAGGTATCGTTTCAAAAATTCTTCCTAGACAAGATATGCCTTATTTGCAAGATGGAAGACCTGTTGATATGGTCTTCAACCCATTAGGAGTACCTTCACGAATGAATGTAGGACAGATATTTGAATGTTCGCTCGGATTAGCGGGAAGTCTGCTAAACAGACATTATCGAATAGCGCCTTTTGATGAGAGATATGAACAAGAAGCTTCTAGAAAGCTAGTGTTTTCTGAATTATATGAAGCCAGTAAGCAAACCACGAATCCATGGGTATTTGAACCGGAGTATCCAGGAAAAAGCAGAATATTTGATGGAAGAACGGGGGATCCTTTTGAACAACCTGTTATAATAGGAAAACCTTATATCTTGAAATTAATTCATCAAGTTGATGATAAAATCCATGGGCGTTCCAGCGGACATTATGCACTTGTTACACAACAACCCCTTAGAGGAAGGGCCAAGCAAGGGGGACAGCGGGTAGGAGAAATGGAGGTTTGGGCTCTCGAAGGATTTGGTGTTGCTCATATTTTACAAGAAATGCTTACTTATAAATCGGATCATATTCGAGCTCGCCAGGAAGTACTTGGTACTACGATCATCGGAGGAACAATACCCAATCCTGAGGATGCTCCAGAATCTTTTCGGTTGCTTGTTCGAGAACTACGATCTTTGGCTCTGGATTTGAACCATTTCCTTGTAATCTGAGAAAAACTTCCAGAGCAGTCTAACAGACGTAGTTAGACGTGCAGTCTAGCGGATGCGTAGTTAGATGTGCAGTCTAACGGATGTGTAGTTAGACGTGTAGTCTAACAGATGAGAGTTAGATGTGTAGTCTAACTCCTTCAGATTAGTATGAAGAGAACCGTAGTTAGACGTGTAGTCTAACTCCTTCAGATTAGTTTCAAGGGAAATGTAATTAGACGTGTTGTCTAATCCCATTAGACGAGATGGTCTAATGGATCTTGCTATTAGACGAGATGGTCTAATTTCATTAAACGAGGTCGTCTAATTGAAAAACGTCTAATGCCATGCTTAAAGCAGTTCCTTGAAGCTAGCACCCGTCTATCCATGATCAACTAGCTGTACGCTACTCCTGCTCAACTTTTCTGTGAAGATCAATACGATAGTCAGTTGCAACCAATTGATTAATACCACGTAAGCAAATATTCTTCTCACTACTTGTTTCTTGCAAGAATATCCTAGAAGAATATTTGGCACATTACCAGATTGGTACGGCCAAAATCCTGGTGCTCAGAGTTTGCTGTGTACTATGGAGGCATTCCAATGGAAGTTCGCCACGTGTCATTATGGAAGATTCGACCGGTGGTACCTAATATCTATTTAAAGATCTTCAAGGACAACGGAAGAACTGTCGGACACATTTACTGGAATTATAGAAATCAATCGATCAATCTATACTCTGTGAAATACGCAATCTACGGAACTACTTTCTTGCTTTATTGTGTGTTTATCAAGAGAGAGTGTTAGAATCAAAGCATTGTTTTAGCTGAGTGATATACTTCATTATAGTGTAAGTTGAATAGAGCCTATTCTGTTCAGTGAGCTAATCGTGCAACTGTATTTGATTCTAAGAAACGTATAGTGAATCTTTCCGGTGGTTGGAAGAAGGGGTGATATAGGAGAGTTTGCTCTGAACATCCATAAACAAACTGCTGTGTCACTTACATTCTGTCATCTTCTCATTCTTTGGTTCTTAGCTTCAAACCTGAGCAAACGTTTCCGCACTTAAATCGTTCAAGAGTTTGCAAGGGTTTGTGAAGAATAAAAAGTGATTTAAATCCTTAACAGGATTTCTATCAAATAGTTTTCCCGAAGCCGTCATCAATAGCCAGATCCTAGTCTCTATCGATTACGCCAATCCTATCAGCCTGCTTGTTCATTATTCAATCACGCTTACTCTCTCTCTTACATTCTAACTGTTCTTGCTCTCAATTTACTCTACATCCTTAAAACTCTTTTCAAAATCTCAATATGGGACGTGATAGTGCACTCTTTGTCCATATGATTCAGGTCGATTTCGAGGAGATTCAATAAAACAGAACGGAGGAGGTTCAAAGGCTGATGGATTTAATCAAGAACTCGGGGCTGGAGTTCTTCCTTGGAGGACCTTTCGTCCTACATCAAGATGAAGTTATGGTGTTCTTCGAGAATGCCAAACTCCAGAAGAGGATCATCCATGCAATAGTGGGAAGTAACAACTTCCAGATCACAGAGGAGATTTTTGTACAGGCCCTTCGTCTTCCAACAGAGGGGCGGGACTTTCTGTCCAACTTATCAAAAGAGGCGGCTTTGGAGATTCAGAAGAAGATCTACAACTCGGATGAACTAGTAGAGTTCACCGCAAAGAAAAGTACCTTAAAATTCGAATGTCGGATACTACTCGACATCATCGTTAAAACCATCCAAGGAAAATGAAGTAATTTCGACAATCTTACCCAGTCCAAATTCGAAATGATGGCCGGAATTATTCGCGGCGACAAAATAAACTAGGTCGGTGCCCTGTTTGAAATTCTATGTGAGATGGTGGTTGGGAAGAAGGATCGGTCCTTAGGATATGTGGTGCAGATAGGCAAGATTATGACCCACCTTCCGATTCCAATAACTCTGGGTACTGTCCTCCCTAAAAATAAAATTCTTAATTCTTTGAATATTAGGAAGATGATGAATCGATCTGGAAAGGTTAAGGCACCAAGAGAGAGGGCACCGAAAGAAACTGAATTGAAAGCTAAGAAGCATAAGGATAAAGAAACCAAGGAAAAGGCAAAGAATGGAAAGAAGTCAGTGGCTGAGAAATAGGTTAGTCAGTCAACCGACACCGAAAGAACACCCTCTGGATACCCTTCGGGTCGGCCAACCACGCGACATCTCCTAATCCCACTCCCGTTGAGGAGGTTCCTATTTCCAATCCGGCTGATGAGTAGATTCGCGTCGAACCTGTTCAAAACTCGAAAGTTCCTCCTACTCTTGAGGAATCATCGGCCAACATAACCGACCGATCTAAATAAAAAGAAGCTTCTAATCCTGAGTTAAGTACCCCTAATCCAGATACTACCTCTATACCTAGTACATCCGATATTCAACATGTTGGGCTTGCGGCTTTAGAGGTCCAATAGAGAATGTCAGAAATTATTGATAATGTTGTAGAAGATATCAATCGGTTGGATGAAACTGATGTGACGAGTAACCAAGTTGAGACCGGTCAGACAGCTGAAATTGACCGGGAAGACAATGGTGAGAAAGCCAATGAGACGGCTATAAGAAATGCTGAACAAACCGACGAGACGGTAAAAGAAAATGAAGAAGAGAGGTTGGGTGAACACTCTTCGGCACATGAGAGTGCCCATACCGGTGGAGGCCCAACCGGTCCGGTTGGTGAAGAAAACCTTTCAATCGGACATGATCAAAATCCAACTAAGGAGGAGACGGCTAAAAATACAGTCATTCCGAAATCTGAAATTCCGAACTTTAAGATGACTAATGACAGGGCCGATGAAATTTTTGATGGCGTCCTCAAAATGGTTGCGAAAGACGCTCATGATCTATCAATCTCGTTCTATGAACGGTAGAGACTAAGGATTGAAACATTATTTAAGGACATGCTCCTAGGTCATTCCGAAGCCGACAGGTGGTCCATGTTAATAAACTTGGACAGATAGGTGACCGAGCTCGCCAAAACTTCATCCATAGCGTTGGCCATGTGAAAGGCAACGTTGATAGAAACCAACGCAAAATTAAAAGTACTAACCTCAACAATGGAAATCGCCTATCAAAATCATAAGGTTAATGGTGGAGTACCTGGGTAGATAAGAGCGTGTTAGATGCACTGGAATCGGTTATGGAGAGACTTCAAGCCGATATAAAGAGGATGGAGGAAGAAACCGAGAGGAATGTTGCAATGTACTACACTCCGGTTGAAGAGGGTGACCGACACGGGAAAAAGCCTGAACAAACAATTTTTGAGGTCGGTTAATCATCCAGACCAGCAAGGGATGAACATGAAGAAAGAGAACCGAAATCTCCTTCTACGTCCCAAGAAAATGATGGAGCAACGACTTCTCCATCCACCGCAAATTTCCAAGGCAAGGACACAACTGTTGATAAATCTCCATCGGGTAAGTCTACAAACACTCCAAGATAGACCGACCCTACTCTATCGTTATCGGTTCATTCTACGCCTCTGGCCCAACATCAAGTGTTTCATTTTCAGATGAAATGAAGGCGTTCATCCAGAAAACGGTTCAGGATTCCATAGCCTTGTGGTAGGCATCTCTAGACGCTAAGGTTTCATTGTGGAACGCATCCTTGGCAGCTAGGGCTTCTTCAACTGAGTCTAAAATTGAAAATGTTGAAAAAGTCATATCTCAAACACTTGAGATGGTGCAAGCCATGTCGGTCCAGATAGATGAGTTGGCAAGAGTCAAAGTCGTTGCCAACGAAGAACAAATCCGAAGAGATGAAGAAACGACCAGAAAGATTCTGACTGATGAGGAGGAAACGGTTCGTCTAGCCAAGGAAACCGTACTTATTGATGCACAGTTAGCTCAGAAAATTCAAGACGACGAGGATAATCTTGAAGTGGCTGTACAAGCAAATGATGATGCGGCTAGAAACATTCAGCAACAAGATATCCTAGTCGGGGCAAATGAAGAAATGAAACGGACATCCACTCTGATTGCCAAAAAGACAAGGGCTCAAGCAAAGAAAAGAAAAAGAGAACAAGCAACAACAGTTCTAGTCGGTGCCGCACAGACAAATATTCAGACGACTGCGATTCCAGTCGGTCCTTTCAATTATCCAACCGCTGAAGAAGAAGAGGAAGATGTTGTAGCTCTAAATCCAAGAAAGCGCCGATCTGCAATTTCCACCACACTGATTTCACCAGTTACAATTCAATCTGTCTGCTCAAGTGCCCGGTCAAATCAAGGAACTAGAGCGGACGCGGTCGAACAATTTATGCAAAGTCAGATCCTCACCATTCCAAGGTCATGCTCAACCGATGAGACATCAACAGTCGGCTAGATTCTCAGGTCAACTGGATGGGAATTTCGAAGATCCCACTACTCTAGGAACGGGTTTCGTATATAGATGGGACCACGACATGGTCAATAAACCGGACAAAGGGGGCCAATAATATCTTAACCTTAAGCTTTCCATTTCAAATATTTATATATAGTGTCTTATAATTGTAACTTATGATATTTTAGAAATTTATATTATTCGGTTTAAGCCTATACATATAATATGACTTACGATTATTTTTTTTTGGAAATTATGACATTTTTTTTGAAAAATATCAAAAAGGGAGAAATTGTTAAGTATATAAAAAATATTTCATACAAAATTCTTTCCCAAATAAAGTTTTCCTTCAATCAAACTGATTTTCCAAAAACTGGCCAAATAAATAAAAGTTTTTTTCAAACCGGCCATCGATTACAGGGTTTTGAATATTTAACTTAAATAATCAAAAAGGGAGAAATTGTTAGAAAAACTAGATAGTTAATTAATAAGTAATTAACTATCTAAAAGAACTTAAAGTAATTCAACTCTATGTGCAGGTACATACCTTCAACCTGGCCGGTCAAATTTATTCTCCCGAAACAGGATAAACCGAAACAACTTACTCATATCATCAGAAGACCGGTTCGGATAGAATTCAGGACCGGTCAATCTATCAACCGACATGTGTCCGGTCAGACCAAATTCAAAGTGCAACATATATTTTCACCGGACAGTGTTAGATCAAAACATGGATACAAAGGTAGTTGACATGTCGATACAAACATATATTCTTCAGAATGTGCAGAGGAAGATCTTCAAAGGTTCAGACTGCATCATTTGTATTCTGAAACAAGTCCTCTGATTAGACTGAAGGAAACTATCAGATGAATAATTACCGGATTTTGTATAAATCCAGAAGCAACCTCCAAACAGCAGACATCTGGCCAATATACAGTTGCCAAGTGTATAAAAACACAAACGTACAAGTTACCTAATTCAAGCTGGCACGACATCATCATTTGGGAAGCTTCCACCAGATTTCTAATCCTTTGATCAATCATCGAAGAGAGATAAATATGACCGTTGTCATATTTTCACTATAAAAGGAAACTAAAAGGCTGAAGAAAAGCCTCTTCTTCGACCCGATTCTTGTGTTCATCTAAACTTTGAACTCTAAATCTTGCGAATATATTTTGATAAATCTCCAAAGCTATTGAGTGATAAGAACAAACTGAAAAGTTCTGTGTATTTACATCATTTGTAAAAGTGGATTACAATATTGTGTGATTGTTGTAAAGTGAACATCGAGCATTAAGTAAGACTCAATCGTGTATTGTATTGTGTTGTTAATTATTCCTTAGTGAATATTCTTCTCATTGTTTGAGAAGAAGGGGTGACGTAGGAGTTTTACCTTCGAACATCCATAAAATTTGTATGGTGTGTTCTTTACTTATTTTCGGTCACCAAACCAACCGAACCGACTTCCCATCATTCTAACCGATCCTTCTCTACTCTCCTCTTTAACCGATCCGTGTGTGTTGCTTCAGGCTAAAACAAACATTTCCTCCCTTGAACTCAATTCAAGAGTTTGTGATAGTTTGTGTAGTGTTAAGACCAATGTTAGTTCTTAACTAGATTATTGCCAACCGTTGTGTGTGTTTTAAGCGGTCTCCCTTTAGTCGGACCCTAGTCCCCTATCGGCGATCCCGATCCTAATAGTTTGTAAATTCAGTTCCTCTATCACTTCTAATGCTATTTATTCGTATTGATTTCTAATTTTTTAATCTTCTAAGTAGTTTAATCAATTATAGAGTAGCTATATTTTTAGAAACCAAAAATATCACCCAAGTGAATCTAGAGTAATCATTAATAACAACCATAGTATAATGCATATCGCCTAGGCTTGTGACCTTAACCGGTCCAAATAAGTCCATATGAAGCAATTCTAAACATCCGTTAGATAGATAACTCCCTTTAATTTTAAAAGTTGCCTTTATTTGTTTCCCCGTTTGACATGAAGAACATACTTTATCTTTTGCAAAATAACATTAATGTTTTTGAAGTTCAAGTGGTTTAACCGTTTATGCCAAAGTCAGTTTAAATCATTTTTAGCTATCATGCAGACCGAGTTTTAAGTTTTAGTTTTCCAGTCTACTTTGAAAGATTTCTTAACCTATATCCGGTTAATAAAATGCTACATTAAGAATTCTTAACTAAACATGCATGTTTGTGAAATTCAACCGTATATCCTACATCACACATTTGATTAATACTTCGCAAGTTAAAATGCAAGTTTTCAACAAGAAGTACATTATTTATAGTTATGTTGCCATGGACAATCTTACCCTTGCCCACAACTCTACCTTTAGAGTTATCTCTGAAAATGATCATTGTAATGGCTTCCTGAACAATATCGGTTAACAGCCTGCAGTTTCCGGTCATATGTCTGGAACAACCGCTGTCCAAATACCATTCCGAGTTTCCTAATCGCTTGTTCTTCTTAATATGCAAAAATAAATATTTACACCTATTTGGTACCCACATTTACTTGGGTCCGTGGTTGATTAGTCCCTTGGGAATCCATACTTTAATTAGTCGGATGACTTTCCCAGTAGTGGTTTTAATTATTTCACTAGTACTTGGCTTGACATCTCTTTGTCTGCCAGTGAATACCTCATTGTGTCATGGTGGTGAATGTTAATTTGTTCTATATGAATGTTTACCGATTTCTTTTCTCACCGACCGGTTGGCTTTCATTCTCTCAGGATGAAGCCATTTAGCTGTGTCGGTTAGACTTACATATTTAATTTTATTATCCAGTTATGTGTCATGATCTGTCTCAGTATCGGTTGAACTACTCTTAACAAAGCTTATGAATGGAAGCTTGTTCTTGTTGAGATTCAACTCTTTGGAATGTTTCCGTTTAGCCAATTTACCGTCTTTATATCCAAGGGAAAACTTGCATTTGGGATGTCTTTGGTAGGTAGACATCTGTCTTACAACTTCACTGGACTTCTTTCAAGCATCCATGATATATTTAGATCTTTCATTTTCTTCAGCTAAGGATTGAACTGTCTCCTTGAGCTTCTCATTCTCATAGGATAGTTCAATCATTTCATTGGTCTTGGTTCCACTCGACTCACCGGTTTGGAAGTTACTCGGTTGATCGGTGTGAACATTCAGCTAGGTTGGTACAAGTGCAGACAGGTTCTTGAACTCAATGACCATGTCATTCAGTGCAGTGACCAGATCTTTTTTAGTAAACTCTTCAGAAGAGAAATCAAATACTTATTCCTCCTTAGCCATGAGGCAAGGGAATCATTCGTCATCGATTTCTGAGTCGGTATGAGCCCAAAATCTCCCACTATCGTCGGTTATCAATGCCTTCTGAACTTCCTTGTTTTCACCAGATTACTGATGTTCACCCCTTTGGTTGTTGTCAGTCAGTCTTCGGTCATCTCTTCTTAGTCTTCTTCACTCCGACCTTTAGTGACCTAAAGCATTACAATTAAAACATCTAACGTTAAATTTATCACCGTAGTTGTAGTTGTAGTTGTTTGATTATTGATTATTCTTTATGAATTTTCCGAATTTTCTCGCATGCATAGCCATCGCATCCTCAATAAACTGTTCAGCGGTTTGACCTGGTGACAGGACGTTTGGTTCAAAGGATGTCACCAAAGCTATGGTTGCGGTTAATGTTGAGGCTTCATCTTCGATCCGAGATCTCATCTCAAACTCGTATGCCTTCAAGTCTTCAAACACATCGTGCAGTTTCATTTGTCCGAGGAAGTTAGATTCTCGCATCACCATGGTTTTTATGTCCCAAGCACTAGGAAGAGATCTTAATGCTTTGACAATAGTTTCCTTGTTGTCATACTTCTTTCCAAGTGTAGATAACTCATTCACCACATTTGTGAACCGATCATTAAACTCCTTCATGGTTTCACCTGGCCTCATTTTGATATTCTTAAACTTCTGAGTTGCCTCCAGTATTTTGTTCTTTCATTTCCCTCATGAAGTTGAGTCACCGTTTCCCAGGCTTTCTTTGCAGTCATGCAATCTCTGACTTTCATGAACGTGTTTCTGTCTAGAGATTTGAAGATATGCCTCATGCAATGGTTGTCTAGGTTGTTTCTTCTCCTACCTTCAGCTGTCCATTCACCTTTCTCTTTCTCGATCTTTATCGGACCTTCTTTAAAGATGGTCATCATTTTATCATCCATGGTAATCAGATGTAGATACATCTGAATCTTCCAGTCGAAAAACGCCTCATTTTCTAGCAAAGGGGGCTTCTCATTGTGAGTCATGTTTTCCATCTTTGTGTTGCTTGAGTGTTGTGACAAGCTGCTCTAATACCACTTGTTAGGATCGTGATCGCCGATAGGGGACCGGGGTCTGGCTAAAGGAGACCGCTTAAAATACACACAACGGTTGACGCTAATTCGGTTAAGAATTAACATCAGTCTTAACACTACACGGACTTTCACAAACTCTTGAACCGAGTTTAAGGGCGGAAATGTTTGTTTCAGCCTAAAGCAACACACACGGATCGGTTAGAATGAGGGGAAACCGGTTCGGTTATTTTGGTGACCGAAAATAAATGAAGAACACAAGACATAGATTTTATGGATGTTCGGAGATGAAACTCCTACGTCACCCCTTCTTCTCAAACAATGAGAAGGATATTCACTATGGAATATTCAACCACACAATACAACACACAATCGAGTCTTATTTTCTACTCGATGTTCACTTTACAACACTCACACAGTATTGTAATATACTTTTACAAATATGCAAATACAAAGAACTTTTCAGTTCGTTCTTATCCTCAATAGCTTTGTACATTTCTCAAAGTATGTTCGTAAGATTCTGAATCCTGAGCTAGAGAGTCAGCGCAAGAAAAAGGTCGAAGAAGATATTTTTCTTCAGCCCTTTAGCTTCCTTTTATAGTTGAAATATGACAACGGTCATATTTCTCTCTCTTAAATGATTGGTCAAAGGATCAGCAATCCGGTGAAAGCTTCCCAAATGATAATTGCGGGCTAGCTTGAATTAGGTAACTTGTACGTTTGTGTTTTTGTACACTTGGCAGCTGTTCATTTGCCGGCTTCCTGTTCCTTGAAGGTTGCTTCTGGATCTGTACCAAATCTGGGAACTGTTCATCTGACAGCTTCCTTCAGTCTAATCAGCAGACTTGTTGCAGAAGACAAGTGACGTAGTCTGAATCTTTGAAGATCTTCCTCTGCACATTCCGAGGAATATATGTTTGCATCAACACGTCAACTGCCATTGTATCCATATTTTGATCTTGTTTTGATTTAACACTGTCCGGTGAAAATATATGTTGCTCTTAGAATTTGATCTGACCGGACACATGTCGATTGGTGACTTGATCGGTCCTGAATTCTAGCCGAGCCGGACTTCCGAGAATATGAATAAGTTATTTCGGAAGAATAGTTTTGACCGGCCAAGTTGAAAATATGTACCTGCACATAGAGTTGAAATTTAATTAAGTTCTTTTAGATAGTTAATTACTTATTAATTAACTTATCTAATTTTTCTAACAGTAACAGTCAGTCTTTCCTTTGAACAATGATAGATATAGATCTTCACATTATTTGAGACTATTTCATTTTTCACATGATTATATTCATGCTTATATGACAAACATTGTCCAGTTATCTCATGTTGACTGGAAAAATGAAATTACCGAATTTATAGTGTAATTAATCGGTTGGCTTTTTATATAGATAAGTTATTCTGTTATGAAGAAATACCGCTTCTGCTTGAAGAAGAAAATTGTTAGGCGGCAGTTATTGAGTTTATAAAATAATCAATCTTTTATATCCGATTCACTTAGGCCGCTTAATTTATTTATAGTTATTTCGGGAAAGTAGTTTAGTCAATATCAACCGGAGACAACTGTCCGATTTTATATACTTGATTTTCTTTCTTTCTGATCTTTTATGCACATAACAAATGCATGTTAAAGTCTAACCGGTTTTTAACAAGAATACAAATATTTGAAAGATCTGAACAGTTTTATAAAAGATGTCGAGAGCATGATTTGAGAAGCGCCAGCTTCTCCTTGAGATCATCCCCGATTTTTCATGCATGCAAGTCATGAGAAAATATTGTTTTCTAGAATTATGCAACAGCATCTAAGGAATAAGTTGACCGCTATCAGCAAGTCCCAAAATAAAACTAAAATAAGAGAACTTAGCTTCCTGTAGTGGCTTTGTGAAGATGTTGGCCACTTGATGTTCGGTTGAGACATACTCCAACTGGATATGCTTCTACTGCACATGCTCTCAGATGAAGTGATGCTTAATGTCAATGTGCTTGGTTCTCGAATGCAATACTGGATTATATATTATCGCTATTACACTGATGTTGTCACAGAAAATTGGAGATTCCTCAGTCGTAATACCGAAGTCCCTTAGTTGTTGTTGAATCCATAGAAGTTGAGCACAGCAGCTGCCGGCTGCAAAATACTCTACTTTCGCTGTTAAAGTTGCAACTGATGTTGTTAGGATCTAGGTCGCGGATGGGGAACCGGGGTCTGGTCGGTTTAGTACTTTCACTCAATGGTTGGTGCTTAATCCGGTTAGAGATTAACACCGGGTTTCAATACTACACAAACAGTCACAAACCCTTGAACCGAGTTCAAGTGCGGAAGTGATTTGTTTCAGGTTGAAGCAACACGTACACAAGATGAATAGAGATAGGTTTGGATAAAGTCGGTTTGGAATTTAGTAGGTCGGTTTGAGGTTAAGTAGATCGGTTGGGGTGATGTTAATCGGTTAGTATAAATCGGTTAAAACGTAGAGCCGGCAGAAAGTAAATAACAAGACAGATTTTTATGGATGTTCGGAGATAAAACTCCTACGTCACCCCTTCTTCTCGAAACCGCGAGAAGAATATTCACTAAGGAATACACAAACACAATATCCGATCGAGACTTATTTACTGCTCGATTAACACTCGTACAATTCTCACCGAAATTGTAATCTCACTTCAAATGCACACTTAAACTTTGAATCTTGTAGAGAGAGATAAACTTGTAATTAATAACTCTTAGAACTTGTAGCTGGTGGAACTGGTAACTGTATTTACTCCTCTTCAGCTCCTTCTTTTATAGGTGAAATGTTCCAACGGTCACATTTCTTCTCCTTAAATCTGATTGGTTGAGCAGAGGTTCAATGTTTCAGACCTAGCGGTTTAGGCTTCCAATGCGTAGGTCAAACCGGCTAGGTTTGTCTTTTACTTAATATAGCAACTTTCGGTTGGACAATTGCCTGCACCTGGAAGGTTGCGCCTCTGACTTATCCCAGAGTGGAAAGATCTCTTTAGGCGATCTTATGCAGCATGTAGTGTATCACCGGACTTGTATGGATATGGAAATGTTATAGTCTGTTCCTTTGGTATCATCTTCCGCAGATACTCAAAGTATCTGTTTGCACCGATTTGTAAATTGTACTTAATTTGATAGTTCTGACTTCTTTCTCTAAGTGGCTTTTTCCTCAGTTTTTCCGGTTGGATGCATTTCGGTTTAGGATGTCTACCAGTTGTTCATAGCTTCAGGTTAACCGGATATCTTTCCGGTTTTTGATACATCCTCTACTTCTTCATCTAACCGGTCTTGTCTTCTTGACCACTCAGATTTTTGACCGATCATGGTTCTTAACCGTTCCTGCACAGTGAGTTTATTTTTGTTAAGTTCTTGTTTTACCGGTCTAATTTATCTAACAATTTCTCTTTTTTGATTATTTTATTTAAAATATTCAAAATTATGTAAGAAGTAAATTGTAGGCCGGTTGTTTTAAGAGTTTCTTTGCCCAGATTTTTGGAAAAGACTTAGAAAATTTTTTACACTGGCCGAGAGAAGAAACCGAACTCTCAAGGAAGCCGCAAGGTCCATGATAGCTGATTCGGGTGTCGCTCTAAAGTTTTGGGCTGCAGCTATTAATACTGCATGTCATACACAAAACCGATCTATGATCAACAAACGGCTTAAAATACCGTTTGAAGTATACTATGACAGAGTTCCTACCATCTGATATCTTAGGATCTTTGGTTGTAAATGTTACATTCACATCAACGACAAACATTATTTGACCGCTTTTAATGTTAAATCCGATGTCGGGATAATGCTGGGTTATTCGGCAGTTAGTAAAGCATATAGAGTATACAACACTAGGACCTTAACTGTTGAAGAATCTTCGCATGTTATTTTTGATGAATCGGTTGAAAGCAATACCGCTTCACCCTTTGATCTACATAATCGGTTTGAAAATTTAAATATTCAATCTGATGATGAAGACGAGGTTCCTGTTTTTTTAAGGTTTATCTATGATCAAGCGGTTAATACTGAAACTCAACCGGATCAAGCTGCTCCACAGTAGGATGTTGACAACATAGAGTTTATTGAGGAAATCGGTCGTCTTGACTCTATTCAACTTACCGATATGTCTAATCTTAATCAAATAACTGGTCACTTGGGAGATATTACCGGACCGAACCTCAAAAGGAATAAATATCATCCTCCTGAGCTTATAATAGGTAATCCCTCATCACCCTCCCGAACTAAGCATCAACTTTTGGAAGAATATGAAAATTCGGCTTTCATATAAGAAATTGAGCCGAAAAAGGTAGATGAAAAATTGTTAAATCCCGATTGGATCTTAACAATGCAAGAGGAATTGAACCAGTTTGAGAGGAATAAAGTCTGACATTTAGTTCCAAGACAGAAACATCAATCGGTTATAGGAACAAGATTGGTGTTCAGAAATAAACTCAATGAAAATGGTTTGGTTACGAGGAACAATGCCAGATTAGTGGCCCAAGGATATAAACAGGAAAATGCATTGAATTTGAAGAATCATTTGCACATGTGGCTAGACTTGAAGCCATCAAAATTTTTCTTGCCTTTGCGGTTTTCAAAATTTTCAAAGTATTTCAAATGGATGTTAAAAGTGCATTTTTAAATGTTGAGTTAAGTGAAGAGGTTTATGTTGAACAACCTCCCGGTTTTAAAAATCCAGAATTAATTAGTCATGTGTATCGGTTGGATAAAGCCATTTACGGTTTAAAACAAGCTCCTAGAGCTTTGTATAATACTTTAACAAGATTCTTATTCAATCATGATTTTACCATAGGCTCGGTAGATAAAACGTTGTTTAAATTTGATAAAGAAGGGACATATCTTACTTATTCAAATTTACATGGATGACATAATTTTTGGCTCAACCGATTCTAAGTTATGTGACAAGTTTTCAAAAATGATGACCAATAAATTTGAAATGATTATGATGGGGGACTTGAGTTTCTTTCTAGGTCTCCAGGTTCGGCAGATCGAGGGAGGAACATTCATCAATCAATCCAAATATACAACCGAACTGCTAAAGAAATTCTGAATGGACAACTTCTCTTCAGCCGCCATTCCTATGAGTTCATCTATTAAGTTAGAAAAGGATTAGGACAGTCAAGGAGTAGACATTACGGCTTACTGAGGGATCATCGGTTCACTTTTATACCTGACAGCAAGTCGACCGGACATATTGTTTGCGGTTGGAATATGCGGAAGATTACAGGCCAATCCAAAGCAATATCATTATACAACAGCCAAAAGAATATTAAAATATCTAAAGGGCACTCAAGATGTGGGACTGTGGTATCCAAAGGATTCCAGTTTCAATCTGACTAGTTATTCTGATGTAGACTACGCAGGCTGTAAAATAGACAAAAAGAGTACCAGTAGTACATGACAGTTCCTGGGTGACCGGTTTGTCTCCTGGTATAGAAAGAAATAGACTTCGGTTTCTACTTCAACTGCAGAGGCAGAGTATCTTGCGGTCGGAAGCTATTGTGCTTAACTCCTCTAGATCCAACAGCAACTGAAAGATTTTGGAATAATTGCTGAGGAATCTCCGATCTTTTGTGACAACACTTGCACGATAGCTATTACATACAATCCAGTGTGGCACTCAAGAACAAAATATATCGACATCAGATATCATTTCATCCGAGAGCATGTGCAGCAGAAGCACATCTGACTGGAATACATCTCGACACATCAGCAAGTAGCAAATATCTTCACAAAGCCACTACCGGAAGCTAAGTTTTCTTTCTTTAGAAACATTTTAGGACTTGCTGATAGCAGTCGACTCTTTTCTTAAATGTTTTTGCATGCTTTCAAAAAATATTCTTTTCATGAAAAACTGGAGCATGGTCTCAGGGAGAAGCTCACGCTTCTCAAAATCATGCTCTTTGAATTTTTGAAAAACTAATCGGATATTTTCCGTAAAAAGCTTACATTCCATTTAAAAACCGGTCAGAATTTCATCAATTATGTGCATGAAAAATCAATGGTATAAAAAGTCAAGTATGTTAAACCGGACAGTTGTCTCCAGTTAAGATTGGTTTAATTAACTTGCCAAATTATATGTACACAAATCAAGCGGTTAAGTGATTCGGATAAAACAAATGGAATTATTTTCTAAACTGAATAACTACTGCCTAACCAACAATTACTTATTTAAAATGAAATAATCTATCTTGAAAAACCGGTCATGAAAAACCAACCGATTATGTACATCTTAATCTCGGTTAGTTTATTTTCCGGTTAACATGTGACAGCTGGACATTGTTTGTCATGCATGCTTGAAAAATAATCCTGTGAAAAAGAAAAGTGTCTACATCTCAAACAACGTGAAGACACGTGTCTATCACTGTTAAGAGAAAGACCAACACTACACCCAAACAATATGTTTGAAAATATAACAAATATCTAATTCTCATCATTACTTCTCTTGGAGATAACATGTATACCTAAATCTAAGTATAACACCACTAGATATGCTAACCGATCCCTAGTTACTTAAATACCACATCCTTCTCATTTCAAAAATTACTCTCAACTATACTTAAGAAAATCATCAAGCAAAATGCCTTGCTTTCTTGCCAAAAAGTTCTTCTCTTCATCTTCGAGTCGGTTTCTCAATCTGAAGACGTTGAAATTCAAAGTCTATTCCGATCCCTTGAAAGTTTAGGTTTACGAAAATTCCTGGAGGACCGATATGTCATTGACTACAATGTAGTCAATGAATTTTTCAACACCGCCAAGGTTATTCAGGGGGATATTATCATCGCTCAAGTTCACGGTAAAACTATCTTCTTTAGTGAAATTGACCTTGCACTGAGCTGCGGTTTACCAATTGAAGATTTTACTGATATTACCTTCCCTCCAATGGTCATCAATGAGACGAGCCATCATTTCTCCAGCTCTATGACTCCGATCAACACTTGGGGACCCAAGAGCTCTCTTCAAAACGAGTTCCAAATCCTGAGTGAAATCTTGAGCAAAAATATTCTTGCAAAGGCAAACATCCAACAATATACCCATAAAATATTCGAAATGATGGTTTCCATCACCGAAGGTACTTCGGTGAATTGGTCCCAGATCATATTTAACAATCTGAAAGAGATGATCATCTCCAACAAAGGACAAA
The DNA here is from genome assembly GCF_907164915.1 of Impatiens glandulifera. Lineage (NCBI taxonomy): Eukaryota > Viridiplantae > Streptophyta > Magnoliopsida > Ericales > Balsaminaceae > Impatiens > Impatiens glandulifera. The sequence goes on from NC_061867.1 coordinate 33,379,386, forward strand.
TCAGATAAGCTCCACAGCTATGCGGTATGTTCTTTGATCTCAACATCTATCTCGGTCTGAGTGCCACCCTCTATCCAAACCAGTTGCTGACAAAGGACATGATCCAAGCACGACTACACCGGATGGACAAAGCAAAAGCCAGAAAAACTCCGAGTATTGGTCCATCCCACTACTAGTTATAGGATCCATTAGTTTAAAATGTGTATCTCAAAATTAATAACCGATTATTTTGTTGGTCTTTTGGTTATGAAGGTTTTCAGTTTTAATGAAATTCGGTCTCAAACATTTTCAGTTTAATTATCAAATTCTTAATAGAAGACACATTCTCAGGGAGAAGCTACCGCTTCTCAAGTATAAACCAAAAATTTCAAAAAGAAAACAAAGCCTACACTTAACCATTTTTCAAAAATCTTGACCGGTCAATGTAGGCAGGAGAGTATACGTCACACTTTCCCAAGATACATTTTTGAAAATGGAGTATTTTGTTGAAGTCTCAAAAAGCATTCAATTTGGGAATATTGACAAAGATATCTCATAACGGGTAAATCTTTTCAATAAAGGAAGACAATAAATGCTTTCAAAACCGTTCAACTATTTAAGGAACATTTCACCCAAAAATCAAAATCACAACATTTTTTGCGTCTCTCTCTAGGCTAAAACTTTTGCACCCAACACCTTTCAATATGAACTCACAATCCATAAACTCTCTAGTCATCGATTTCGAATCCGTTCTATCCTCCAGATTAAGAGAAGTCATTTTCTACCCTCTTGTTCACTCCGACTTGCGTAAATTTCTTGAAAGATCTGATTTCATCCTAGAAGAGGAAGTAATCGAATTCTTCAATAACGTTGCTGTAAGGGATGATGAAAGTATTATCACTTACATAGACGGTGTACGCTTTCGGATTTCTGAAGATTCATTTGCGGAATTCTTCGATCTACCATCTGAAGAATTTTCGGATTTTCCATCTCCCCTCATTCAGGAAAATGAGGATTTCTCTTACATATTCTTTGGCACCTCCAAACCGGACGACTATCACGACCGCAAATCTAATCTTGTTCTCCATTTTGAAATTCTCAATGACATCATTCAACGTTCTATTCTGGGACATATGTAGAACCAACATTACACTCGGCAAGTCTATGAAATGATAATCACAATATTACTAAACACGCCCATCACCTGGGTCTTTCTCATCTTCATCCACTTGAAGATGCTAATTCAATCTTCTATAAGAAGGATCGGCTTCGCTCCTTAGATTAGCCGATATCTTCGCTCCATAATCCCAAATCTTAGACCGGGAACCCCGGTGAGTCCGGCCAACATTCTAACCGATGAAACGGTGGAAAGTTGAATTCAAAGAATAGAATCAAGGACCAGTATAATAGTGGAAAGCTGGATTCAAAGACTAAGACCTAGGAACTAAGTCTTTAATTTTTCACACTTGTATTTCTGAACAATCCGGTCATTTTGTTGTACGACTAGTTGTTATATCTATTTTTGCATATTTAAATTCAACCGCTCAACTCAATCTTGGTTAACTTTAAAGTTTCGGTAAACTTCAAACATTTCGGTTAACTTCAAACATTTTGGGTTAAACATCAAACATTTCGGTGCATCTCAGATAATTTGGCTCACTTCACTTTAACGTTTAAAACTGACCGCCGTTACCACCCATAGTTTACCGCCCTTAGTTTACCGATCATCTTTTACTGCCCATAGTTCATCTTTAACTTTAACTTTAACTTTAACTTGTGAAGTGTCCACAACTTTAATAAGAGAATCAAAGCAAATTGTCCCAACAGCTATAAATACAATTTTTTCACCATTATTCTCACTCATCTTGATAGTCTAAACAACAAAGTCAAATCAAATTATTCAAATCTAATATTGTTAATCAAGTTGTTCTAGAAACAAGGGGTTTTAGATGAAAGGAATTAAAACTTTGACATTTGACGGGTCATCCGACTTCTGTTTGAACCCTCTTTCCGAACACTTCAATTTTTATAAGATATTTTCCCATTTGGAATAAGTGCAGACTCTTACAGATTTAAAATGAATAAATTGAAAATTCAATTCTCTAGTTCTTCTGAATGTATAAGAGTGACTATGGATCAATGTGAATGATAACAAGAATGAAATAGAATATCAAAGATGATTAAACCTTTGTTGTTGGGCGGCCAATCAGATCGTAGCTCATCGGAGAATAAAATCGTATGTCGTTCTCAATTTGTCGCTCCAATGGCTTCTTTACCGCCGGAGTTAAGTCAGGTCAGTTTCTTCTTTTCTAGAATTTTACATAATGTCTACCATTAACTTCCAACATGGTTCAAATTAATCCTCAAACTAAAGGTATTTCTTTAATTGATCCATCAATTTACACGCTTGAAAAATTCAATTTATTTTGTCTTTTGCTTACCCGTTTTCTCTCCTAGATAAAAAATTACCCCGTCTTTAAGGGCGGTTAGTGCGATCCGAAAATTATCGAAGAAAAGAACTTCTAGATATGCTATTAGATAGGCCTAGAGAGATATCTATGCGCTCAGACCCCATACCTTACCTTCTTCACGTGCACCCGCGATAGGAGACGAGAGATTTTTATGATAGATTTGACATGTGCACTATTTTTTTAAGAAAAAACGTTTTTCGTGTGTTAATGCACACTATGTTAAATAACCCATTACCTTATCTTCCTCTACATCCCGTAAAAAGGTGGAAGGGATGAGAAATCAATAATAAGGTTCTTTAGCATAGCCCTTTTGAATTGGTCCGTACAAGTTTTAAATTGATACACTCGCGGATGTATCAATTTAATTGACTTTAGAATCTCTACTTTAGTTTTTTTCCAAAGAAACTAAAGTAAAGAAAATCAGATATTCGTTTTAAGAGTTCGGTGCTTGGTTACGTATTAAAAAAGAGCATATGACACTATGTCCTACACGCATTATTTATAGATAGTCTCTATTCCTAAGTAATTGGTCAGTTGATGTTTGAATGATTGTTACATTTTCGTTCTGAGTTCAGAACTCTTTTACTTGTGTGAAAAAATCTTAATCATTTTACAAAATAATTAATCTTATTCATTGAGTACTTGATTAGAATAAAGCAATATAAACATAGGCACTATTCCCAAGGAAAAAAGAATCATAATTCCCGAGAGAGAATAAATGAGTGTAAATGATGAGGACAAGAATTCAAATCAAATATTAGAAGTTTATTCTTTTGAGAAAGAAGAGAAGAAAATAAACTAATCCAAAATCTTGAGTGTTTTCCCTTTTTGAAATTTTCGGAATTAAGGAAACTGCGAGTCCGAGTACAACATATTAAAACGAGTTATTTTTTAAAATGATTCCCAAAATTCCCTAAACTTCACATGATGGTAAAAAATATTTTTAGAAGTTTAAAGGAATCGAATTTGGAATTTTTGGAGTAATAAAACTCCGAATATGATACTAGATACACATTTTTCCAAAGGAATCCCAAAAATTATGAAAAATTTTGTGGACATCAAAAATAATTTTAAGAAGCTACATTTTTAATTTTATGATTTTTGAACTCATTAAATTCAAGTTATAGGCTCTTAAAATTTTGGGTTTTGCCAAACAAGTCATAAAATTTTCAAAAAATAATAATTTTGAATTGTTTGAAAATTTTGAAAAAATTTATAAACGATTTGAATGTTTGAACAAGTCATTCTAAAGTTGTTTGTTAAATCTGAAAATAAATAAGAACTTAGAATTTATTTATTTTTTATTAGTTTTAAATCAAAATAAAGAAAAATAAAGTCCTAGGCTCAATTAAAAAGAAAAGTTTAAAGTCTATTTTAATTTCGAATTAATTTCAAATTAAATATTTAATTTGAAATTAAAATACAAAATACCTATTTAAAAATTAAAAAAGATCAGAAGCCTCTTTATAACTTTTAGAGAAGTTGAGGAAAATCAAATATAACTGATTGGTTTTTATTTATTAAAGCACCGAAGAAGAAAGTCACAACCGAGATTACGACGGTGTATCTTCTTCCAATCCAATTTGAAATCCGACCCGCTACGGCGGATCCGAATAGAGAGTAAAAATTTATAATTCCCATTTGAACTTCTAATTGAACATCGGAAATGTTTAAATCTTGTTTTATGTATATTCCGGCGCCTCTCATCACTACTTTATCTGAATTATAAGAAGAAATTTAGAAAAAGATGTTGAAAATTAAAATTAAGAATGATATATAGATGGATACCATAACCGAGAGTCATGGAAGCTAAGATGGCGCAAGAGAGAGCATATTTGTTCCATTTTTTAGGTTTGATTTCTGGGTCGCCATTTTATCATGCTTTTTACTGTCACTCATCTCTGTGTGTTTCTGTGTGTGTGTGAGAAAATGATTCATGAATTCATATAAATATATGAATGCTCAAATATTAATTAATTGATTGATTATTTGTAAATAAGTCAGTTTAATGTATCCTTTTCAAATAAAAATATGTTTTTTTTATCCAACTCGACTTTAGCAAAGACCGAGTTGAGTTTATACAACAAAATAAATAAATAGATAAATATATTATTTTATAAGAGACAAAATATTAAGAATAGTGTTTGTATTGTTGTTTAAGATTTCTAGAATAGAGTGCTCTCGTAAAATGTCTTAAATAAAGTAGAAGTTATAACAAGATACTGATACGGTTGAGTTTCGTCATCCTAGTTGGGTGGAGAGACCCAATTTAGTGTGGACATTATTCAAACCGATCTTATAGAATAATAAGAGAAAGAGCAAAGTAAAAATAGATTCAGGGGTTTGAGGTAATAGCTGAAGAAGATTTTTGTTTGTCAGAGTTTGTACAGTTTGATTAACTTTAAACGTTGACAATTTGTTGGTTATTTCTGGGACTACGTTCTGAACGGTGAAGATTTGTTTTCTCATACTTCTAAGTCAAAGAAGAGAAACTAAAATTATAAAATTCAATTTCATTTTGTCTTGCTCATCTTTATACTTAATTAGTTATGAGAGTGTTCTATTTAAAAAAATATATTTTTCCATAAGTGATCACGTAAATAAATATATATATATATAACTACACAATATTTGGACTATTATGAATATAAATTTTTATATAATAATTGTTTTTGTTACCTATTATAAAGCCCGAGCGTTTACCTTGATAATGCATGTAGGATATTCTCTCTATTCTAGAGACTATCTAAGAACTTTTGCGAGCAATATGTTCAACAACAACAAACACCATGATAACCGATGCCTAGCCATTATCGATGTTAGTTTTAAGGTTTCAAAGACAAAATTATGGACGGACGAACCTTGAGGTTTGCATCAGCCGGAAAAATTATAATAGTTTTTTTAAGAAAACGACATAATATCATTAAATAAAATATTACAAGAGTTCAGGATTCAAGAAGAACAAGCATTTGCTAAAAATGAATGAACCAACAAGATGAAAACATAAAAAACAATCAAAATGGAAATAAAAGTGAATGACACAAACAACGAAGTTTAAAGCGATTTGAAATTAGACATAAGAGTGACTTTCTCATATGCAATCAATTTTTTCACAAATCAACCAATTTTTTCACAAGTGAGAATTCGCCTCCACGTTCGAATGAGTGAGTATCCATCAAAGATAATTTCATTCCAAATGAACTCCACATCATTTCGAACCCTTGAAAATGTTCTTGCGTTCCTCTCAATCCAAATATGATAAACAATGTTTGTAAAGAAGCACTTGAAGGCATTTGAACTAAAGTCATTACTCTTTGTCTTAATGATTGTCATTTTCTTGATATCAGTACATTCTTTTGGGAAGTTGAGGAGAACTCCCTCCAAAACAAGGAAGCAAATGAGTCGTCCCTAAAAAAATGGTCAATGATCTCCTTATTTTCCAAAGTAATGAGAAGCAAATGCTTTTGTATTATTATTAATAAAAACAAATAATATAGTTTGTTATATATTAGGTTAATACATGTTGCCCAAAGTTCAAACATTTTTAGTGTATTTTCTTTTGTGCCCTTGAGAGAAGTGGTCCTAGGACACATAATTGAAGGTCGGCCATGGGTGGAGATTAGAGGTGAACATATCTTGGGTTGACCTAAACCCCAACTATAACCTAAACTCAAAATATTAATTTGGGTAAGTTAAGTTGAGTATGGATTGGGTTTAATTTGGGTTGGGTTAGGGTTACCCAATTACCCAAATTTAATCAATTTAATTTAATTCTCTATTATCAATCCAATATAAATTAACCATCTTCCAACTCTAATATACTCTCTTGATTTTTACTACGTTGATCTCCATTTCAGTCAACTATAAAAATAATTGAAAATTTTAAAACTCATTAGTAATATATTTATTAATTATAGTCCAACCATACGGAACAAACAAAACACTATTATTTTAAAATTTTTTAATGAATTAATTTATTTATGGAAATTAACAGAGTTTACCATATTCAAGACTTTATTTATTATGAATGATTTAAATATTATTTAAATAATCCATATTAATCTCACCTATTATTTTTTCAACTAATTTAGTAATTAAAATATATAAATAATTTATAAATAATCAAAATTATGTTAAGCGGATCAAAAAATGTATAATAATGTCAAATTCATATTAGACGGAGCAAAAAACAAATTAAACAGACCAATAATATTAAATTTGTCACAAGTGTGTTAAACATGTCAAAATGTGTTAAACATATCAACATGTGTCAAAACGTGTTACGTACAAAAAACATGATAAATGTGTAAAAACGAGTTAAATACGCCAAAATGTGTTAAACGTGCCAAAAATATGATAAAGTTGTCAAATCGTGTTAAACGTGCCAAAAACATGTTATACTTGTCAGATCGTGTTAAACGTGCCAAAAACGTGTTTAATTTGTCAAATCGTGTTAAACGTGTCAAAACATGTTAAACGTGTCAAAAATGTGTTGAACTTGTCAAATCGTGTTAAACGTGCCAAAACGTGTTAAACGTGTCAAAAACATGTTAAACTTGTCAAATCGTGTGAAACGTGCTAAAACGTGTTAAACGTGCCAAAATGTGTTAAACTTGGTAAAAGCGTGTTAAACGTGCCAAAACGTGTTAAACATGCCAAAAATAGGTTAAATGTGCCAAATTGTGTTAAACGTGCCATAAATGTGTTAAACGTGCCAAAAACATGTTTAAACGTGCCAAAAAATGTTAAACTTATTAAGAACTTGTTTAAACGTGCTAAAAACGTGTTTAAACGCGTTAAACGTGTTAAACGTGCCAAAAACGTGTTAAACTTATCAAAAACTTTTTTAAACATGCCAAATCTTGTTAAACGTGTCATAAACGTGTTAAACGTGATAAAAACATGTTTAAACATGCCAAACGTGTTAAATTTATCAAAAACTTGTTTAAATGTGCCAAAAACGTATTTTTTTTGGGAAAGTGTCAAAAATATATTAAACGCGTGCAAACGTGTTACACATGTCAAAAACGTGTGAAACGTGGCAAAACGTGTTAAACATGTCAAAAATGTGTTGAACGTGCCAAAACTTGAGAAGTGTGCAAAAACGTGTTAAACGTGCCAAAAACGTGTGAAATAAATTAAAACGAGTTACAAATTTATTAAAACTAAAAACGTGTTAAGCGAGACAAAACATGTCAAACAAATCAAATATTAGTTAAACGAGTTAAAAACGTGTTGAATAAGTCAAAAATGTATTAAAGTAGGTAAAACGAATCAAATAATTGTTAAACGAATCAAAATATGTTAACCGGAACAAAAATGTGTTAAATATTAAACGAGTAAAAAAATATAATAAATGTGTTACAAACTAAAATATAGTTTGAGTTACCCAATCTATATTATTCATTAATATGGGTTGGATAATGGGTAATTTAGGTTGAATATGATTTGGATTTACCCATTTGCACCTCCTTAATACTAATTATATTTAAAAAAGAATATACACTAATTACGACATACATAACATTATCCTATCCCACTTAATACATATTTGTGTTATCTATATTTTTTTATTTTTTTTGAATATTAAAGTTTATATTTTTTTTTGGGAAAACGGTTTAACACCATTTCATTAAAAAGTCCAAAAGTGGGAGGAGTCAATAATCAAAATTAGACAAACCCTAGTTTTGATTGTAAGATACAAACAAAAGACCTAAAAGTTTCTGAATTGTGGCAGTCAAATCACATTACAAAATACAGATTAAAATGAATAAAGACTACAATCTAGATATCACAACCTATGTTGTCTCCATATTAGCCTTTTGACCATATTTCCTTCTTCCACGTCCCAATCTTCTCGCGTTCTTCATGAAGGGAGATTCAATTGAAGCAGATGATGATGTATGTCTGCTCTTATTGTTTAATCTTCCTCTATATGAACTCGTACTAACATAATAAAATGTATTCTTTTTTAGGATTTCAAGGTTTTTGTCACTACTTTTCTCTACTTTAGTTTTTCGTGTTTGAAGATCAACAAACTTAGTTTCCTTCTCCTCTGTTGTATCTTTGCTTTCATCTTCTACATCTTCCTCTTTCTTACATTTAGGTTTATCTTCTTCAGAATCCCCTATTTCATCAATTTCCTTTCCTTTCTTACTTCCCTCTTCTTGAGTTTGATTTCCTTTTGTTTCTTCATCCGAATTTTAAACATCTTTCTCTTTGGCATTGCTTTCTTTTGCTGCTTGTTTTTCCACAACTGTTTCATTTGTACTAGGAACCTTTTGTTGCTTGGCTTCTCCATTCTGCATTTGTTGTTCCTGGTTTTCTTTCTGGTTGACCATTAATTTAGGGCATCTCATTATAGAATATTTAAAGGTATTGCAGTTCACACATATGTACGGTCGTCATTCATAGTGTATGCCCATCTTGGTAGCATTTCCTTTTCGATCCACTACTGTAATTTCGTTGGGGAGAACGCTTATGGGTTGAACTTCACCGCTCATCCTATCATATGCGAGATTTTCATTTTCCTCAGTGATTTTGTCCATGTATAGCGGGTTTCCTAGAAGGCTAGCGAAATGGCTTAAGGCTTTTGCGTTGTACATGTGGGGAGGGATATTTCGAGCTCTATCACATGTACCCTCCTTTCATTTGCAACTTAAATCAGATTTGCACTATTTCTTTTGGAATACTGACATAGCTTGTACCCTCCTTTCATTTTTCGAGCTCCATGCATTCTTTCTCCATGTGTGTATGTCCCAACTCTAAAATTTTCTCAAGATTAGCCTCTTGATTGAATTTCAGGAAATACACGGCGTGACTGTTAGAGGTGACCTTCATTAGACCTTCTTTTCTCAATTGCTTCATGAGTTCTTCTTTGGTGACATCAAAAGTGGCAGATTCTTTCCCAATATAATACCCACTATCACATGTTCCCATGATCGAACGCATTTTTCTTCCACGTCTAATGGTAGCTTGAACTCAAAAGGATTTTCGAGTTTTTCCACCTTTGATTTGAATGCACCCAGGAAAATCTGTCCATTTTTTGGGATTTTGTTTTCACTTTTTTTTGCTAAGTTTTGACCCTGCTTTGTGTCTGGATTCTTCTTCCAGACTTGATCAACCTGATAATTTGGGTTCTTCTTCAGAGTATAAACCTTTGTCTTGGTACATTTTGTCAACTCTTTCATTGTGTTGACGGACCAACTAACAATAATGTCATACTCCTCTTTTTTTAGAAGGTTCCAATCTTGGAGGTAGTGCAGGTTAACCTAAATAGTGATTTTCTGAGCCCTTTCTTTGTTGAGAATCATTTTTCCATTCTTAGCTTGCATCAGCATCCTTAAAATTTGGTTTCTCAGCATTTTGAGGTTTGCCCTCTCATTAAAACCAACCCTACATTTTCCTTTTGCCTTCTCTTCGGTTTCCCATATTTCCACTGCTTTCTTTTTTACTGCATTATTCTGACATTTGTTTCCAACTCTGATTTTTTCTAGACCAGCACTATTTTCCTTTTGTTCCTTTGTAATTTCCTTCTTCTTGCTGGTCTTGGAGGTAGTGCAGGTTTACCTAAATAGTGATTTGCTGAGCCCTTTCTTTTTGAGAATCATTTTTCCATTCTTAGCTTGCATCAGCATCCTTAAAATTTGGTTTCTCAGTATTTTGAAGTTTGCCATCTCATTAAAACCAACCCTCCATTTGCCTTTTGCCTTCTCTTCGGTTTCCCCTATTTCCACTGCTTTCTTGTTTACTGCATTATTCTGACATTTGTTTCCAACCCTGATTTCTTCTAGACCAACACTATTTTCCTTTTATTCCTCTGTAATTTCCTTCTTCTTGCTGGTCGCCTTTGTTTTATTTTTGCTTTCTTTTTTTTCTTTGTGACTTACCAGTTTTATCGGATTGATTCTGATTCCCAAAATAATCAGCAACAAATTCATTTGAAAAAGTTTGTTTATTTGGACAATTAGTATGTATTTCATTTTTGCTCGTATCTCCGTTGACATTAATCTTAACAGAATTACCGAATGCTATAGTGGAAGAAGGCATACCTGGAGCTTTTCCAGAGTTGACATTTATGCTCTTGCTCACGAATTCATGGGTGTCATCTTTTCCTTCTTTAGTCAGAGTGTCTTTGTTTTTATGAGACGTAATGGGGTATGTGCTCATATTTCCTTCCTGTTGGTTATCTGCATCTTGGACTTTATTTGGGTGAGTGGAGCAGGAATTTGATACCTCAAGTGCCTGTTTAAGAGAATTGGTCAGGCTTGATCCAAAGGTTGACAAAGAAGAAAAATTCCCTATTACAGAGCTTTCATGTTTTCTGTTTCGAAATGGCAAAAGCAGACGAATTCAAACAACGACGTTTATCGCGATGCGCGATTAGAACGGTTGAAACCCTAGCGGCGCTTGTGAACGATTCAACTAGGGTTTCCGTGACACTTCCGATCGTGCCGTTCGTGGCGATCGTGTCGTTTGTGCCGATCTTGACTTCGATTTTGCGGTATTGACTGTGTCGCTCGTACCGCAGCGAATACAACGAAGCGTGATCTGTACAATTGAAACCCTAGTAGCGCTTGCGAAACAGGGGATTCTGTGGCTATGTCAATCGTGCCATTTTTGTGAATCGTGTCGTTCGCGACGATCGTGTCGTTCGTGACGATCGTGACGTTGATTATGTTGTGTCAACCGTGTTGATCGTGTCGTCGATTGTGATGTGTCAATCGTGCACGATCGTATCTCCATAATTTTTCTCTCATATCTGTAAAGTTTATATTCATAAATCTTCAAAAGTGTTTTTTAAATATCTTCAATTTATTAAAAATGCAATTAAAGTAGTGTCACCTTAAGTAAAATCATAATTGATATTCTTATAAACATTTTTGTCCTTTTCATTTCAATGAACTATTTGACCATTAAGCAACATTACAGTTAATAATATGTTCTCTAAGTGCATAAACAAACAAACAAGTAGATTATATAATGAAAGATGAATAATTTTCCATTGAATATTATCATACTATTTACCAATAATAATTGAAATAATGGAACAAAACCAAATATCCTCTTGACAAAATTTTACTCTAAAGTTATAATACAGAGATTAATCCTATCCTAAGTCCTAACCCTAGCTTCAAATGAGTGAACAATTAAGCAAATCAGAGAAACCTCCACCGTTGAAATGACCATTCCACTCATCCAAGAATTCTAATCCAGCAAACATATCATTTTCATCATCCTCTCCTCCTCCTCCATGACCATGAGCATCAACAAATATGTCATGATTTATAGCATTCCATCCTCCTCCTATACCAGCAGCAGCAGGTACATGATCAACAACTTCATTGCAAAGAAGATTTTCAGGTTTAACAGGGGAGGAGGAGCCATGATCATCTTCAACACAAGAATGAAGTTTCGACGACGACGACGAGGATTGATTCAAGATGACTTCTGCAATGGTGTCATCGTCCCATTCTTCATCGTTAATTGGTGCTCCATGTTGTTCACCGTTTTTAGGGCCTAAACCACTCTTCTTGAACAATTTGCATACAACATACGAATCCTATATGTAAGTAAGAAGAAAAGACATGGAATTTAGAAAACAAGAATCAACAGAATTGTAAATGTACATGAATACATACATAAAAACATACATACCAGATCAACAACCCCTGCAGCAGTTAATGAGGGATCTTGATGAATTCTATATTCATGAATGATCCAATCCGTTCTTTCCCCTTTGGGAGCATGACCAAGGTGAAAAACCAGAGTTTTGATCATCCCAACAACAACAGTTTCCCCCCTGCTCCCCCCATTCTTCTGCCGAACATTCCTATCCTTTCCGGTAGATTTCCAATATCCCTTTTCGGTAGAACGTTTTGCCCTTACTCCACTTGAATACTTTTTCACCTTAGGACAAAAGAAATACCATTCTTGATCGCTACTCTTCCAGCAAGCTTTATCTGAAGAAGATAAGATATTTAGTAATTAATCAAGACACCCAGAAGAAGATGATCAAATTAAGTACTCGTGTACGTACCTGGAAGATCCCATGGAACGAAATCGTAAATGTTAACTTCAGAAATAACACCCGGAAGTCGTTTCTTCATCATTTTCCTTCTGAGATAATACTTGATCAGTTCGACGTCAGTAGGATGGAATCTCATTCCAGGAATACCCATTATTGATATCGCAAGTTGTCCGAACTAGAGTCTGAAGATTGATTGATCGATCGAAGATTCAATTCCAAAATCACGAAACAACGAATTCTTCAGAAGGAGAACCAAACAAAGAGAAATAGACCGAAAGATCAAGCGACCAAGCGACGGAGGGAGAAGGAAAATATATACGCGTCAATTTAACGGTCTTAAGTTTTTCTTTTTTTTTTTTCAAATATATTTACATTTTATTTTTTATTGTCAATATTTATTACATAAAATATTAGTTTGTCTTACCATTTTTATTTATATAAAAAATAATAATTAAATGATTTTTAAAATTAATAAATATAAAAATAAACATTTTATTTTATTTTAACATTTTTTTAATTCATTTATTATTTTAATTTATAATATTATTTATTGACAAATAAGTGTTTATATTATATGATTTTAATTAGTTTATTATCTGAATGGATATTTATAACATTAATTTTCTAATTAAAACGGGTTTTCGACTAACGATCTCTTTTTTTCATTATTAATTCTCTATGTTCTGTTTTTTAAAATATATATAATATTAATTTTAATTATAAATAAGTATTATAACTAATTTGAAAGAGAGTAAACCGTATAAGACAACCCTTTTTATGTGTTTGTTTTTTATGTTTTTATTTTTTTTTGCATGATATGTCACTTATTTATTATTATTTTTGAATTAATACTATATATTTTTAAAATAATTAATTTATAAACATACATAATTACTGTATATAACTAATATTTTTTTTAAATAAACTATTACCTTTTTCAAATAATTTGCAGTTTTACAAATTAATTTTTTTTTTGACATCAATGAAAAGATGTAGAGATAAATTAACAAGGTATTTAAACCATATTTGTCAATAGGTCGAGATATAATTTGTATATGGTTCCGTTAAAAACACTATCGATTAATATGTGCGTTAATCGTTCGTACACGATTCCGTCTGTAAACATTATTTGTCAATAGGTCAGTACATCATTTGTACATGGTTCCGCTAAAAACTCTATATGTGGATATTGTGATCGATTTTTTTAAAAAATTATTTTTTTAGATCGATTAGTGTGAAAATTTTGGGACACTCTTTAAAAAATTTATTATTTTGAAAACGTGAGGGGAATTAATTTTAATGTCTGAAAATTTGAAATTTTAAAAATAAGGTTTTGTAGACAACTCCATATCTTACATTCTTGTCGAATCTGGGAGAGATTGAGAGTTTTTTAATGGAAAGTATGTCATAAGCATTTTTTTTAAACTTTTTTCAATATTAATTAACCTCACGACTAGAGAGTCGGCACCTAATTTCAAAAATTAGGAAATTAAGCGATGTGAGTTCGGCGTTTGATTACGTGTGGGAAAAGGTTTTTAGACGCTATGTCTCATAACGTCCCTAAGGTCTCTACTAGTTAATTTTGGCCTTTCTTTAAAACATTCTTACATTTTACATTTCAGAAAAAATTAATTATATACTATCCTATGATCATATAAATCACAAACTATAATTAAGAAAATAAAAAATGTCAACAAAAATAAACCTAAATCTAAAATACAGAAAAATAATAATAATAAAATAAAATAAAAAATTATATAAAAATATAAAATAAACAACAACTAAAAAACCTGAAGAATGCAGCAAGCGTCGGCAGCAGCATTGACCATTCTTTTTGGTAAAACGACCTTAAAATTCAAACAACACGACCAAGTAACCCGAGACAAGACAAAAACCCATAATATTTTTGGCCAAAACTAATATTAAACAATAATTTATAACAATATAACATAAATATAAGATTTCACCCAAAGGTCACACAAAATATTCAAGATCAATATTTACAATTAAGAATATGCATATTTTGATCACTTCTTTTATATTGTTTTTATTTTTCAAGCAAAACTATTTAGAATTGTCTAATTTTTTTTATATGTTATTCTATTTACATCAAATAACATTCCTATAAAAATTCACCTAATCGTGATATGTGCAAAGCTAAGAATAAAAAATTATAAATTAAAAAAAATGAAAACATACAAGTTTTGTGTCAGTTTCGATTTTTTAATTTATATACTTGTCAAAACAGTTCAGAAATTTCTGAAATTTGTATATGTTTTTAAAAATATAGTAATTAACATGCATATAAAATTTCAGCCAAAGGGGAGGTGGGAAAGGTAGAAAACCAAAAATACAAAGTCAAAGATGTAAAGGGTACTTATTTTTTAATCATATTTCGGTTATGTCTTTGTTTTGATTTTGAACTTTCTATTTTTGTTTTCATGTTACATAACATACATATTTACATGATCATGCACGAAATTAAAGAGGCCAAGAAAACAATAAATTAAAATATGCAATGATTTTTATTTAATGAAATAGGCAAAAACCATGTAAAAAAAGAAAGAGGAAATCAAAAGCTTACAATATTGCTGCTCTTGATTTCGGTTGTGCAAGGAATTGGGCAGCCTAGGGATATGGGGAAATTTGACGAAATAACCCTAATGATAGGCTTATTTCCAAATTTAGCAGGGAGGATAAATTTTGCAAAATTAACCTTTTGTCATGGGTAAAAGACAATTCTATCCTTAATTAAAAATTTGGTTATTTCCATTTCTTTTCCTCTCTCTCCTCATTCTCTTTCAGTTTCTCCTCGACCGACCTTTGGTTTCCTTTCTCTCTTTTCAGTTTCTCCCATTTCAGTTTCTCTCCTCCGACGATTCAAGAGAAGCAACGAAACGAAGGAAGCCGATAAATCAACTCCCCGAAGCAATGCCCCGGAATGCCTTCATCATTTAAGGTGAGTTATGCCCATTTTTCTGTCGTTTTCCTTGCATGAATACTGAAATGGAATAATAGTTTAGGGTTTTAGCGTTTTTGGGGTGGATGAATGGTTTAAGGTTTAATATGCATCTGTCGCAGACGTCGCAGACGAATATGCATCTATCGCAGGCAAAAAATGCATCTGTTGCAGGAGAAAAATGCATCTGTCGCCTGCGAAAAATGCATCTATCGTCTGCGAAAAATACATTTTTTGCCTGTCAGAGTTCACAACCTTCGCTGCTTGCGCGATTCTACTCGGAATCCTAGTTACTTTGATCATACACCTTTCTTTCTAACTTCTAGATTTAGAATCTCATGAAATTTTCTGAAATCTATCGCGTGAATAATACAACAAATCTAGTTATTAAGGGTTGAAGTTTCAAATCTGTAATGCAGGTTCTCAGTTATTAAGGAAAGATGCATCCACTACAAATGACTTATATTGCAACAACTTGTTGCTTGGTGATTACACTGTTGGTTTCTGTTAAATTAGTCTTGACACATATATTATGCTGGAGGGAACCAAAGGAACAGAATGTTATATTGGTTATCATTCTTGTGGCTCCTTTATATGTTGTTGTATCCTACACTAGGTTGTTACATTTTACATGGAGCAGTTCTTATTTTACTTTTATTGAATAAATCAAGGAATGCTATGAAGCTTTGGTAAATATAGTACCAAACATTTTTAAGGGTTTTGTAATTCTAATGGGAGATTATTCTGTTGTTGTTATAAATGTAGGTGATTGCTAAGTTTATGGCATTGATGTATAGCTACTTGGAACATATCCTTGAGCAAGAATATAGTTCTAGATGGGGTAAAAGGAAGAGAAATTCACCACTCGTTTCCAATGACTCTCTTTCAGGTGGGTAAAACATGTTTTTTTGGTGTAGTTTTTGAGGATTTTGTTTCCTATGTTTTAAAGATGTGGTTCTTTTTATACTGATTGCAGCCCCATACAGTTCGGTTGAATCACCAATCGCTAAAGCTTCTAAAGCAGTGGACATGGCAGTTTGTTGTGATTCGACCTGTATGTTCAATCTTGATGATAGTTCTTCAAAGAATGGGAATATATCTGAGTTGGATCAACTGGACATTCACTATTATCTTAAACGTTTCAGTCTCCCTTGCCTTGTATTTTCTTGTGATCTTTTACCATGTGTTTGATAAAGAATTGAAACCACACAGCCCTCTAGCGAAATTCTTGTGCATCAAGGGAATTGTCTTCTTCTGTTTCTGGCAGGTAATATTCTAACCTTCCGTTTAAATATGGATCCAAATCATTATACTTGTGAATCATTCAATTTATTGTGTAAAAAAAAACAGGGGATTGTGCTTGAGATTGTAGCTTCATGGGGGTAATAAAATCTCATCATATTTGGATTGATGTGGAGCAAATTGAAGAGGCGTATCAAAATGTGTTGGTGTGTCTGGAGATGGATTTTTTCGCCATTATTCAGCAGTGACCCCTACAGAATTGGTGTTGTATCATCTTCATCGTCAATCAAGGAGAAGAAGAAAGTCAAGTAGCTTCATCTCGTTTGTATTCTGTCGTGGGAAGATGATGAATTATGTCAACTTTGTTCTATTTTTGTTAATTATGTTGTGGGATGTAACTTGTGTTTGTCTTGGACTTTATTAAGATCTTGAGATTTTTGTTAAAATAAATTATCAAATAAATAAAACATATATTATATTATTTGAGTAAGTTACCAAAAAAATAGAGACATATTAAGTTTAATTTATGTTAAATGATGATTATATTAAAAAAAAGTATGAAGACAAAAGAAAGATCGATTATAAATCCAAAAGAAAAAAGATGCATCCAAATTCTTCTACTGTGTTCTACTCATGTCATATTGTTTTAATCATATTTTTCTTTTAAACATCTTTTACGAGTTTGTTTAATACCTTTGTTTAATCTAGTTTCCATCATAGATTAAAATCCAGATTTATCTGATTCCAAAGAAGTGAGTCAACACATAATGCAACAATTGTAGAATGACTGAACTTATGGAGTATTAGATTAATTGTGAACTTTTATGGAGCTAGTTCAACTGACAAGATTTCTCTAAATAATGTACATAGAAGAGACATAGATTCAATATATATATATATATATATATATATGATTTTCAGTGATCAACTAAGATATTATTATCACCAAAGGATAAGAAAGAAAGAACAAATTTTAAGTATAAATGCACCCAATTCTCACGAGCAAAAACCTTTATCTTTCACGAGGATTTACTAGCTGCGAGAAAACAGCACTTGTCGCCATATCTTTCTCCCCATAACTCGCACCCTCCACCCTACTTGCGCTGCTGTTATCAAACGCCTCCATAGGTGGAGGATTCAATGTAATTCCTTGAATATGGTTCGTGCTGTTGTCTTTCGGTTCTGTCGGAGTCGATGAAGTTTCCTCAAGCTAGAGAGCATACTCCAAATTCCACAAAACATCTCCCATTGACGGACTGTCAACCCCATGCTCCGCTAGACATTTCTCCCCCGTATCACTGTACTTCTTTAGGGAAGCAGGGTTCACTTTCCTTGAAGAAAAAAAACAAAGAAAAAAATGATACTTTATCTTACAAAACACAAAGGAAAATAACATTTCACCTCATTTTTTGCTCAACAACAAGAACCCAACACATGCAAATGCAATTTGCGTAAGTGTAGATGCGCAATTTTCGCAGGCGACAGATGCATATTCGCAGGCGACAAATGCATTTTCGCCTACGACAGATGCATTTTCGCCTGCGACAGATGCATTTTTGCCTGCGACGCCTACGACAGATGCATATTAAACCCTAAATCATTCAGCCACCCTAAAATCATTCAGCCACCATTTAAAATCTTAAACCAAACCCTAAACTCTAAACCAATCTTCTGTTCAACATACATGCCAGGAAATCGATGAAAAAACGGGCATAACTCACCTGAAATGATGAAGGCATTCCGGCATTGCCTCGGGGAGTTGATCGATTGGCTTCCTTCGTTTCGTTGCTTCGCTTGGATCGTCGGAGGAGAAACTGAAATGAGAGAAAGAAAACCAAATGGTCAGTCAAGGAGAAACAGAAAAGGAATGAGGAGAGAGAGAGGAAAAGAAAAAGAAATAACCCAAAATTTTAATTAAGGGTAAAATTGTCTTTTACCCATGGCAAAAGGTTGATTTTGCAAAATTTATCATGCCTATGCTAAATTTGAAAATAAGCCTATTATCAGGGTTATTTCGTCAAATTTCCCGGAATATGAGAGAATGAAAAAGAGTTTTTTTTAAAAGAAGAAGGTCACGTGAATGTGAAAAAGAGAGAGCCCAGAACCCTTTGCTAGGGTGTTAAGAGGGGTATTTATAGGCAAAGCTATGAAACCCTATGGCTCAAAGGCCCATTTAACACACTTGACCGATGGAAAGAACAACTATTTCAAACATTTACAAATATTTAAAATAATGGATCAATCTCCACTTGAATCTCCACTTGAATGTCACTTAATGTCAAGTTTTCATCAAATGGGATTTAAGCTTTTAATAACAATGATTGAATACTTGGTCATTTTAATTTTTAATTAAAAAATAATGACCAAGCCTTCATGCTAACGGTTGAATCTTTCTTTCTTGCATTTTTTTTTGAATCATCATTTTCTCTCTTTGACGACACTTCTTCCTTCATCTTTTTTTTAACTCACGGTTGTGAAGAGATTTCACGTTCTTCTGTTAGTTTTTTTTGCATCGTTATCCTTTTATCCTACAAAAGAAATAAAATTAAAACAAACAATTAAATAAATCAATTTTATTATTATTATTATTAATTATTCTTATGTCTAAGGAACAAATATAATTATAATAAAATTCTAACTAACTTAAAAAATAAAATTGCAAAACTTAATCTAACAACCTAATCTAACAAACTTTTATAAAAAACGTTAATACATATTTTGTAAAATATATATTTTAAATACTCAAGGTAATTAATTAAATAAAACCCTAAATATTCTAAGTATAATAACTTCCCTAAGTGTTGTAACATAGACAAATTACTACCTTAACTTATTAAAAATTCAAAATCAATTATTTTCGAAACTCAATTGATCTAAAAATAATCGTCTTTAAAATAAATCGTGCAATAAACCCGTGAATGAATTTGTGAAACTTGTATAGGCTCGGATTTATTATAAGTATAAACTATAAAATTGGCGGGGTAAAAAATGAGTGTCTACAGAATGCCCCTCTTGGACAAAATTTGTAGAAAACACTCGGTTTAGAAAAATGCATGTCCAAGCTTGAAAATAGACACTACATTTTAAAAACACCCAAATTTATAGTTTATTTTTGGGTTCCTTGAATGAAATGAGAACAAACCTGACGAGTCTCTCGAGAGAACCGTGTAATTTACCATCCACTCGTTGACGATTCAACTCTGTTTAGAATATGCATCGCTCCTGGTTTATCGATCATGTAGATCGAGCCGGGTGGTTTCGACCATATTTCTATACACCTCGCCTAGTCTTTGGATTGTACATGAGTACACATCTTGACTCAGTTTGCTGATTGTGTTTTTTTTAGCAGAATACTATTTAATCACAATTCTACTTAGTGATTATATAGATTTAAGTACCGATGGCCAGTTTGGAGAAATACTATTTAATCACAATTCTGCTTAGTGATTATATAGATTTGAGTGTCGCTGGTCAATTTAGCGAAATACTATTTAGTCACAATTCTGCTTAGTGATTATATATAGATTTAAGTATCACTAGTCAGTTTAGCAAATTACTTTTTTAATCACAATTCTACTTAGTGATTATATAGATTTAAGTATCGCTGGTCAGTTTAGCGAAATACTATTTAATCACAATTCTACTTAGTGATTAGGTAGATTTAAGTATCGCTGGTCAGTTTAGCAAAATTCTATTTAATCACAATTCTGCTTAGTGATTATTATAAATCTAAGTATCGCGGGTCAGTTTAGCGAAATACTATTTAATCACAATTCTGCTTAGTGATTATATAGATTTAAGTGTCGCTGGTCAGTTTAGCGAAATACTATTTAATCACAATTTTTCTTAGTGATTATATAGATTTAAATGTCGCTGGTTAGTTTATCGAAATACTATTTAATCACAATTCTGCTTAGTGATTATATAGATTTAAGAATCGCTGGTCAGTTTAGCGAAATACTATTAAATCACAATTCTGCTTAGTGATTATATAGATTTAAGTGTCGCTGGTCAGTTTAGCGAATACTATGTAATCACAATTCTACTTAGTGATTGTTATAAATCTAAGTGTTGCTGGTTAGTTTTGCGAAATACTATTTAATCACAATTCTGCTTAGTGATTATATAGATTTAAGTATCGCTGGTCAGTTTAGCGAAATACTATTTAATCACAATTATGCTTAGTGATTATATAGATTTAAATGTCACTAGTCAGTTTAGCGAATACTATTTAATCACAATTTTGCTTAGTGATTATATAGATTTAAGTGTCGATGGTCAATTTCGCGAAACACTTTTTAATCACAATTCTGCTTAGTGATCATATATATTTAAGTATCGCTGGTCAGTTTAGCGAATACTATTTAATCACAATTCTACTTAGTGATTATATAGATTTAAGTGCCGCTGGTCAGTTTAGCGAAACACTTTTTAATCACAATTTTGCTTAGTGATCATATAGATTTAAGTATCGCTGGTCAGTTTAGCGAATACTATTTAATCACAATTCTGCTTAGTGATTAAAAAGATTTAAGTGTCGCTGGTCAGTTTAGCGAAACACTTTTTAATCACAATTCTACTTAGTGATCATATAGATTTAAGTATCGCTGGCCAGTTTAGCGAAGTACTTTTTAATCACAATTCTTCTTATTGATTATAAAGATTTGAGTATCGCTGGTCAGTTTAGCGAATACTATTTAATCACAATTCTGCTTAGTGATTATATATGTTTAAGTGTCGTTGGTCAATTTAGCGAAACACTTTTTAATCACAATTCTTCTTAGTGATCATATAGATTTAAGTATCGCTGGTCAGTTTAGCTAATACTATTTAATCACAATTCTGCTTAGTGATTATATAGATTTAAGTGCCGCTGGTTAGTTTAGAGGAACACTTTTTAATCACAATTATGCTTAGTGATCATATAGATTTAAGTATCGCTGGTTAGTTTAGCGAAATACTTTTTAATCACAACTCTGATTAGTGATTTAAGTTCGAAGTTAGACTTCCTTAATTTTCAAAGCACTAGCGTCTTCTTCAACGGTCTTGAAATACTTTCAAGAATAGGTTCCATACTTTCTTCCTTAGAGTGTGTCGAGAGGAAACTACATGTAACCGATGTTTTTCGAGATTCATGTTGTCACTTTTAGGGACCTATCTTTCGCCGAGACGTTTTTCCCTGAGTTTTTCAAGGGATTCATTCGCTCGAATGCTTAATCTTTCAACCATGCGTCATGAGGTTGAGTCTCGCTTCTCAAATTTGGAGGTTAGTGTGTTTAAGATTCTATGGCCTTAGGCTCTTTTATACTCATGGTATATTTAATAGAATCGGTACATTCTTGTTCTTGCATTGGCAATTTAGACAAGAGTCTAGATGAACAACAAATGGTGATTTCAATATCTCAACCTCTACGAGTATTATTCTATTTTCTCCGGCCTCTTTTCTTTGTGACCGAGGTATATCTGATAGATTCAAACACTTTGTTCTTGCCTAGCAATTAGATAGAATCTAAATGAACAACAGTATTGTATTTCATATCTCAACTAACACAGTCTTTGTTTAATTGATTTTACTTTTCTTGAGGTCTTAGATCTTTGGCACTTTACCTCCAATTGAGACGAGACATCGCCTTTGTTGATGACATGGTTCCGAGTTTGGGCATTCATCTTTTTATGAGCTCCCTCTTAAACATCAGTAGTTTAAGCTTTTGTCTAGGCTCAAGGTAGATCCGTTTGCGAAGCGCTTTACTCGGATTCCACTAGTTACATTGGTTCGTAAAGAGACAATCATTGGGGAGAAACGTATTTTCCCGCATCCCTACTTATTTCTTGCACTCGCTCATTAGTTCGCTTGGCAAGAGAAAAATTCAGGGGTCTATCTTGTTTTTATCTTCCGCAAATGCCCCTAGTTTCGACAGCTCAATTTAGGAATCATGTGATAAAGGCCATGAGGGGATGATCTTGTTAGAAATGTCACTTTCCTTTTTTTTGATGGTTTTGGTTTTTGGGGGAGATGGTGGTAACTCTTCATCGACTGGTGTAATAGATGTAGCAATATCAGTGGTTTCTAGTGGGGTGGTGGTAAATCTTCATCGACTGGTGTAGTAGATGTAGCAATAATATTGGTTTTTTTTTGGGGGGGGAGGTGGTGGTAAATTATCATCAACATGTGTAGTACCTACAGCAATATCAGTAGCTTCGACGACAACTGTAGAAACTGATTCATCAGTCGATGACTTCATATTCGTCTTCGTCTTCGTATTTCTCTTCCTCCTCCTTTCATATTTAAGCAAGTGAAACCTCGAAGCCATTATTTTCGGTGGGATAACATAAATCAGTATTCAACTGAATAAATGGAATCAACGGGTGTAAAATTAATAAAAAAAATATATAAACACAATAAGATTAACCTACCTCTCTAGTTTATTGTCGGGATTGACGTTGGATACAGGATTGGGGCAGTTTCGTTTTCGTTTATGCTGTTACAAACTGACAAGACGACCTCTCAAGAGTCGAAGGTATCCACTTCCATGTTGTTGCTTTGGTTTTCTAACATTTTCATAAGAAATCTTTGTAGAATAGAAGAAAACACTAGGGTTTCAACGTTGAATATTTGATGATCGCTGGGAGATAGAGAGAGAAGAATATGAACAGTTTCTTATGAAAATGAAGAGTGGGATTGTAGCGGGAAATATATGTTTCAATCCTCCAAAAATAAGTTATTGAAGCGAAGAATTCTTCGCTCCAAATCGTATCCTCGTAAATAAAATTTTCTTAAAAAACTTTAATTATAAAAATAAGTAATTCAAGCGAAGAATTATTCGCTCTAAATCGTATCCTCGTAAATAAAATTTCATAAAAAATTTTAAATATAAAAATAAGTAATTGAAGAGAAGATTTCTTCGCTGCATGTCATTTCCCTGAGTCAGTGTACTTACATGATAGGTAAACTGTCTTCTCACGGGTGGGTTGGGGGGTTTTACATGAACTTCAGGTTTAAAATAATTGAAGCGAAGATTTCTTCGTTTTAAAACGTCTCCTCGTAAATAAAATATTGAAATTTTTTTAAATATAAAAATAAGTAATTGAAGCGAAGATTTCTTCGCTCCAAAGTGTCTCCCCGTCAATAAAAATTTCATAAAAAATTTAAAAAATAAAATGAAGTAATTGAAGCGAAGATTTCTTCGCTACATATTATTTTTAATAAATTTAATTAATATTTAATAATCCAAAGCGTATCCTGGTAAATAAAATTTCATAAGGAATTTTAAATATAAAAATAAGTAATTGAAGCGAAGATTTCTTCTCTACATGTCATTTCCAATAAATTTATTTCATATTTAATAAATAGAAGTATTAAATTTTTGTTAATTTTGGTATTCACATACATGAGTTAGTGTACTTACATGATAGGTAAACTGTCTTCTCACGGGTGGGTTGGGGGTTTTACATGAACGTTAGGTTTAAAATAATTGAAGCGAAGAATGAATCGCTTTGAATGGTCTCCTCGTAAATAAAAATTTGCAAATTTTTAAATATAAAAATAAGTAATTAAAGAGAAGATTTATTCGCTCCTAAGCGTCTCCTCGTAAATAAAAATTTCATAAAAAATTTATATTCAGAATAAGTAATTGAAGCGAATATTTCTTCGCTCCTGAGCGTCTCCTCGTAAATAAAAAATTTATAAAAAATTTATATTCAGAATAAGTAATTGAAGCGAAGATTACTTCGCTCCTGGGCGTCTCCTCGTAAATAAAAATTTCATAAAAAATTTAAAAATTAAAATGAAGTAATTGAAGCGAAGATTTCTTCGCTGCATATTATTTTTAATAAATTTAATTATTATTTAATAAATAGAAATATTATATTTTTGTTAATTTTGATATTTACATACATGAGTAAGTGTATTTCCATGATAAGTAAATGGTCTTTTCATGGGTGGGTTGGGGGGTTTACATGAGCGCCAGGGCTCCTGGGCGGGGTAAGATTCGCTCATTTCGCTTCTCTCCCTTCCTTCTCACATGGCGCCTGGAGAGAAGTTAGTTTCGCTGGTGCATATTAATATTATATTAATTCCGTATGTTAACTGGACATTCCGTTAACGGCGTTTGGGGTGAACCCGAAATGAAACTCGGATTTCGGATTCTCCATCCCCCCTGTCCTACCCAGTTTGATTTATTAATAGGCCTAATTATCTATTGGGGCTCGAACTTTGAGCATTTTTACTATACGAGGCTCGAACTTTGATTTGAGCCATATGAGGCTCGAACTATCAAAGTTTGGCCCATTTGGGACTTTTTAATAAACGGAGGTTATGCCCGTTAATTTAATATGACATGGCATTTTTAATAAAAAAAAAACAGCTATAACTTGCACCCACACCTACACAAAAAGAAAAAAAAATCTCATTCTTATTAGTCTTTCTCTCTCATCATCTCTTATATGTTTTCATTGTTCTTCATTTATTTCTTGGTCGGCCTTTCTTTCTTCATCTTCTTCACTAACTAATTCGTTCAATTAGTGAATTGTGTGAATCTTCAATGAAATATTACGACTAACTATTCCGACAACGAAGGTTGGTATTCTTCACGCGTCTCCCTCTATCGATTTAGGGTTTGATTTGGCAATATTGAAGACGTGTTTTAAAATTTACAACGATCGATTCGTATTTTAGGTTTTACATATTGTTTGAGTAAAAATCATTTTTCCCTTTTCAGCTCGGATGATATTTATTTGAAACACTATTTTAGGAGAGGAAGTCTTTTCAGTAGGAAGAACTTAAGAGGTCTGGTTCATTGTTGGTTAGGTTTATATAAAATTTTTAAGAACTCATTGTTTGTTTGAGGATATGCAACCATTTCATTGTTATTTATTCTGAAAGGGCCTTAACTGATGAAAATTTATCCCATAACCTGTTCCCATATAAATTATACAAGAATACTTATGATCTGAAAAGTTGAAGCATGTTTTGAAATCATTAAGCTGTTTTAAAATCATTAAGCTGTTTTGAAATCATTAGGTTGTTTTGAAATCATATCTTTATAGTTGTTCTTAAACATGTGTATTACTACTTTTTAACTGTTATTAGAATGTGGTTTCTTTGGTTTTATTCTTAAGATATTTAAGCAATTGGAATGAAATAGAATTTGGTTTTATGGGAGCAAAGTTTTTAGGGGTTTTTAGGGGTGACAATCTATGCCTCAGTTCATAGCTTATACTTTAATTTGTGAGATAAAGAATAAGAGTTGTGTTCTTATGTTCGTCCTTATAATTTGATTTGATTCAGATATTGATAAATTGTTGTATTTTTCTCATAGAATTAATTTGTTTTACATTAGAAAAATGAAGAATTTTAGAGGTGAAAGCTCTAAAGACAACCCTTGTAAAAATACAATTGTTGGTCCAGATAAACTTTCACAAATTCCAAACGGTAATACATTTTAACATATACAATTCATTTACATGACTTTTAACATTTTTATCTTAATATTTACATTATTATTTTATTTTACTTTATTTTGCAGATTTGTTCGACTGTTGCACTATGGAAAAGAACATCTAATGCCAATTAAGGATGTTGATCAATTTTGTTTATGGGGTGTGATGGATTTTGTAGTATATTTGGGATATAGAAATAAAGAACAATTTCAGTTCTGGTATCGTCCACCAAATGCACCTTTGATGCCTTTTAACAATGATCAACATTTGCTACATTTATTGAATATTTTTGAGACGTGTCTTGAGGTAGATATTCATCTTGAATTAAAAGATGATTCTTTAATTGATGAAGTTCAACCTAGTTGTGCACTTGTACCACTATGTATTGAAGAGACAGAGATTGAAGAGGTGGAGAATGAAGAAGAGTATTTCGAAGAAGATGTTGAAATTGAGACAAGTGTTGAAGATGTCCCAATTCAGTGTAATGTTAAGGACAATTTTGAGATTGAAAGTGAATATCAAGGTGATGATGAAGAAGATGACATGAATTTTGAAGAATAAGAGGAAATTGAAATTGAAAATCAAGTTGAGTCAAATTATGATGATGAAATTGAGGTGGATGAGAAAGATATAGATGATGAAGATGAAGTTTCTGAATATTTTGATGAAAACGACCTAGGCATGTATTTGTGGAGTGGTAGTGAAGAAAGTGATTATGAGGGGCTTTATGATGATGTAGTATCTCATCAAGTAAAGAGACAACAAACTAATCATTTAAAATTCAACTCTTCTGTTGATGGTGAAGGAAGGTTCGTTGTAGGCATGGTGTTTGAATCAAAACAAATGATAAAGGATGCTATAATAGATTATTCTTGTGATAGCAGAGTGAGATTAAAGTGGATAAAACAAGACTCTTATAGAATGAGGGTAAAATGTAGTAAAGAAGGATGTTCATGGTATTTTTTCCAAGTATGGGTAATTCAGAAAAAAAAAAAGGATTGTAAAGAACTATCGTCCTGAACACCGTTGTTATTCTAATAACAGGAACACTTTGGTCTCTGCAAAGTATGTTGCAATGAAATTCCGTAATAGAATTTTAACCCAAAGAGACATTTCTGCAAAAACACTACAACAACTTTGTAGGGAGGATTTGAATTGTGATGTCAGTTGTTCATTGATGAATAAAGCCAAAAAAATAGTTTTGGCTGAAATTGAATGCGACGTCAAGAAAAACTTTAGGGAGTTATGGAACTATGTGGAAGAACTACAATCAAAGAATAGTGGTACATTTATTCTCAACACCATCAAAGATGAAACCACCGATGAAACACGATTTCATAGAATGTATGTGTGTTTTGAGGTATGTAAAAGTGGTTGGATTAATGGTTGTAGACCAATAATTGGGGATGATGGTTGTTTTTTGAAAACAACATGCAAAGGTGAACTACTTGCTGTCGTTGGTCGAGATGCAAATGATCACATGTTTCCGATAGCATGGGTTGTGGTGGAAGGAGAGAGTCGGGCAAGTTGGAAATGGTTTTTTAAGCTTCTCATTGAGGATCTTCATTTACAAGAAAAATATAACATTAGCATAATATCAGACATGCAAAAGGTATGATTTTTGTCCAATTCAATGAATTTTACTTTGAATTGTATTTGATATTTTATTTATTTTTCATTTATTAGGAACTTATAAGAGCTGTTGCAGAATTGTTACCAAATGCGGAGCATAGATTTTGTTGTCGTCATTGGTATACTAATTGGGCTAGAGCGGGAAATATGGATGAATATTTGAAGTTGTTTTTTGGAGGTGTGCTCGATCCACCTATCCAGAACAATTTGATGCCAATTTGAGAATACTAGAACAAACCAAGCAAGGAGATGGTGCTTCTGCCATCCGAATTACCGAGAGGAGATGGTCAAAGGCATACTTACAAGAGGATTCAAAGTGTGACATGATAGGCAACAATATCTCAAAAACATTTAATTCATGGATATTACCAAGTAGGTGTATGTCTATTATTAACATGTTGGAGCACATTCAATTGATGATAATGAGAAGAGTTTGTCGTTTAAGGAAAGAGCTATAGATGAATTGGATTGGAAACATTTCTCCAGTAGCAATGCAAAGGTTAGAATAGGCAAAAGCAAGATATCATAGGTGCACATTAGACTTTAACGGAGAATTTGGGTATGAGATTACTGAGGGAAAACATAGACATGCCATAGACATTAGAGAAAGAAGTTACACATGTAGATTGTGGCAACTCACAGGTATACCTTGTGCACACAGTGTTTGTGCCATTTATCATTACGGTGGCATCTTGAGGATTATATATCAGATTGGTATAAACGGTCAGCGTTCAAGAAGGTATATGGCAATGTCATTAAACAGCTGAGTGGGAGGGAATTTTAGAAACCACATTGTGAAGGATTTCCTTTGATTCAACCACCTAATGTTCAAAAAAGAAGGGGTAGAAAAAAGATTAAAAGAAAGAGAGGCGTTGAAGAACCAAAAGTGAGTGGACCAAGAGGGCGAGCTGGACGAATAATGGTTTGCAGAAAATGTGGTCAAGAAGGACACAATAAAAGTTGTAAAAAAATTATTAGTGGTGGAATTGCTTCTCAATTGCGGATAAGAGGTACACTTTGATTTTATAGTATATATTTGTTTTGTTCATCATTAACCTGATACTTAGTTAAATAAATTATGTTTTCTTGTAGAATCGGAAATGATACTTGATCCAAGTGAATGTCAAACATCAAAAAGAAGAGACACTTAAAGTGAAGGTACACCACTTATCTTATTACTTGTATTTGTCGATAAATTTTATAATACTTTGATGTTGAGTTTTGCAATATTTAATTGGGATCAATAACGGGTACAAGTGTTGCACATGCTCGAGCACCAATACCATGTGCACAAGCTCCTCAAGCAGTTCCTATTGTGGCACCTCGAGCAACTTCTATTGTGACACCTCGAGCACCAAGACCACGTCCAATGGTAGTTCCTAGTGTGGTACCTCGAGCAGTTCCTAGTGTGGTACCTAGAGCACCTCCACAAGAACGTCAATTTGAGAGACGAACAACATCAATACCAACATCAAGAAACTCTAGTATTCTGAAGATTGGTGCTACACAAGCAGCTTATCCTATTGTGGCACCTCGGGCATTTTCTCCTAGTGTAGCACCTTGAGCAGCTCTACAAGCATGCCAATTTGAGAGAAGAACAACAACTGTACCAACATCAAGAAACTCTAGTGTTTTGAAGATTGGTGCTACGGAACCAAGTCATGGAATTAAGCCACAAGGTCTTATGTTTAAAGGAAAATCAGCCATAACCTCTCAAAAACTTCAAGAGATAGTTACAAAGAAGAAAATGTATTTTGGAAAATCTCAATGGAGTAATGCATCTCAAAGGAATAATGCATCTGAAGGGAGTATGCTGATATGTTGATGACTATTTGTATATTTTGATATACTGATATGCTGATATGCTGATGACTATTTGTATATTTTGATATACTGATATGCTGATGACTATTTGTATATTTTGTTAATGTTGATATGCTGATGACTAATTAAGGACTAATTAGTGTGTTTTTGTGTTTATGAAATACTCTATGAAGTTAATTTGACTAACTAGCTCAGTCATGCTAGGAAGGGGAATTAGTGTATTTTTGTGGAAGGGGAATTAGTGTATTTTTGTGTTTATGAAGTACTAGTTGAGAAGCAATGGAAGAATAAGAGAAGCAGAAAAATTGTACTTCAAATTACTGTGAAGGAGGAATTTGCAAATAATTATTCTGAAGGAGGAAAATTATTGTGAAGGAGAAATTGATTAGTATTTATGTAGTTTATATATGAAATAAACGTGTCACATTTTTTTAATTTTGTATACTCATTCTCTTAAGACTCGGTTATGTCTTTTTTCTTTTTTAATCAATTTCAAGTTATCTTATTCTATCGAATTCAAGACTTTTGATCTCTTATAAAATCTCTTTATCACTTAAAATAGCTGAGCGATTAAGCTGGTTGAGAATACAGAAGTTCATGTAAGCCAACAACTCTTTTTCATTTTCTTGTTGGAGGTCTTTTGATACATTTCAAATATGAAAATTTAAAGTAGGAGTAGAAAGAAAAGCATCAACAACTCTACTGCTTTTATCTATTTACATAAGCTAAAATGGAATGTGGTTCATCTATCAATTGAATGGACCAAATTGCTAATCGAATTGTCTCGCTTTTCAAAATTCATATTCCTTATAATGAAAAGGCGGTTCATGTATCTCTAAGATTGGGATTGAATTCGCATTCTATTGTACATATCCACGGTGTCTTTGTGCGTCGGATCCAAACAAAGAGCTGCCTCACAATCACGAATTAAGAGAGATAATTCCCCCATTGATTCGTAGAATGCTGCCCGAAGATATAACATTTGCATGTCTAGTTTGAATGCTATGGCTTTCGTCAACTCTTCCACAACTTCCATTTCTCTTTGCTCATCCATCAAAACTGTCACCACTTAAAAAACTAGTGTTATATAATTTCTTCCTTTTTTTGCCAAAGTTTGATGAGTTAGTTCTACCTGTTGCCCTGTATCTGTATGGATAAGTCCTCAGAGGATCCAACAGCGTGACCATACTTAGATCCAAACTGGACAATTCGCGTTCACAATACTCCAATCTCTTCTCATTAGCCGATGCATTGTTCTCTACTTTATCTATAAGTTTCGTCATTTCTTTGTAAGCCACTTTTCTTTCATTCTTTAGATGATACACCCATGCCAGCCCTTCATGGGCTCTAGTGTGTTTGATCTCAAGAGCCTTTGAATAACATTCCCCCGCAAGTTCCAGCTTCCCATAATCCACGTAAATGATTCCCAAATTATTCAATGCCTGAAATTAAACCAAACAATCGTTTAAAATTCAAAAGAATTGGATCAAAAATAGTCTAGGCAGATGCAGGGGATTGTCGTCTGCTTGTCCTTTCCGAAGACCATCAGAAGGGCATCTAAGAGATTCCTCCAACAATCCTATGACAAGCGACGAGCTTTCCTGATCAAGAACCGCATCTTCTAAAACATATGCTTTGAGGAAAAAAGCTTCAAACGATCTCTGAATTGAAATCGACAATTCAGCCTTGGATAACGCCTCTTCTATGTTTCCCGTATCATATAGAATCCATCCTTCATGAACTAGTCTTTTATGATCAGATGCAGCATGGTTTTGAGCCAATCTCAAGTTGCGCATGGCCGCTTTCAACTTTTCAGATCATAAGTATTCTTGTTTAATTTATATGGGAACAGGTTATGGGATAAATTTTCATCAGTTAAGGCCCTTTCAGAATAAATAACAAGGAAATGGTTGCATATCCTCAAACAAACAATGAGTTCTTAAGAATTTAATATAAACCTAACCAACAATGAACCAGACCTCTTAAGTTCTTCCTGATGAAAAGATTTCCTCTCCTAAAATAGTGTTTCAAATAAATATCATCCGAGCTGAAAAGGGAAAAATTATTTTTACTCAAACAATCTGTAAAACCTAAAATACGAATCGATCGTTGTAAATCTTAAAACACGTCTTCAATATTGCAAATCAAACCCTAAATCGATAGAGAGGGACGCGTGAAGAATATTAACCTTCGTTTTCGGAATAGTTAGTCGTAATATTTCATGGAAGATTCACACAATTCACTAATTGAACGGATTAGTTAGTGAAGAAGATGAAAAAAGAAAGGCCGGCCAAGAAAGAAATGAAGAACAATGAAAACATAGAAGAGATGAAGAGAGAGAAAGACTAATAAGGATGAGATTTTTTCCTTTTGTGTGGGTGTGGGTGCAAGTTACAGCTGGCATATTTATTTTTATTAAAAATGCCATGTCATATTAAATTAACGAGAATAATCTCTGTTTATTAAAAAGCCCCAAATGGGCCAAACTTTGATAGTTCGAGCCTCATATGGCTCAAATCAAAGTTCGAGCCTCATATGGTAAAAATGCTCAAAGTTCGAGCCCCAATAGGTAATTGGGCCTTTATTAATATAATAATAAAGTTGCAATTTGATTTGGTCCGCAACAGGGGAACACGGGAATCAGTAGCAGAAGATCCGGATTGAGAAAATAGGCCCATCTTGAGCCCCCACTTAACTCAATTATGTGGGAGCAAAATAAAAAGGGGATAATGCTTCTTTTGCAAGAAATAAGAGCAAGAGAAAGAGAGAAAAATCAAGAAAGAAAAGAGGGAAAAACTTCAAGTTCCAGCAGTCTTAGTGTTTCGATGATCGTCGGAGTTAACACCGTTGGATCGTCCTAATTTTTGGACAGCAGCTTCACAACTTCTGGGTCAACATTTTGGACGGTAGAGATCGAATTCTAAAGTCTGGAGATCGGGGTTTTGTTTCCGGAACACTAGCAGTTATTTTTGGTGATATTCTTCCTTTCTTGTTCTTTGATTGTTTCTATATCATTGATGTGCATGTTTCCAAGGGTATTATGAATTTTTATGCCTCTAGTATTGTCTAGAGAAGACTTTTTGTATTGCTCTCTTGCTGGTGATAGTGGATTTTAAGCGGCACTAGGTGTCCCGTGGTTTTTACTCATTGAGGGTTTTCCATGCTAAAATTTTGTGTTGTTTGTGTGTGTGCTTGCTTGGTGTGTTACTCACTGTTTTAGGGGCTGTGTTGATTGCATTTGTGCATACCTATTTGTTATCTTCCTCACATGTTTAAACGGTTTGGGAAAGTGTTATCAAACGAAGGATAAATTCCGTATTTGTTGTTTACCGTTGTGGTGCATTTCCATCAAAGTGGTATCAGAGCATTGGTTGCTTATTTGTGAATTGAGCTGTTTGAACGATGGAAACTAATACAAGTAGGATGATTAATTTGAATGGTTCTAATTATCATGTTTGGAAGGCAAAAATGGAAGATCTCCTATATGTGAAAGATTATTACTTACCTATTTTTGCTACTGATAAACTTGAAAATAAAACTGATGCAGAATGGACTATTTTGCAAAGACAGGTTTGTGGATATATTCGGCAATTGGTGGAGGATAATGTGTTGAATCATATTATTGGGGAGACACATGCTCGTACCTTGTGGAACAAGCTTGAACAGTTGTATGCTCGGAAGATTGAGAACAATAAATTGTTTTTGATTAAGAAATTGATCAAGTTATAGTACAAAACAGACCACTTAAATGTATTTCAGGACATTGTGAATCAGCTTTCAAGAATGGGTATCAAGTTTGATGATGAGATTCAAGGTCTTTCGCTATTTGGTACATTACTGGATTCTTGGGAGACTTTTAGGGCATCCTTGTCCAACTCTATATCGGATGGTATTATCACCATGGAATTGGATAAAGGCAGTGTTATGAATGAAGATATGAGAAGAAAGTCATAGGGTTCCTCTTCACAATCAGATGTCTTGGTCTTTGAAAAGCGGGGGAGAAGTCAAAGTAGAGGTCCAGGTAACAAAGGAAATCAACGTGGTACTAGCAACTCCGGTAAAGGGAAGTATGCTAATGTTGATTGTTACTATTGTGGTAAAAAGGGGCACACAGTAAAGTTCTGCAGACAGACAAAGAAAGAGAACAAGAAGAAAAACTACAAACCAAAACAACAATCAAAGGACAGATGATGATGGAGGTGACAATGTTGAAGTGAATACTATCACTAATGATTTCTTTGTTTGTTGTGATGATAATTTGGTGAACTTTGCGCATGATGAGGCGAGTTGGGTTATTGACAGTGGAGCTTCGTGTTATGTTACATCACGAAGAGATTTTTATTCATCTTACACTCTAGGTGATTTTGGTGATGTCAAGATGAGTAATAGTGGGCTATCAAAGGTTGTTGGCATTGAAGAAGTCTGTTTGAAATTTGATACAGGGATGGAGATGGTTTTACAAAATGTAAAACATGTCCCGGATATGAGATTAAATTTGATTTCGACAGGTTTACTTGATGATGATGGTTACAACAACTACTTTGGTAATGGTTTGTGGAAACTCACTCGTGGTTCTTTGATCGTGGCAAGAGGTAAAAGGTGCTCAAAGTTGTATGTGGTACAACCGAAGATCTACAAGAGCATTGTTAATACTGTGTAGAATGCTGACATGACTAAGATATGGCATAAGAGACTTGGCCTTATGAGTGAAAAAGGCATGGCTTTATTGTCAAAGAAGGAAGTGTTATCAGTTGTAAATGATGTCCAGTTGAAAAGGTGTTCTCATTGTCTTGCAGGTAAACAAAACAGAGTTTCCTTCAAGAGCCATCCTCCCTACAGAAGAGAGAACATACTTGATCTTGTTCATTCCGATGTTTGTGGTCCTATGAAGACAAAAACACTTGGTGGTTGCTCATATTTTGCCACATTCATTGATGATCACTCCCGAAAGGTATGGCTTTATACTTTGAAGTCTAACGATCAAGTTTTAGATGTGTTTAAGCAGTTTCATGCCTCGATTGAGAGAGAGACTGGAAAAAAGCTCAAGTGTATTCGGACAGACAATGGAGGTGAATACATTGGGCCATTTGATGCTTACTGTAGAGAGCATGGTATTTGGCATCAAAAGACTCCTCCAAAGACACCACAGTTGAATGGCTTAGCAGAGCGGATGAACAGAACATTGGTTGAGAGAGTCAGATGTTTGCTTTCACATTCAGGGTTGTCGCGTTCCTTTTGGGGTGAAGCGTTGAACACGGAGGTGCATGTTATTAATCTAACCCTTGTGTTCCTTTGCAGTTTGATGTTCCTAACAGGGTTTGGAGCGGCAAAGATGTTTCTTACAGTCACTTGCGAGTCTTTGGATGCAAGGCATTTGTGCATATTCCCAAAGATGAAAGGTTAAAGCTCGATGTGAAGTCTAAGCTTTACGCGTTCCTCGGCTATGGTGATGATGAGTTTGGATACAGGCTTTATGATCCAGTTCAGAAGAAGCTTGTTCGAAGCCTGGATGTTGTGTTTATTGAAGATCAAATTTTGAAGGTTGTTAAGAAGACAGAGACAACTCCTCGACATAGTGATGATCTTATTGATTTAGGTTCAGTTCCTCTACAACATGTTGACTCACAGGTTGGAGATGATGTTTTTATTCATGACCATGGTGTTGATGATGTTGATGCTCAAGAACAAGATGTAGATAAAGTTGTTCATCTAGAGTTACTAGTTCTAGACATGCCACCATGTGTTTCACTTAGACGGTCTACGAGAGATCGTCATCCTTCTGTACGTTATTCTGCAAATGAGTATGTTCTTCTCACTGATGAGGGGGAGCCAGAGTGTTATGCAGAAGCTATAGAAGATGAGCACAAGAAAGAATGGGTTGAAGCTATGCAAGATGAGATGGATTCCTTGTATAAGAACAATATTTATGAGTTGGTGAACTTGTCTAAAGGTAAGAGAGCATTGAAGAACAAGTGGGTTTATAAGGTGAAGACTGATGAGTTCACCTCAAAACCCAAATACAAAGCTAGATTGGTGGTGAAAGGATTCAGCCAGAAAAAAGGTATTGATTTCGATGAGATTTTCTCTCTGGTTGTGAAGATGGGTTCTATTCAGGTGGTTCTCGGTTTAACGGTCAGTCTTGATCTTGAGGTTGAGCAGATGGATATCAAGACTGTTTTCCTTCATAGTGAATTGGATAAGGAAATCTACATGGAGCAGCCTGAAGGGTTTCAGGTAGAAAGTAAAGAAGACTATGTGTGTAGACTTCAGAAAAGTCTATATGTGCTGAAGTAGGCACCGAGACAGTGGTATAAGAAGTTTGAGTCTGTTATGGGGGAGCAAGGCTACCGAAAGACTATTTCAGATCATTGCGTTTTCTTTCAGAGGTTTGGTGATTATGATTTCATCATTTTATTGCTTTATGTTGATGACATGCTTATCATTGGAAAGAATACAGGAAGAATTGCTAAGTTGAAACAGCAGTTGAGCAAGTCTTTTGCAATGAAAGACTTGGGGCCAGTGAAACAGATTCTTGGGGTACGGATCACTCGAGATAGAGCTGCCAAGAAGTTGCACATGTCACAAGAGCGATACATTGAGAAAGTGTTTTGTAGGTTCAACATGGACAAAGCTAAAGTGGTTAGTTATCCTCTTACTACCAACTTTAAGCTAACAGGTAAATATTGTCTTACTTCAAAGGAGGACATTGAAGATATGGATAAGGTTCCATATGCCTCAGCGGTTGGTAGCTTGATGTATGCTATGGTGTGTACAAGGCCGGATTTAGCTCATGCAGTTGGTGTTGTTAGTCGGTTTCTGTCAAATCCTGGTAGGGAGCATTGGGAAACAGTTAAATGGATTCTCATATATTTGCGCGGCACTTCCAAATTGGGTATCACATTTGGAAATGAAAAGCCGGTGCTTATGGGATACACAGATTCTGATATGGCTGGAAATGAGGATAACATGAAATCCACTTCTGGATATTTAATGACATTTGCAGGGGGATCTGTTTCATGGCAATCAAGATTGCAAAAGTGTGTGGCCTTATCGACAATAGAGGCTGACTATATGGCAGCAAAGGAAGCTTGCAAAGAACTATTGTGGTTGAAAAGATTTCTTTAGGAGCTTAGCTTCAAGCAACAGCTCTACGTGATTCTTTGTGATAATCAAATTGCAATACACCTTGCTAAGAATTCCATGTTTCATAAGAGAACGAAACATATTGATGTGTGATATCATTGGATTAGAGAATCTCTTGAAGATGGGTTGTCTGAATTTGATAAAGTTCACACTGATGATAATGGTTCCGAGATGTTGACAAAGGCATTGGCAAGGGAAAAGTTGAAAGTGTGTTGTACGATCGCCAGGATGGCGAACTCTTCCTCATAGTCAGGAAAAGGGGGAGATTTGTTGGGTTTTTGTTTCCTTAGTCCATGAGGAAAAGCCCAGCAAATAGGCCCATCTTGGGCCCCCACTTAATTCACTTATTTGGGAGCAAAATAAAAAGGGGAGAAAGCTTCTTTTGCAAGAAATAAGAGCAAGAGAATGAGAGAGAAAAATCAAGAAAGAAAAGAGGGAAAAACTTCAAGTTCCAGCAGTCTTAGTGTTTCTATGATCGCTGGAGTTTGCACCGTTGGATCGTCCTAATTTTTGGACAGCAGCTTCACAACTTCTGGGCCAACATTCTGGAAGGTGGAGATCAAATTCTGAGGTATGGAGGTCGGGGCTTTGTTGCCGGAATAGTAGTAGTTATTTTTGGTGATATTCTTCTTTTCTTGATCTTTGATTGTTTCTATATCCTTGATGTGCATGTTTCCAAGGGTATTACGAATTTTTATGCCTCTAGTATTGTCTAGAGAAGATTTTTTATATTGCTCTCTTGCTGGTGATAGTGGATTTTAAGCAGCACTAGGTGTCCCGTGGTTTTTACCCATTGAGG
This sequence comes from Impatiens glandulifera, assembly GCF_907164915.1. Taxonomy (NCBI): domain Eukaryota; kingdom Viridiplantae; phylum Streptophyta; class Magnoliopsida; order Ericales; family Balsaminaceae; genus Impatiens; species Impatiens glandulifera. The sequence goes on from NC_061867.1 coordinate 33,416,903, forward strand.
GGTTTTCCACGCTAAAATTTTGTGTTGTTTGTGTGTTTGCTTGCTTGGTGTGTTACTCACTGTTTTAAGGGTTGTGTTGATTGAATTTGTGCATACCTATTTGTTATCTTCCTCACGGGTTTAAACAATTTGGGAAAGTGTTGTCAAACGAAGGATAAATTCCGCATTTGTTGTTTACAGTTGTGGTGCATTTCCATCAAAGTGTCTCGGACCGGATATCACTGTTGTCAGGACATTTGGAAAGAAATCTGGCAACGACAACGACCGCATTGACTTGTGGACGAGTCACGCGAGGAGATCCAGAAACAAGAACCTCATTCGAAGCACCTCTTCCGCACATCCACGAGAGTTTCTCTCTGAAATTATTAGGATTTTTCGCAATCAAGTCGCATAGCTCAATCAAAGGCTCCATTCCGCATGAAATTCCAAATCCTACGTCAAATCTAGACGAATAAAAATGAGAGAATCAAAGGAGGCGGAGACCACAAAGATGTACAGATAATTCTAAAGATTGATAAAAACAAACATGAAGGAAAATTATGAAAAAACAATTTTCAAATGATCCATTGATCTCTCTGTTTCTTCCTCGGTCTCTCTAAATCTGTAATAAAAGCAAATATATCATAATGTTAAGAACTATATAATCTTAAAAAGGAAAAATATATGTGCTCAAGAATTAAAAAGATTACTCAATTTTGTGTTTTTATCCCAAAGAAAAGAAGTCCGAATTATCTTCGTTAACCACAACAGAAATAGATGATTTTTCGCCTTCATCAAACTGTAATATGCATCGAACTGTAATATGGCGTTGGCGAGTAATGACTGACCACTGGCATATAAGTGCTGGGTTAGTCATTATGCAGGTTATCAATATGCCAAAAGTTCAATTGAGAAAACCCTAACTAATTAACCCTAACTAATTAGATGAAACTATGATAAAGAGTTATATATACTTTTTTTTAGATCTAGACCTAGTTGATTAAAATTTAAATGTTCAAAATAAAATGGTTAGATTAACCCAAGCAAAAAATAGTTAGAACAAGTATACTGCATCTTTTTTTATTATTAAAAATAATAAATTTTGAAATATAACACTTTGATATTTTAATTTATTATCTTTAATAATTATAATTATTTAACATATACTTTCAACATCAACCCAGTTATGCATGTATATATTTTAAATTATTTATTTTATATATATAGAAAGTTTAAAAAATATATATTTAAATTGTATTTAATTTAGCATAGTTAGTTTAAAATAACACTTTTCATTATTGACTCGGTAAAGAAAGTTTCGAATTTGTTGGATAATGAAATTTTTTTTTCAAACTTCTCTCTTACTATACAATTTTTTCACTTAGAATTTTTTCTACTATTTTCATTTAGATTGTTTTATTTTATTTAAATATGTTATTATTAACTTGGAATCAATACCAGAAACTTACCAGGTCAAGGTCAGTACAGTTTATACTCTATTCTAAAATAAATATAATAATAATAAAATAAAAATAATAATTCTACTCTACAATAAAATTGATTTAGAGAAAATAGACCTAATAGAAACAGGAGAGTATTGAGACTTGAGATACATTGGAAAAATTATAGTTGGATTTTCTGTTTCATTAATGTTAGTTTCAATAGGATTACAACTATAAATAGGATCATCTTACAACAAAAAATTTGGGATAAATCTCAATTTCAAATGAGACTATTCTTAGTGATAGCAAATTTGGGATATATATGCATGAGTTACCCAACAACATGTTCTTCAATACATATTATGCATCAATATAATGTAGTTTATTTCTTGATTGTAACTAGTAAGAACCTGAATCAATGAAGAAAAACATAATTCAAAACATTTTATCAAGTATCGTCATCTATTACTGATATATCTGTAACTGTATTTAGCACATGAAGAAAAAAAGGCCATTCGCATGTTTAGGCTACATTAATCCTCTGGGAATCCGAGAAACCTGTTAATTAGCTCGGAAACTGACTTGGCATTGCCCGGATGATAAGGAATAAGAGACTGCAGATCCATACACTGAATAGTCTGCTGAAGAGTTTGTGGTCTTGCACAAAACAAATGTTTTCTTTCTGCCAACTCCTCAGCAAGCTCACTTTGATGATTGTCCATCAAATCTTCATTTACCACAACAATCAAAGGCTTAGCAAGCCGCAGACTTTCAAATATGCTTCCAGATCCTGTATTGTGCATACAAATCAGCTGAATTATAGCATTTGATATGAATATCCAAAGTATAAAATTACTCAGATAAGAAAATATGATGAAACATAAGACTGTTTTACCTGCATGACTGATTACAAGAGATGCTGATCTCAAATGATCAACTATACTGGAAGAGAAGGTAAAGTAATCTATAGTCAAGCATCCATTTCCTCCACTACACTGCAAATGGAATAGATGCATTTTCTATGATCTTGTATGAATAACCAACCAAACTACAGAATGTTCACGAATTAATACAAGAGAATGATTATATAACCTACCTTGATCGGATTGTAAGTTCCACGTCCCATTTGAATGACTAGTTTTGTGTAACCTTTCTTATATAGTTCATCTTTAACTTGTGAAGTGTCCACAGTTTTAACAAGAGAATCAAAACAAGTTGTCCCAACAGTTACAAATACAATTCTTTCACCATCATTTTCACTCATCTTGATCGTCTAAACAACAAAGTCAAATCAAAAGATTCAAATCAAATATTGTTAATCAAGTTGTTCTAGAAACAAGGGGTTTTAGATGAAAGGAACTAAAACTTTGACATTTGACGGGTCATCCGACTTCTGATTGAACCCTCTTTCCGAACCCTTCAATTTTTATAAGATATTTTCCCATTTGGAATAAGTGCAGACTCTTAAAGATTTGAAATGAATAAATTGAAAATTCAATTCGCTAGTTCTTCTGAATGTATAAGAAGAGTGAATATGGATCAATGTGAATGAAATAGAATATGAAAGATGAGGTCATATGATCAAACCTTTGTTGCCGGCCGGCCAGTCAGATCGTAGTTCGCCGGAGAATACTCGATTCGTCGCTCCAATGGCTTCTTTACAGCCCGAGTTAAGTCCAGTCAGTTCTTCTTTTATAAAATTTCGCATAATTTCAAATTTCAACCAGTAACTTCAAACATAGCTCAAATTAACCCTCAAACTAAAGGTATTTCTTTAATTGATCCATCAATTTCCACACTCAACAATAGAGTTGAAAAATTCAAATTTCTCTCCAAGATATAAAAATTACTACGTCTTTAAGGGCGGTGTGTACAATTCGGAAATTATCGATCACATGCCTTACTTTCTTCACGTGATCCCGCGGTAGGAGATGAGAGATTTTTATGATAAGTTCGACCCGTGCACTGTTTTTTTAAGAGAAAACGTTTTTTGTGTGTTAAGGCAAACTATGTTAAATAACCCCTTGACTTATCTTCCTCTGCATCCCGTAAAAAGGTAGAAAGGGATGAAGAACCGAAAATAAAGTTCTTTAGCATAGACCTTTTGAATTGGTCCGTACAAGTTTTAAATCGACACACTCGCGGATGTATCAATTTAATTGACTTTATAGTCGCCACATTAACTTATTCCCAAAGAAACTAAAGAAAAAAGAAAATCAGAAATTCATTTTTAGAGTTCGGTGTTTGGTTACGTATTAAAAAAAGGAAATACAACGCTATTTCCTATACAGTCTTACTCTTAAGTAATTGGTCAGTTGATGTTTGAAGGATTGTTAAGTCTTCGATCTGAGTTCAGAACTCTTTTACTTGTGTAAAAAATCTTAATCATTTTACAAAAGGGCTAATCATATTCATAGAGTACTTGATTAGGATAAAACAATGAAAAACATAGGGCACCATTCCTAGGGAAAAGAAGAATCATAATTCCCGAGAGAGAATAAATGAGTGTAAATGATGAGAATAAGAATTCAAATCAAAGATTAGAAGTTTATTCTTTTGAGAAAGAAGAGAAGAAAATAAACTAATCCAAAGTCCTGGGTGTTTTCCCTTTTTGAAATTTTCAGAGTTAAGGAACTCCGAATACCACACATTAAAAAGAATCATTTTCAAAAATAATTCCCAAAATTTTCGAAACTTCACATGATGGTCAAAAATATTTTTAGAAGTTTAAAGGAATCGAGTTTGGAATTTTTGGAGTTATAAAACTCCGAATATGTCACTGCAAAGATAGATATTTTTCCAAACGGATCCCAAAAATTATAAAAATTTTGTGGGCATCAAAAATATTTTTAGGAAGATACATTTTTAATTTCATGATTTTTGGGCTCGTGAAATTCAAGTTATAGCCTTTAAAAATTTCGGGTTTTGTCAAACGAGTCCTAAAAATTAAAAAAAAAAATCATTTTTGAAGAAATTTAGAAATGATTGGGATGTTTGAATAGTCATTTGTTTTGGATCTTAGAGTTTATTTTGTTTTTATTAGTTTTAAATCAAAATAAAGTCCAGGGGCTCAATTAAAAAGAAAAAGAAAAGTTTAAGGCCTATTTTAATTTCGAATTAAATATTTAATTCGAAATTAAAATACAAAATACCTATTAAAAAATTAAAAAGAACCAGGGGCCTCTTTGTAACTTCTGGAGAAGTTGATGGAAATCAAATATAACAAAATATAAAAAACCCAGACGGCTCTCCGCCCGTCTCCGGCGATGGCGATTTCCGGTGACCTCCGCACCTGAGATCGAAGGCCTCTCGAAGACAGCTCTCCCGCCAGTCCGTTCAGTTCGTCGAGGCTCCGTCTCCATCTTTCTGACGTTCGCGACTTCAGATCGGAAGAATCCCATCATCGCAGGAACGAATCGATTTCGTCCTCTTAATCTGCAGGACGAACAGATTTCTTCCGACCGCAGCTGCACTCACCGAGACGATACATCTAACCACCTGGGAGTCGCCTTCGCGGTTGAAGAACTTGCATTGCAGCAGATAGATTGAAAGAAACCAGTTCACACTTTCTTCTCTTTCGACGGAGACGGATTGCACGATTTCAGCAGAATGAACCCCTTGGATTCAAGAAGAAATGACTATTCTAATCTAGTTCTAAACTAAACTAAACTAAGCCTCAATAATCACTGAATAAACGTGTGACATTGGATAAAGAAATTACCTGATTAGCGAAAGGGAGACGAAATGAGAATGAGAAATCAAGGCGACCGGAAGTTTACTGTTCTTCTTCGCTCTACGTCTTCTTCGCTGATACCGTCTCTTTTTCTCTTATGCACGCTTCAAATACGCGACAAGCAAGGCTTGGTTTCTAAGGCGCCCGTGATCATCGAATCTCCGTAGAACGGAATCGCCTTTCAGCTTTCTTCCAATGGAACCGTTTGTTTTTCAGATCTGATAACTGCCGCTCTCCTTCAACTGGAAATCGTTCTCTTTTCCCTGTTTTTTAAGAACTGAATCATCTTCAAATGACAAGGCTTCCCTTCCTTCTGTCGTTCATATCACAAGGGCACGCTTGTCCTTTTTTCAGAGGAGAACAGAAGTTTCTTGAACAATGAGGCAATAGAGTTCCTTTCTAATATATCAATTCCACATCAGACATAACAATATTGTTTATTGATTTGATATTTGCCTAAACCCTAACATAAACCATTCGCGAGACGTAACCAAGTTTGCAATCGTAACATGAACCCTAAATCAAAACTAACACTAACCTGATTAATGAAAACGATGAATGAACGATAAGACGAGTCGGAAGAGTCGTCGATGCAGGCAACAGTGAGATGAGCACCCGCGAGACGCAACCGTGATACACAATTTCTCCGTATCAAGCTCCGCTCGTGATGAAGAGAAGAGAAATGCATTGTCTAAAATATTAAGAGTGGTCACCAACACATTTTAAATTAGGCAGTGACCAAAAATTTAAATAAATCAATCTTTAAGGTCATTAAGTCAAATTTCCTTATAGAATTGGTATTAAAATTGCTGAAAGAATTATAATTCACATCATATTATAATTTAATTTATATGTTTGAAAAAATTATAAAATTTTACTTCCAGTTTAACTTTTTGAAAAAAATATAATAAAGATAATTTTAATTTATATAATTTGTAAATACTAAAATAATTTTAAATAAATTAAAAATAATCAATATGAAGGCAAATCAAAATAATTAATTAGTTGGAAAAATTAATAATAATAATTAATTTTAATTAATTAAAATTAAGATAAGGTTAAAATAAATATTTTGTGATAAATCTTGTATTCATTTTATCCTAAATTAGTTTTAAAATGGTTCATATAAATAAAATAAATAATTTAAAATAAATTGTGTACCATTTTAATCCAAAATTAAATATTTAAAAATCCAAAATACGCAAATATTAAAATAAATATTTACGTCTATTTAAATAATTGTGTATAGTTCACAAGATAAAATAATGACAAAAGAAAGAAAAAAGATTTCAGAACAGGGGCAAATAGGGCAAATAGAGTTCCTTTCTAATATATCAATTCAACATAAGAGATAAGAGTATTGTTTATTGATTTGATATTTGCCTAAACCCTAACATAAATCATTTGCTAGATGCAACCAAATTTGCAACTGTAACATAAATCCTAAAACAAAAACTAACACTAACCTGATGAATAAAGACGAGCCGGAAGAGTCGTCGAGGCAGGCAATAGTGAGATGAGTAGAGGCTAGAGAGCTGAGCAGGAAGAAATATGAAATAAGAAATAAGAAATTCCCTTACATATAGTGCAGTACAACTCTTCGACTTCCATTGCGACACGTATCAACTGCGAGACGCAATCTCCATTCGCGAGACGCAACCTCCATTCGCGAGACGCAACCGCGATTCACAACTTCTCTATATCAAGCTTTGCTCGCGCCCGCTCCACAACAATCACGGCGCTCGGCAACAATTGCGCCCGCAAGGCGAATCAACATGAAACCCCATCAATTAAACACCTACAATCTAGACAAATCAATTAAACAAACATTCATCAATTAAAAGAGAGAAGAGAGAGGCGACGATGAAGGAAAGAGAAAGGCGATGTCGTTCGGGCTTCACAGTTCGCCGTTAACACTTGTCTTCACCGTTGTGTTCTTCGCGAAGCGGAGGCGAAAGAGAAGAGAGAGGCAGTGATGAAGAGAAGAGAAATGCGTCTTAGAGTTACGGCGGAGAAGGGGACCAGAAAGAGAGAAGAGAGAGAAGGGGAACAAACAAATGAAAAAAAGAAGAGATTTTATAGGGTTTAAGTTGTGAGACTCGCGAAAGGGAAAAAATCGTCCAAAATATTAAAAGGGATCACCAACGCATTTTAAATTAGACGGTGATCAAAAATTCAAATAAGGCAATCTTTAGAGTCATTCAGTCAAACTTCCCTGTAGAATTGATATTAAAATTACTAAAAGAATTATAATTCACACCATATTATAATTTAATTTATATTTTTAATTTAATTTATATGTTTGAAAAAATTATAAAATTGTACTTCAAGTTTAACTTTTTGAAAAAAATATAAAAGATAATTTTAATTTATATCATCTATATTTGTAAATACTAAAATTCTTATTACCTCAATTTATAAATAATTTTAAATAAATTTAAAATTATCAATATTAAGGCAAATCAAAATAATTAATTAGTTGGAATAATTATTAATAATAATTAATTATAATTAATTAAAATTAAGATAAGGCTAAAATAAATATTTTATGATAAATCTTGTACTCATTTCATCCTAAATTAGTTTTAAAATGGTTCATATAAATAAAATAAATAAATAATTTAAAATAAATGGTGTACCATTTTAATCCCAAATTAAATATTTAAAAAACCAAAATACGCAAATATTAAAATAAATATTTATGTCTATTAAAATAATTGTGTATATTTCACAAGATAAAATAATAACAAATGAGTGAAGAAAAAAATCGATTTCAAACAAGCTTCAAGACCGAAAAAGAATCATGATTTAGTGCAACCGAAATTAGAAGAAATAGTTGCAAACTACACAGTCATCCGATGCAACATTGACCTCCATCAAGTGAACGAAGACTTATCGCATCGCCCGCTACGGTGGAAGCTAGGCGCATCCGCAGCGGATCAACTAACGCTCAGGCCAAACAAAACGTGGACGGAACGCTGAGACGTCAACGCCTAAGCCCAAAATGACATCATTTTAAAGCCTTCCCAATGCTCAAACATAGAGGGATCAAACAACGTCGTTTCAACCTCGGATCATCTTCTTCCTCGCGACGAATCGATAACGACCAACCGAAATCTTTGATTTTCAAAGATAAAATTTCATCGATACTCCACTAAACAAGTTGATTCAAAGTCAATAATCACCCTAACATGATGATCATTTCTCCTACGATCATAGAAACAATTATAACCTAAATGGATGAAGTTGATCGAAAATATACAATAGTCACTAATTGCCTTTTGTCTGAAATACGATTCACTTGCATCCTCAATCGACCTTGACTGCCTATAAATATGCTTCACTGCCCAAGACGAAGTGAATGATCAAAATCTCAAGCCTCCAATCCAATTTTCACAGAATCCTCCGTTAAATTCTTCTTAAAGTTTTGAAAATTTTGGAAATTTTGGTTAAGGTTTGCAGACTTGTTTTTGGATCATCACAAATTCTCATAAGAAATTTGAGTGTGTTCTCCAACTCACTTTAAGTTTTAATTGATGTTGTAATTCAAGTTACATATTCAAATTGAAATTTTTATATTTCAGTTCGATCAGCCTTTAATATTGCTCGATTATCCGTTTTCTTTATTTGAATTCAATCATAAAATCATTTCAAAATTTTCTTCTGAAATAAATTTGAATGAATCAAGCTTAATCTAAAATACCCAAATCTAATTTTGAAATTTCTTAAAATTGAATTTATGTTCTTCAAATATAACTTAAGAATTTCAATCTTAAAAGCTTTCTAACTTTTTTTTAAATAATATTAGGAATAATTTTGGATAAATTTCAATCGGTTTGAAGTATGTTTACACAAAAACCAAAAATTCTAAAATCTTGAAAAATTCAGTTATTGAATTAGTTAAAACGAATAACAAGGGTTCATATTACGGTACAAATCAGTTCTAACATATTTAAGAAAATTATTGGTAAGCTTCTAGCATTGAATTAGAACGTTAAAACCATAAATTCAATTTTCACTCAAGAATTATTCATACCCGATTCAACCCTTTCCCGATCGAATGATGCTTTAGGGCGATGATAATCGTGTCTACATGAAGTGATAGGATCGGCTTTATCAATAGAGACGGGGTCTGGCTATTGATGACGGCTTCAGATAAACGATTTGATAGAAATCCTGTTAGGGATTAATATCACTTTCTATTCTTCACAAACTGTTAGATAAATTCATACCGGTTCAAATAAACCTAACTTAAACAAACTTCCCATGCAGGAACAAGGAACCGGACCGGATGAATAAGAAAACCAAGTCAAGGTACCGAACCGGTCAAGATACCAAACCAATCAAGAGCATTCGGTACGTGACCGCACAGAGGATGGATCGACCAAAGCCTAAAAGCCAAAGCTCAAAAGCCGATCAATCCACAAGACCGGAGGAAGCCCGGTCACTTCACCATCAAAAGATATTCGGCCAAGTCAAATGGTCAACCTAGGCCAAGTCAAGAGGCCGACCTGCACAAGAAGACACTTTGGGTATCTGTTGAGAATGATACCAAAGGAACAGACTGAATACTTCCATATCCATGCAAGTCTGAGGAAAGACTGTAGACTGCAGAAAACAGTACTACCGGATCCTTCTACTTCGGGATAAGCCAGAAAGGAAATCTTCAAAGTACAGACAACTGTCCAAGCAGACAGTGCCTACATTGAGTAAAAGACAAACCCAGCAGGTTTGCTTTACAGACCGGCAGGTCTGAAACAGGATGCCAGGTCTGAGATTGACTGTCAGGTCTGAGGAGAAGACCGGCAGGTCTGAGACACTGAATCACTGCACAGCTGACCAGCCAATCAGATTCAAGGCCTTGAAATATGACCGTTGGCATATTTCACCTATAAAAGGAGGCAGTTGCAGAAGAGTAAATGCAGTTACAAAGCGGGATACTGTGCGACATTAAGAGATATTAAGTGAGACAAGTGAAGCGTTGAAAGCATTTACTATAAGTGATAACAGTGTGGTATTCTAAGAAAGCCTAAGAGCTAAATTCTAAGTGTGTGTTACAATTTCGGTGTGAATTGTAAGAGTGTTATCGAGCAGGAAATAAGTCTCGATCGGATTGTATTTGTATTCCTTAGTGAATATCCTTCTCGCGGTTTCGAGAGGAAGGGTGACGTAGGAGTTTTATCTCCGAACATCCATAAAATCTGTTGTGTCATTTACTTTCTGTTGGCTTCATTACATAACCGACTAACCTAACTACACCGCTCCAAACCGACTAAACCATACCGAGTATCCAGATTGCCGAAACCGACCCACCATCCTTCAAATCATCATCATCCGAAACCGACTCCGCCTATCATACACGTGTACCGCTTCAACCTGAAAGCAAACCTCTTCCGCGCTTGAACCTAGTTCAAGGGTTTGTGACAGGTTGTGTAGTATTGAAACCCCGGTGTTAATCTCTAACAGGATTAACCACCACCCTACGAGTGAGAACCGCTAACCGGTCCAACCCCCGGTCCACCAGCGGCGACCTAGATCCTAACACAAACCCTTGCAAACTCTTGAACGATTCAAGTGCGGAAACGTTTTCTTAGGTTTGAAGCTAAGAACCAAAGAAGGAGAAGATGACAGAATGTAAATAACTCAGCAGATTGTTTATGGATGTTCGGAGCAAACTCTCTTACGTCACCCCTTCTTCCAACCACCGGAAGGATGCACTATAATTCTTTGAATCAAAAACAGTTCACTAATCTAGCTAAACTCTCAGTTGAACAAAACAACCTTTGTTTAAACGAAAAATGAATGAAGCAGCTCTCTCTCTCTCTGTTTCTTGTATTTTTCAGCCTGTGCTTTGTTCCGTTGTCTTAGGCAGCAATTTATTCTTGAAAGCTCTGTTGTCAGCTACCTGGAATACTCTACTGCCAGGAAGAGCATCTGCCTTCAGATGCTTATCTGATCAGTCTATTAGACGCCTGAACTAACATTAGACCCCACCCCACGTCTAACTTTCTCTTTCTAGACCCCCACGTCTAACTCCTTGCATCTAATTATTAATTCTGCACCTAGTGAGATTCGAACTCAAGTCACTTGTATGACAGACGGGCATGCTTACCACTACACCACTTAAGATGTTGATATCTAAATATATATTTATATATTTGATATGACTAACAATTATTGAACTTAGTTTTATCCAAAAAACTATTTCATCAATCCTCAAATCAAATTGTTAAGTTATTTTTAAATCAATTAAAAATTTCAACCCAATAATTTCTCCCTTTTTGATTATTTAAACTAAATTATCAAAAACAGTTTAAACATTAAAAATTTCAACCCAACAATTTCTCCCTTTTTGATTATTTAAATTAAATTATCAAAACCTGTTGAGTTCATTAAAAATTTGAACCCAACATGAAGAAATAAAGTTTCTCATGCCATTGGATTGAAGGGTGGTGGAATATGATAAAACTTCAAAACCTACACTAGTGTTCTTGGCCTCCTATTGAGAAACCCAAGCATTCGAACGAGAAATTATGCATTGACTTAGTTTTCGATCGAAAAAACCAAATGGGCTTAACATCTGATCGAGAATTTTAGTTTAGCATGATTTTCGACCAAGAAAACCAACCACACACCATTTCCGACCAAACCAATTGACCACGGGCAAATCCAGCCCAAAAAGTTTAGGGGGCTCGAATGTTCTTTGGGAAATTAAGAATTGAACATTGGTTTATATCTATTTTTGAGAATTAAAAATTTATGGGATTATTTACATTTATAGTGTAAAAAAAATATATAATATTTTTTTTGAGTTGCACCTAATATTGATACACCCTAGTTATAATAATAAATATTTAAATAATCTTATCAAATAATATCAATGAAGATATAATGGCACTTATGACGTTCTTTTCAAAAATAGTTTTTAGTTGGAAGCTAACCTATGATATATTGATATATAAGTATTATTTTTTCCATCTAATCACCTAGTCAGATTCTTTAGAGAGAAAAATATTTGCTGTAAACTACAAATATTGGGTAAAATGATTTGTCGATATTTATTACTTGATAATATTCTTATTATAAATTAAAATAATTACACTAATGATAAAAATAAAATAGTATTTTAATTAATAGTTTACATTAAATAAACTATATTTAAAAAAATAATTGACAGTATAATTTAATTAATTTTATATTATAAATCAAAATCTCATTAATTATTTCAATAATAATAATAATATAAATTTTCTATAATAAAATAATATCAATAAAAATAAATAATAATTATTATGTTATTATACTAACTATATAACTTTGAAAAAATATATTATTATTAATTTAAAAAATTTCAATTAATTCTCTATTAATTTATAAACTAAGGTTATAAGAAAACTATTTATCTTAATTGAATTTTGTTGTCGTATGCAATAATAGATCCAACAGAGTGAATTATTGTATTTTAATTGTTTTATTAGTTTTTAAACTAAGCGAATAAATATACGTAAAGGGAAGAGATGATTCGAGTTGTATTTTTCATATAAATAAATATTTTAGGTAACTTCATTATTATTATTATTATTAATTTTAAAATTATGATAAAAAATGTATAATTAAATTAAGAAATAAAATATTTTTTATTGCAATATATATATATATAGAAAATGAATCTTAATAAATGGATTTAATTAGCTGTCACATTTAAAGATTTTTTATAAATAGTCCAAATATTCAATATTTAAATCTATAAATATATTTTCTCTAATTCATTCATACACACTTCATCTCTACATTACATATTACATCTCACGTCTATAATCTGGCAAGGACAATTAAAGAGGGTAAGAAATTCACCATGTCAAAAATGCAGAATGAGAAAAACCTTCAAGACACATCTTTTAATGCAGAAGAATTGAACACTCAATTTATACACTAGCAAGCTCAACTAGATGTCCAGATACAACGTGAAAATGAAGTGATTCAGGCCTTAAAAGCTTATCAAGATCAAATGGGGTGGGAAAGTTTGATAGAACAAATGAGTTATCAACAACTCCAGCACCTTAAAAGGTCCCTGGAGAAGATAAATGCCATAGTGACACAAAAACTCACTCAATTGTCAATGTTTCTCAATATCTTTCATGGTGTTCTCTTTGTTTTTGAGTTTATTTTATTGTTTTAAATTTTTTTGTTATAATTCTTGTTTTTATGTTTTTTAGTTATAATATTATTTTCGTATTTTAATTAAAAAAAACTATTTATGAAAAAAAACAATGATCACTTAAGTTTTATTGTCAAATTATTATTAATAAATTTTATGTGTTTTATTAGAAAAACAAATAATTAATTCAAAAAAAAAAAAGAAAAAAATTACACAATACAATTATGAATACAAGTTAACAAATTAGTATAATTTTATATATTTTATTATATTATTTTTATATAATTAATTAGTAATATTTGAAGTAATTAAATAAATGATATTTTACTAATAACTAAAAAATATATTTTAATTTACTTTTTTTTATTATATTTAAAATCTCATTATTTATTTAACTACCAAATAATTAATGGATATAGAATTTGAAGTTGGGTAGGTTTAAAAAAAAGTAGTGTGGGCTTCAATGTTTTTTTGAGAAATTTATATAAGGTATTGGTACATTAAATTAGGTTTATATCTACACTTTAGAATTAAAAAAATGATAGGTTATATCACATTCTTAACGTACAAAACAAATATATATAATATTTTTTTTAAGTGTTTACCTCATTCACCTAACCTAAAGGTAGATACGCCCTACATATGTTAATATTAAGTTTCTTTAATGCAAACAATATTATCAAATAATAATAATGAGTATATAATGGTGCTTATTACGTTCTCTTCCAAGCACCTTCAAATTAGAAACGAATTTGTGACATTATAGTCTTTAAGGTCGACATTTTTTATCTAATCACTCAGTCAGATTCATTTAGAGAAAAAATATTTGATGTAAAATACTTATTTGGATAAAATGATTACATAGTATTTATTTTTTTAATAATATAAATATTTTAAATTAAAATAATTAATGATAAAAATAAAACATCATTTCAATTAATTATTTATATTAAATAAATTATATTTTAACAAATAATTTATAGTATATTTTAATTAATTTTATATTATAAATCAAAATCTTATTAATTATTTAGATTATAATAATAAAAATATAAGTTTTCTATAATAAAATAATAATAATAATAATAGAAATAAATAATTAGACTATAAAATTAATTATATAACTTTGTAAAATAGTACTTTATTATTAATTAAAAAATATCAAGTAGTTCCCTACTAATTTATAAAGAAGAGGTTATAAGAAAACGATTAATCTTAATTAAATTTTATTGTCGTATATAAGTTATCGTATACGAATTGTTGTATGTGATAATATATTGAATATAGTGACTATTATATTATAACCGCATTATTAATTTTTAACTTTAGAGAATAAATAAAAGTAATTGAAATAGATGATTCGAGTTTTATATTTCATAAAAATAATTTTTTTAGGTAATTTTATTATTTTTAATTTTAAAATTGTGGTGAGGAATATATATAAAATTAAGAAATAAAATATTTTTGATTGAAATATATATATATATATATATATATATATATATATATAACAAAAAAATATAATTAATGGATTTAAATAGTTTCACATTTAAATATTTTTTCCTAGAGCATCTAAATATTAAATATTTAAATATAAATAAATTTTCTCTAATTCATTCATACACTTAATGCATTATATATGAATGTTTATAATATGTAATTAGCTAATAATTGCGAGAAAAAACAAAAGAGTGTAAAAAATTACCAAGTCAAAAGTGCAGAATTACAGAATGAAAAAAATCTTCAAAACACATTATTTTAATGCAGAACAAGAACAACTAATTGATGCTAATCAATTTTATAAAACTAGAGAATTAAATGCTTAACTTATGTATGTGCATGATGAACTAGAGGTCGAGAAACAACATAAAAATACTTAAATTCCGAGAAAGATATAAGATGGTGGGAAAGATCGATAGAGAAGAGCAAGGGTTAGTCAAGAAGAGATCAAGAATGCTTTGTTTAAGGAGGTAAAAGTCCAGGGCCAGACGGATACAATGTGAATTTCTTCAAGGAAAATTGAGATATAGTTGGGAAAGATGTAAGTGAAGGGGTCCTGAAATTCTTTCAAAACAGGAAAATGCTTAAGCAATAGAATGTTACAGTATTGAATTTGATTCCTAAAATCTCACTTCCAGAAAAAATTCAGGACTTTCGTCCTATTTCATGCTGTAATGTAATCTATAAAATCATCTCTAAAATCCTGTCGCAAAGATTTAAAACTGTTATTTCAAAATTAATTAGTTTAGGGCAATCAAATTTTATTCTGAATCGCTCTATCTCCCATAACATACTTCTTATGCAGAGTTTATTGAAAAGCTATGGGAAGAAAGCTATATCTCCGAGAGTGGTTTTTAAAATTGACATTCGAAAAGCTTTTGACTCGATAAGATGAGAATCTATTCATTAATTCCTTTATGTTGTCGGTTTCCCTAACATTTTTATCAAGTGGTTAATGCAGTGTGTTTCGACCCCTCACTTCATTGTTAGCGTGAACATAGTGGCTTCTTTAAGGGTGAAAGGGGAGTAAGGCAAGGAGATCCTCTCTCACCTTACCTCTTCGTTCTTATTATGGATATCCTGAACTGTATCTTTAAAATGCTTTTTAAGGAACCATAAATTCAAATTTCACCCCTACTGTAAAGAACAAGCAATAACACATGTTTGTTTCGCTGATGATCTGTTCTTAGTGGCTCACGCAGATGTTGAATTTGTTAGTACAATCAAGGAAGCACTAACAATGTTTTCTAGTATTATAAGTTTATTAATTAATGAAGACAAAAGCCATGCTTTCTATGGAGGAAGAGTGAAAGAGAATTTGAAGCAGAATATATTTAATATCATGGGGATAAAAGAATGAACGCTTCAAGTCAAATATCCCCTTATATGCAAATCAACTTCAAAGCTTACATTTTCGCCCACTTATTGAAAAGGTCAGAAATTTTATCTTAGGTTGGGCTACAAAAAACTTTTCTTACGCAGGAAGAATAGAGCTTGTGAAAAGAGTGACTATGGGAATCATTGGCTACTAGGCACAACAAATAGTCATTCCCAAAAAAGTTATGGTTGAACTAGATAAGCTGATGAGAGACTTTATCTGGGGTACTCAAGGAAGAGGAGGAAAAAAGGTCAAATGGGAAACTGTATGTACCCCAAAGGAAGAAGGAAGGCTTGTCATTAAAAATTGTGTCATATGAAATCGAGCGCTCACAATCAGACATGTATGAGCCCTTGAGATGAAGACAGATTCATTATGGGTCATATGGGTTCATACGAGATTCATGAAAGGAGAAGTTAGCATATGGACATGCCAAATTAAAAATGAAATGGCATGGTCCTTGAAGAAAATCCTAAGAACCAGAGGAGAGGCATATTGGAAGATGAAGGTCAAAATCGGGAATAGAAATGGAATATTATTCAGGCAAGATCCATGGTTAGAGAATAATCCCATAATTCTTCGGGAGGAATTCCAATCTATTAAAGTCAGAATCAGAAGAAAATATCTCTTGTACTCAATTAGAGATATTCAAAAAGGAAAATGCAGCCTATTCTTAGGAGTATTCCAGAAGGAGTCAAAATTTTGAATCTGATTAATAATATACAATTCAACAGAAACATTAATATAAAGAACTAAGATACTGTTATAAATGGAAAATTCGTGGCAGGAAAAACATGGAAGATCATTAGAAAAAAGGAGGTGGTGGTAGATTGGCACAAAGTAGTCTGGTCTTCAAAGGTTATACCTCGAAACCAATTCATTCTTTGGCTGACATTCAGGAAAAGATTGGCGAAAAGAGACAGAATTAAGAAGTATATCAATATTTCAGATGTCAATTGCCCAATTTGCACAGAAAAAGAGGAAAGCATTGATCATTTGTTTGGGGAGTGCGCATTTGTATCCAAGTGATGGATCAATTTTTCTCAGAACATGAATATCACTAAATTTCCAGGTACATGGAATAAAATCATAGAGCTTGTAAAGAAAAAGGCTAAGGGAGATAGCTTTTACGCGAATGTTTTTAAATGTTTCTTTGGAGCCCTAGTCTATAATACCTAGAGAGAAAGAAATACAAGAATTTATAGCACGAATAAGACAACAGAATGAAGTTTTTGGGATGATATTATTTCTGATGGCAACGCTCTCATACATACATGGAGGGGAATTCTGATTAATGAAGATAATTAGAAGCTCAGTCAAAGATGGAATATCCCCTATAAAATCATTACAAGGAAAGAAAGGTTCAAATAGTTCTTGTTTGATGACTTGTTTGTAAATAAATTGTTTATTGTTTTGTTTGTTCTGTAATTCAGTTGTTTGAAACTCATTTGTTTTTTTTCAACAAAGCTAGGGTTTATCTAGCTTGGTTTCTTAAAACTCATTTTCCCTTTTTCGGGGTTTTAATGAAATGGCAATAAGCCGTTTTCCCCAAAGAATAAAGAATGTAAATGACATGGTGACCAACAACTAGCTAGATTTTGAATGTTTCTCAATAATCATTATTCATGGTGTTTTTTTTATTGACTCCTATTTATGATGTTATAGTTCTTGTTTTTATGATGTTTAAATGTGATTTTTTTTTGTTTTTTAATAAAAACTTATTTATGATAAAAAAACAATCATCACTTAAGTTATTATTGTAAATTTTTTATGAGTAATTTTTATATCAATTATTAGATATCAAAAACAAATATTGAATTCAGTAAAAAGAAAACAAAATAAAATAAATGAATATTTACAAGATAAAATTATTAATACAAGTTAAAAAAATAATGGATAGTATACTTTAATTAATTTTATATTATAAATCAAAATTTCATTAATTATTTTGATTTAATAATAATATAAATTTTCTATAATAAAATTAATAAAAATAAATAATAATAATTATGATATTATATTAATTATATAACTTAAAAAAATATTATTATTAATTGAAAAAATGTCAATTAGTTCTATATTAATTTATAAACTAAAGTTATAAGAAAACTATTTTTCTTAACTGAATTTGGTTGTCGTATGCGATAATAGATCGAACGAGTGAACTATTACTTTATAATCGGTTTCATTAGTTTTTAAAGTAAGCGAATAAATATACGTAATTGAAATAGATGATTCGACTTGTATCTTTCAAATAAATAAATATTTTAGGTAACTTCATTAATAATTTAAAATTGTGATGAAAAATGTATAATTAAATTAAGAAATAAAATATTTTTGATTACAATATATACCTATATAGAAAAAAAATCTTAATAAATGGATTTAATTAGCTGGCACATTTAAAGATTTCCCATAAACAGTTCAAATATTCAATATTTAAATCTATAAATAGATTTTCTCTAATCAATTCATACACACTTCATCTCTACTTTACATATTACATCTCACGTCTATAATCTATAATCTGGCGAGGACAAACAAAGAGGGTAAGAAAATCACCATGTCAAAAATGCAGAAGGAGAAGAACCTTCAAGTCACATCTTTTAATGCAGAAGAACTAAACGCTCAAATTATACACTTGCAAGCTCAACTAGAAGTTGAGAAACAACATGAAAAGGAAGTTATTCAAGCCTTAAATGCTTGTCAAGATCAAATGGGGTGGGAAAGTTCGATTGAGCAAATGAGTTATTAACTAGAGCACCTTAAAAGGGCCTTGGAGAAGGTAAATGCCATAGTTACACAAAAACTCACTAAACTTCACCGATCTACGAGAGGAGCTGATGGATGAGTAGGCTTCCCTTTCGATTCACGGAATGTGATCTGGGACACGATGGAACGCCGCTTTCTTACCAGAAAAAAGAAGGACATGGTTCGACCTCCTAATGAGAATTGAGGTCCTTGCGCGGGCGTCTCTTCTCTAAGACTTACTTGCTCTGTATAGAGTGCCCCTTCCTCGAGTGCCAGCCGCAGAGAGGAATGCCATCAACTAGGGCGCTATTGGCCATTAACCAAAAACTTCCCACACTCTTATGTTTTGGTTTGGTACTATTTTTGAATTGGACTGGCGACCCTCACGGAGAGATTTCTCGAGATTGATTAGATTGCGTGTTGTGTGCGACAAGAACCAAATGCATTTCGACCCCGTCTCCGTTCTAAATCATTTCGTGGCATTTATTCAAAGAGCCACATGTACCGCGTGCGCCGCAAGAGCCCCAACAGCGGATTTGTGATTGACATACTGCATGTCCGCCGTCTGTAACTCCTCAGCTTCAAGTTCTTAGGAAGAGCCGTACGAGGCAGCTCACGTACGGTTCGGGAGCCGAGCCCCAAACTTTGACGTCGAACCTCGTCGGGAGGACATCGCCCCGATGTAATGCAAAAAAACCTGCTGACAGGCACAACAAGTCAAGAATAATAGAACTAGAGGAGTGAAAGCCACTCGCCTTATCGAATAAAGGGAAGAGCGTCTTTTCATGGTGTTGTCTTTGTTTTTGAGTTTATTTTATTGTTTTTAATTTTTTTCGTACTTTATATGTTATAATTCTTGTTTTTATGTTTTTTAGTTGTAATATTATTTTCGTATTTTCGTATTATTTGAAAAAAAGTTCGTGTGGGCTTCAAAAATATTTGATGTAAAATACTTTATTTAGATAAAATGATTACATAGCATTTATTTTTTAATAATATAAATATTATAAATTAAAATAATTAAATTAATGATAAAAATAAAACATCATTTTAATTAATTATTTATATTAAATAAATTTTATTTTAACAAATAATTTATAGTATATTTTAATTAATTTTATATTATAAATCAAAATTTCATTAATTATTTAGATTATAATAATAATAATAATATAATTTTTATAAAATAAAATAATAATAATAGAAATAAATAACTAGACTATTATATTAATTATATAACTTTGTAAAATTGAAATTTATTATTAATTAAAAAAATATCCCTACTCATTTATAAAGAAAAGGTTATAAGAAAACGATTAATCTTAATTAAAATTTGTTGTCGTATACGAATTGTTGTATGTGATAATATATTGAATAAAGTGACTATTATATTATAATTGCTTCATTAATTTTTAACCTTAGCAAATAAGTAAAAGTAATTGAAATAGATGATTCGAGTTTTATATTTCATAAAAATAAATTTTTCATGAAATTTCATTATTTTTAATTTTAAAATTGTGACGAGGAATATATATAAAATTATGAAATAAAATATTTTTGATTGAAATATATATATATATATATATATATATATATATATATATATATAAATATATATATATATATATATATATATATATATATATATATATATATATATATATATATATATATATATATATATATATATATATATGACAAAAAAAAATATAATGAATGGATTTAATTAGCTACACATTTAAATATATTTTTCTAAAGCGTTTAAATATTTAAATATAAATAAATTTTCTTTAATTCATTCATACACACTTAATCAATGCATTATATATTAATGTTTATAATATGTAATTAGCTAATAATTGCGAGAAAAAATAAAAGAGTGTAAAAAAATTACCAAGTAAAAAATGCATAATGAAAAAAACTTCAAAACACATTATTTAATGCAGAACAAGAACAACTAATTGATACTAAACAATTTTATAAAACTAGAGAATTAAATGCTTAACTTATGTATGTGCATGATCAACTAGAGGTCGAGAAACAACATAAAAAGACTTAAATTCCGAGAAAGATATAAGATGGTGGGAAAGATCGAGAAAGAAGAGCACTCGCACCTCAAAAGGTCCTTACAAAATAAAGAATATGTCCTACAGAATAAAGAATGTAAATGACATGATGACCCAACAACTAGTTAGATTTTTAATGTTTCTCAATAATCATTATTCACTATTTATGATGTTATAGTTCTTGTTTTTATAATGTTTAGTTGTGCTATTTTTTTTTTTGTTTTTGAATAAAAACTTATTTATGATAAAAAACACAATCATCACTTAAGTTATTATTGTCAATTTTTTATGAGTAATTTTTATATCAATTATTAGATATCAAAATCAAATATTGAATTTAGTAAAAAGAAAACAAAATAAAATAAATGAATATTTACAAAATATAATTATTAATACAAGTTTAAAAAAATAATTGATAGTATACTTTAATTAATTTTATATTATAAATCAAAATTTCATTAATTATTTTGATTATAATAATAATATAATTTTTCTATAATAAAATAATATTAATAAAAATAAATAATAATAATTATGCTATTATATTAATTATATAACTTTAAAAAGATATTATTATTAATCGAAAAAATGTCAATTAGTTCTTTATTAATTTATAAACTAAAGTTATAAGAAAATTATTTTTCTTAACTGAATTTTGTTGTCGTATGCGATAATAGATCGAACAGATGTAATCAGTTTCATTAGTTTTTAAAGTAAGCGAATAAATATACGTAAATGGAATAGATGATTCGACTTGTATCTTTCAAATAAATAAATATTTTAGGTAACTTCATTAATAATTTTAAAATTGTGATAAAAAATGTATAATTAAATTAAGAAATAAATTTTTTTTTGATTGCAATATATACCTATATAGAAAAAAATCTTAATAAATGAATTTAATTAGCTGGCACATTAAAATTTTTTCCATAAACAGTCCAAATATTCAATATTAAATCTATAAATAGATTTTCTCTAATTCATACACACTTCATCTCTACCTTACATATTACATCTCACATCTATAATCTATAATCTGTCGAGGACAAACAAAGAGGGTAAGGAAATCACCATGTCAAAAATGCAAAATAGAAGAATCTCCAAGTCACATACTTTAATGCAAAAGAACTGAATGCTCAATTTATACACTTGCAAGCTCAACTATAAGTTGAGAAACAACATAAAAAGGAAGTTATTCAGGCCTTAAATGAATGTCAAGATCAAATGGGGTGGGAAAGTTCGATTGAGAAAATGAGTTATCAACAACTCGAGCACCTTAAAAGGGTCTTGGAGAAGGTAAATGCCATAGTGACACAAAAAGTCACTCAATTTTGAATGTTTCACAATAGTCTTTCATGGTGTTGTCTTTGTTTTAATTTATTGTTTTTAATTTTTTTGGTACTTATTAGGTTATAATTCTTATTTTTATGTTTGGTAGGTGCACGCCACCTAAACTGACCGGTTCGGCTGACCAATCAATGGATGAGAGAGAAATATGACCGTTGTCATATTTTCTATATAAAGGGAGCCAAGAATAGTAGAAAAGCATACAACGCGCGCGAGCAAGAATCAACTGAGCTTTTCATATAATCAAGGCCTAAAAATCATTCTGAGTTTATATAGCTATTCTGATCTCAAAGTAAAACTGTTGTAAAAGAAATCTGTGTGTTTTACCTTGTGTAAAAGTATTACATCATTGTGTAAGTGGTGTAACCGACAAGCAATAAATAAGACTCAATTGGAGTGTAGTTGTGAAATATTCCAGTTAGTGAATATCCTTCTCACTATTTGAGAAGAAGGGATGACGTAGGAGATTCTACTCTGAACATCCATAAAAACCTGTCTTGTGTTCTTTATTTTACTTTCCGACTCACTTACACTAACCGAACCGAATTACTATTTACTCAAACCGAATCGGTCTCTCTCCCCACTTTAACAGACTCCTTCTAAATACCTTTCAAACCGAATTGGGTGAGTTGCTTCAGATTGAAACGGACATTTCAGCACTTGAACCCGGTTCAAGAGTCTGTGACAATTTGTGTAGTGTTAAGAGCGGTTCTAGTCCTTAACCGGATTAGTTCCAATTGTTGTGTGTTGTGTTGTATAAGCGGTCTCCCATAGCCGGACCCCGATCCCCTATCTGCGATCCCGATCCTAATAGTTATCATGGACAATCCTAAAGTCAAAAGGATTTCTCCATTCCTTATTTCCATTTTGGTCCATGTTGGGAAGTCGATATATGTTTTTGTGAGGATAACACCGGATGTTACCTTAGATTATTCGTACTCCTCTTGCAAGAGCTTCCTTAGGGACATTAATTTCACAAATGGCTTCAAATGCAAAACATTCTTGTTGTCCATCACGAGGATAACTCGAAATTCTTTTATGGTTGGACACATATGCCTTTCTCCCATGAAGTAAGCATGTTTTATAGGGTTCCACCTTCGTTGCATTTCCATCATGAATGTGAAGTTTATCTCAAAGTTTATGAACCTCGTGATGGGAATGAGGCCATATGATCGATAGTTCCACTCGTTTGCGTGAATATTATCATTCCGTAGAACCAGCACGATATCCGCCAGCATGGACATCGTATGTGATTGGAAATTCAAAACATTTACAAACATGTATTTGTTTTGAATAGAAGGAAAATGTATGAGATGTTCACTTAAACTATACATGCATACACATAATACATATAAAGTAGTAATATAAGGGTTGTAGTGAGAAAGTTTTGGTTGTTTGGGCATGACAAACAACTAGCTTGGTGATAGTAACTAGGTTTTTTTGTTCTAAGGGGAATCATAAGAGAGTTTTATTCGTCAATAGTGGAGGGGTTAAAATCGCCGCCATAAAACATAGAATATCTACTCAATTGAGAATTTCCCACACCTCCACAATGCATGCGTCCTCTTGAACGACTCATCGCTAAAGGGTAGGGTCGATCCCGTGCATTCTAGTTTTTCCTCTCGCAACATCACTTGGTTTGTAACAAGTTGTCATTCCTCATTAACAATCTTTCAATGTAGGTGTAGAAGTATCGATCTCAACTGTGTATTTATTTGTAAGTAAGAAGAGGGTGATGTACCTTTAACATGTAAAGACTTTAAATAGGGTAAAACTTATGAGTCTTTTAGGTATTGTATCTCAAGACAAGCCTATTAATTTGAAAACTTGACACAAACGTTTCAAAAGCAAAGTTTATATTTTTCGAGTTAAACATTTAATCCCTAGTAGAGTCGCTAGAAAGCTGTAACCCCCGGAAAAACCCATAGGTTTCGATTTCCATGAAAAGCTCGAGGTTCGAGAATTTCAACATCGGTTTACAAGTTAGGATTTTTCTTTTAAAATAAAACATTATTTTTAAAAGATTTTTTAATGATTCTTGACAACTTTTGAGATTAATTAAAAATAATTAATTTCGGGTTCAATTTTAAATAATCTAGGGATTTATAGTAATTAAATTACAATTTTATTTTTTAGAAAATCCGTAAGTTTAAATTTATTAAACACAATTAATTTAAAAGATTATTTATTTTGAAATAGAGCGTCAATTAATTTTTGGAAATCAATAAAAAAATTGTATATGTGTACAAACGTATTGGCTAGAGTTTCGTTTTTGATTCGTAGTTTGGTGGTACTCGGGAAAGTGCTTTCACGCTTTATCCTCCGTAACCGTTTTAAAAATGGTCTCTACTTATAAAGTTGCATTTTGAAAATCAGTTGTATATCGTTTTATTTTTACCGATTATTCTTTGGTTCTAATCATACTTCTAGGTTTTAGCGTTATTTAAAATATTGAAACAATAATATTTAAATATTGATACATGTTGTTGATGATAACTATGAAGGATTATATCTGAAGAACATTAGTCATTTTTAAGTGTGTTAGGGTTTAGAAATAAACACCAAACAAGCCTTAGTCAAAATATATTTTGTGGAAATATCCTATAAATATTTTGAAATTATTTTCTAATTTTTTGAGATTTTTAGAAAATAGATTGGTGTTCCAAAATTACAAAACAAAATTTGGGTTTTGAAAAGTGGAACCAAACAGGTCTTATGATCGGAGTCTTAAGCCTTGGGTTCGTTTTTATCGATTAGGGTCTAAAAACCCTCGGTTTGGGTCAAGGCTCGGATCTTCGGCTAAAGTACCGAAGTCCCTTGGTAGGTGCTAAGGACTCTTGTTTCTTGGTTTGGATTACCGATTTGGGTGTGTAAACTCATCAGTCATGGGTTAGCTCTAGGCTAAGTCCCTCGGTCTAGGTGATAAGGACTCTCGGTTCTTATCTGGGATTACTGATTTAGGTGTATAAACCATCGGTCCTGGGTTAGCTCTAGGCTAAGTTTCTCGGTCCCGAGTTTAGGAATTCTCAGTCCTAAGCTTGGACCTCTCGGTCCTAGGTTCTATAATTCATGGTCCTAGATTGAACCTCTCGGTCGTGGATATAAACATCATCGGTCGGATCTCTTGGTCCTAGCTTAAGAATATCGGTCGGACCTCTCGGTCATGCTGAAATCCTTAGTCCTAATTCTCGGTCTTAGGTCTCGATCTGGACTAATGATCATTGGTCGGACCTCTCGGTCTTAGGTCTAGACCTCTCGCTCCTCAAGAACACAAAATACAGATTTTGTATTTTTGATTTAAGCTTGGATTTTTCGATCCGAGAGTTTGGGTAACTTTACAAATCTCCGAGAAACATATATTAACATTTTTTATATATTTTTTAATATTATATATAATATATTAATCATTTTTAATTCTTTCAATATTATATATAATATATTAATTATTATATCCTTAATATTGTTGACTTTTTTTCTATGTAAATCAATCATATTTTGATAGGAATTAAAAATCAATATTTTTTATATTCATCCAACCCCCCCCTCTCTCTCTCTCTCTCTCTCTCTATATATATATATATATATATATATATATATATATATATATATATATATATATATATATATATATATATATATATATATATATATATATATATATATATATATATATATAGCATAAGTTTTTCCTAATACATGAAAAAATGATATATAAGCATAAGTTTCTCCTAATATATAAAAAGAATGATGAATAAGACTTACCGATGAGTTAACCAACAAAATAGTTTTTTCATTCTTTGTTGCTGAATTTCCTTAAAACAAAAAGAAATCAAAATTATCTAAAAGCAAAAGCAATAGTTATTGTAAAAATGAAAATAAATTTTAATTACATGTACGCCTCTTGTGAATGAATAAGATGTGAAGACTGAAAAAAAATAGATAAAGAGTGAAAGAAAATTTTGAAGACTAAAGAATAAGTGATGAAGAGTGAAAAAAATTGTGAATAATGAATGAAAAAGAGATGAATAGTGAATAAAATGGTGAAGAATGAGTGAAATAAATGGTAAAAATTAAGAAGAACATATGAAGATTCACGTAGATTAGATGTTATATGAAGAGTCACGACAAATTAGATGAAGAGTCACATACATACATTAGGAATTAGAGTTTTACTTTAAGAATTGTGGGCCTTCATATGGGCTTTGAAAAGAAAGAGAGGGAAGAAAAAAATATTATTTAAATTTTCAATTTTAATATTAAATAAAAAAAATATATATATATTATATCATGAGGCTCGAAAAAACTCGACAAGATATTGAGCAAGCATTATATGAGCCGACTCGAACTCGGTCAAAATCAAGCTCAAGCCAAGATTTGACCGAGTGGCTCGCGAGCGGCTTAACTCATTTGCAGCCGTAATTGAAATGTCATTAGGTGATAAGATAACTGCAAATTCAATCTGTAAGTCCCAAAAATTCCAAATAGGAGATAATAGTGTGCTACTAATTTATCTTACGGTACTAGATATGCATGGTTTTGGTATATACTATAATATTATGATAATATCTTATAACTATATTATTTTATATATTATAAAATTTCTTATCAAACTTAAGATAGAATAGACTTAGATAACTTGAAGTTCAAGACGAGTTTGTGATATATAAATGATATAATCTTCAAGCTTGATAAACTCGTGAGTCATGAGTGTTGAGATCCATCTAATGATGTGATGTCAGTGTGTTGATTGATAAATCAACGAAGAATGTAAAATCCCATGTGCATTGAATGTTACGTGATCCAACAACTAAAAAATAACTCTAAGACTACTCACGAGTTTTAAGATTCATCTAACAACATGATGACATTGTGTTGACTAAATAAACTATCGAAGAATGTATAATCCCATGGACATATAATGTTGGGGTAAAACAACAACTAAATAACTTTGATGTTACTCGTGAGTGTTGAGATTCATCTAACGACGGGATGACAGTGTGTTGAGTAAATAACTAGCAAAAAAAATTATATAATTGTATTAAGACTAACAAAATATGGGTATTGACTGATGTGATAAAATAACAACCGAAAAAAACTCATAAGATATAGATTACCAAAAAAATTAAAACATCAACGATAAAAAATAAAAATATAAGATATTATTAAAAATATAAGAATAAATAATAAGAGTCTTCCATAAAAACGAAGCGAAAGTAATCATTAATGGAGTCAGAAGACTATGATTTTGTATGCTCAAGAATGAAATAAAAACTCTAATTCCATGTTATAATAAAGAGAAGATTGTATTAAATGTTATATTAAATTATATAGGTTATTTTTATTATATAGACATTATATTAAATTTAAAAAAATAATAATATAATATTATAATATTGTGATAATCTTACAAATATATTATAATAGTATTGATTATCGATGACTTAATAAGGTAACTATCAAGAATAAATATACGTTACCAAGAATTGATGATTTGTTCGACTAATTGAAAGAAGCACAAGTTTCTAGCAAAATTGATCTTCGATTAGACTATCATCCATTAATGAAGATTAAACCTCATGATATTGTTAAAACAACATTTCGAAAAAGGTATCGATATTATGAATACATATGAATCTTATGAATAAAATATTCGAACTATTTTTTGATGAATTCGTGATAGTATTTATTAACGACATACTAATATAATCTAAAACTAGAGATGAACACGAGAATCATCTACGAATAATACTCAAATCATCTATGAATAATACACAAGATTTGAGAGAAAATAGTTATATACAGTGCATCAGATCGTCTTAGATGTCCCCAAAGGTGTCTTGTCGAAATGACTAGGATATTAAGAGATGAAGTCGGTCCCTTTACTTTGCTAAATTCTCATAATGTGAATTGAATAGTTTAACTTACTTCTTTGATCTGGCTGACCAGATCCTTCGTAGTTGACATATATTTATTTTTAAAACTTACCAGAATGTTTTAAATTTTTTTTTAGGTTTCAGTTTAATTTAATTAATTTTTGGTAAAGTGCTGATTTGATTTTGTTAAAATAAATTGTTTTGTTTTATTAAAATAATTTAGCTCAAAATATCTAAATGTTTTGAGTATCATTAGTCAAAACTCAATAACTAATACAAATTAAATTTATAAGTAATTTGTAAAAGACTATATTAATTGGGCATCAAATTAATTGTTAAAAATATATAATAAATTAAACAAAAATATTAAAATAAAAATAACAAACGGTATATTACTAATTCATTTATTTCCTTGCAGGTGAAATTGGAAAACAAACAGGTCCTTTGGATAATTTAAATAATTCATAATCCCGCCTTTATGTTGTAATTGTTGCTTGCCGCTGCCCAGAAATATACAAAGCTTGAATATGGATCGATCCCACATCGAAATTGAAAGAACTTTGGGATCCATCTTAACTATAAACAGAGAGAAATCCTAGAGGCTTTGACACCATGGCCTCTTAATAATCTCTAATTTTGATTCTCCTTTTGAAGTTTGTTCTTAGCGGCATATGGAAAGTGGAGAAGCAACAACTTCAAGGATTTCAAGTAAGTACTTTTTCTAGTAAGTTTTATTATTGTATTAGTCCATGACCAGTGGAACATAGGTTTTTTTTCGGATGGTTTTTTTTTGAGATCTAAAGGGAGAAAAAAATAATGATGGATAATGATTTTGATGAGGGTGATGATTAATTTTGATAAAAAGACTTAAATGGTATTCATATATATAAATAAAATAATAAATTAAAATATAGGTTATTTTAGTTAATGATTTGAGT